>NC_070537.1:317575-635150 GCF_025433545.1 Fusarium keratoplasticum | reverse complement strand
CAGGCCATACTCCGAAAACGCTCTTCAGGTTTCCCATGCACTTGAGTATGAGGCTCATGTTCTGGAGGTACTCTGCAAAGCCATAATCAAAGCTACGCAGACAGTCAGCTCATCCAGGTTGATCAATGTGGTCAGGATGGGGAAGCAAACGAGAATCCAACGGGAGCAGGGTCAAGAAGGGCACTTCAACCCGGCGGGCTTTTTGGGAGATTGAGCACTGCTGGGCCTGTGTCACAGGCTGCAACGATTGCAAGAATGGCGAGGAACTTCATTGTCGTGCCTCATGACTTGCAGCTCCAGTTTGAAGTGAAGTAGGTGAGAGCGTATGTTTTCAATGTGTTGGTCAGTATTGTGCATGCAGAAGGCATTCCTTTCATACACGGTAACTCGAGTACACGTAGAGAACTTGCAGCAACACACTTGACGGGATTAGAGATGCCAATTCATTCCCCGGCTCCAGCTCCCGCCCCCGCTCCCGCCCCCGGACCCCAGGATCTCGGGAGCGTGGGGAAAGTCCCTTCGATCGAGCGTATACGCGTACTGCTTGCTGTCAGATTGCAAACATTGTTCGGCCACTTCGCACAAAGCTGGCCCGAGAGTCGTGCTCTCCGGCTTGGTTCTCAACATCACATACCGAGACAAGCCAGGGTTAGCTACCCAATGATTGGCTTCTGAAGGAGGCCCAACACCAAGTCGGATGAGTATAGCACCGAGAATATGATCCGATAGTCACCTGGTGTGCTTGCTTGCCCCATGTGGAAAGCAGCGGAGTGTCGGGGCGGGTTTTCGTTTCATTGGCTATTTCTCCGACCCCTGCTTGGATGGTCTTCACTACAGAGAGGGCTTGACTCCACGAATGCAGGGTAGTGATGGCATCGATTAAAATGGGGTGATCTAATGGGATGAGGGGCAGTCAGAAGAGACAAATCCTTTCAGAGATTTTCCTGAGCAAGGCTTGAAGGTGCTGGCTTGTTTAGCTCAAAGTTAGACAGGTATGCCAACCTTCCTCCGCGTCAGATTGGGTGCAACAGGGGCAGACAGTCTCCTCTAGATTGAAAGGAATTGCTAAGTTGAAGAGAGTTCAGCCTTGTTTACAGTTGAACGACCGCCTTGCAACACCCTCTAACCATACAAAAAGTAGCTTCCAGACTCAGCCAGTGCTGGATAAGCTCAACACGAAGCGAACGGCTGTCGTGGTCGCACCCGATGCCGTTATTCGCCAAAAGTCCCACTGGGCACCCGCAAAGACCCTATGTGTCCCCAGCCATCGGGTTCCGTAGTTATATAGGTCTTTGGCTGTTACCAGCGCTATTAATGTATTACGATTCGTCAAGTCCCTGTCGGCCCTTTGTTATACAAGACGTGCCCCGGTTGATGCGGCTTCTAAGCCAGGGTCCTCCAGGGGAAGGTGATGCTCTAGGAGGAACCTGACCATCCACTTGTCGAGTTTGTACGTTTGCAACTCGCAAGGCTTTAGGCAGGTCTCCTGGAAGATGTGTAGGCGCTTTTTCTCGAGGACTTGTAAGTTGACAATCAAGCACCGTGGAGTCCTCGCTTACCGAGTTTGATAGAGATGGCCAGTATCTTTCAAGCTCTGTAATGGCTTCGAAATTTGACTGCAACATTGTTCGAATCTCAGCGGCATCATGTCCATCGCCAAACATAAGCATATGAAGCAAGACGGCCGAGGAGACGACTGCCCCGTACCCCACTGCTCCGTAGATTATCTCGCAATCTGGAATTTCTCTTGATAGTTTAATGAGTCGACTCTGAGAGGCAGCATGCTGCTTGCAAAGCTCCGCATACTCTTTTGACTTGTTGGTTTGCGGTCGGTCAATGTCGAGGAACTGAAAGAACAGGAGAGTTGAGTAATGATGAAATCCAGTATGAAGGGCCATAAAGGGACCTCCAAGTCCTTTCCTGGCGTGACAGTGGACATTCTCATCACTCATTCTTTTGTCGTCTGGAAGCCCGGCTTGCCAGAGGCGAAGGTTCTCTGCAAGTATTGCGACACGTTGTTCAACAAAGTCGTCGGTGAGCTCACCCTGAACCAACTGCTTATTTAAATCATGAATTGGCCCAAACTGTTCTGCCAGCATAATATTGTATGCCCACAGACCCGGGGTTGCCTGGCGGGCGAGATCAGAGTCAGCTGGATCACCATCGAGGCGGTGAAAGACACATTCATCGATTGGTAGACCCAAGGCCTGATCAAAGTCTCCTATGGCCCTCCGCAAGTTCCATCCCGCAGAGCACCATCGGTCGGCCATGTACAATGTCCACCACACTCTGCGTTTGGTTTCACGCAAAATCGGGGAGTCTTCGGGGTTCGGAGTGTCAAACCCGAGAAGTTCAGCCATCCGTATGCCAATGCTGATATAGAGGGCCTCGGACTTTGATTCCATGGTCGAAGATGAGAGGTTGGCGAGAAGAACGCAGGTCTGGATATTTTCTAGGCAGACGTTTCCCACGTCAGAATGTAGGAAAGCCTTTGATTCAGCAAAAAGGGAGGATTCCATGGAACGTAGTCTTTCTTGTGGATGAAAACGGCAGCCAAAAGCCAGAATCGCGCAGAGCAGCCCGCGTTTCAAGCTCGAATCGCGCACTTGAGTCCGTAGGGTGGGTAGGTGAAACAAGCTATGAGGCCTGTCAAGAACGTAATGAACGTAGTTTTCAAAAAGCTCCTGAACCATGTCGGGAGAGAGATCAAAGACCTGAGTCTGTTTCGTCGAGGCTGTAGTCGTTGCCGGACGACAAGCAATGGTGGCTATTGGCTTGCTCTCTTGTTTAAACGAGCAGGAAAGGTGCCGTCGAACGCATGTGTCGCATGGTCTTCCGGGCCCTGGGCGAAAGCATTTCTTCCTTATTGCCCTACAATTGGAGCATGCTGTGAGGTTTCTCATTATTAATGCTCCTGGGCCACTTGGCGTTGGCGTTGAGATGCAATGAAGCAATGCATTAGGGAGAGGGTTTACATGCCTCTGCAGCCCCCAACATGGGGAGCGGGGCCGGTGGTTGAAATATCACGTGATGTGTCTTTAACGAGGCAAATGCAGTGGCTCAGATCCTTGGCTTCTACGACCCCCGGTTCTCCAAGTTTCGCGACTTGATGCAATAGTCCATCCCGTCCGGACATGATATCGGGGCCAGTCTGTGCCTGAACATTAATGGCGACGAAAATGTGGTGGAAATATTGGGGAGAAGGGGGCTCGCTGACCCATCGATCGAGAAGGCCTGGCCCCTGTCGTGCCTCCGCCGGGGCTTTGATCCAAGAGCCACTTCAGCAGATGGGATGCGAGCCGGACTCAATCACAATCCGTACGTCACGTAACCCCCTACTCACAGATGAGGGCGCCAATACTGCGTTCTGGAGGTCCGGCGTGTTGGGCTCAGTCAACGGCCACAGGAACGCCAGGGGCATGGTCAAGATCCTCTCCTGCTTCTAGCTTGGCGGCAAAAGTGCAGAAGGTGGCCATCGCCTGCTGTCGACTGAGGCCGTGGAGCTGGCGCTCACAGAGCATGCGAATGGGGTGAATTTAGTCACAGGGCGTCCCGGGAGACGCGGGCTTGGGATATACCTCACCAGACCTGGCTCAGAAACCGTCAAAGGCAAGCTGTCAGATGGTCGTGTTGGATAGGGTAGTGGATGGGCGGTTCGATCGTGGTTATGGACCGGGACAGGAAACTTAGGATCGCGTAGGATGCTGAGTGCAGAGCATCCTTCCCCAGCAGCGTTTATTAAGACAGTTTATGAGATACTTGGAGTCTGCAAGAACAACTTCAGAGGCACATTATTATTGACCAGAATCGAAAGAAGTACCAGTACCTCAATTTTCTCTACTATAGGCAGGTTGCCGTCATATCTATTAGGCTGGAGTTGCCGAAGGCGTAGCTTCAACGGGTGGAGGAGGCGGCGGTCCATCTTCCTCCTTGGCAGGGGTAAATGCTGCCCCGTCCAGTGGAATCTCTCCCACAGCTCCTCCAGATACTTCGGTTCCGTCAACATTGGCTGATGCTGCTGCCGAGAGCTTTGAGTAGTTGACCAGCGAAGCTTCGTTTGGCCTATGAGAGTTCAGTTAGCAAGCTTCAAGCGCTAGTTAGGGATCTCTCTTACGGATTAATTGCCATGACTTGGCCGTTTTGGCAATGGGGACCAGTCGCACAATAGAGATAGATGGGGTCTGTACTGGTCAAAGGCAAATTAAAGGTCCCAACCGTAGTCTGCCCAGCCTCGAACGGGATGTGCCCGCTATGGATGGCTCCAGCCACCGTCGCCTGCAACGGTTGACATGGGGCGTCCTCGGCACTCTGAGTGACTGTGTGGTTCCCTGAGCTGAACTGGAATTGGATCACGTCGCCAACCGCGGCCCTGATCAAATTGGGAACAAACGTGTCCTGGGGACCGCCAACCACCACCGGTATAAGCCTATTGGCTCGTCGCTCGAGGGGAGGATTCGTTCGAACTACCATGTCTTAGCTGTTGGGAGTTTCAAACACAGATCGAGGTACTGACTTGTAAATTGCCTCTTTGTTTCAAGCTTCGGTAACAGAGCCGGCTCTGATTGATGCACCTCAATAAGCGGCATGGCGACGGCGACTGCCGCCAGCAGCCCATATACCAACATTAACATGATCATTTATCCTTCGGTAATGGGTAGAACAAGGAGAGGCTGCGAATGATGTATCCTCCAGTGATAACTTCAACCGCCCGAGTTGTGCTCGGTAGGAATTACAGTGAAAAAGAGAGAAAGAACAAAGAGAAGAGAAAAGACGCCCGCGCTATGGGATAGATCCAAGGTAGGATTCTGGAGTCTTTGGTCACGCCACATCTCTTATAGATAAATCTTGGGGGTTGTAAATTCATTACAAAGACGGGCAACATCCACTCTTGAGTCCTTGTTTGCAACACTCGAAACCACCCGAGAGTGGGTGAGACAACAAAAATGCGCAATGCGTCGCTAATATTGCTCAAATCTTGCTCCTGCGATGACGAACTCTTGTCGCATCCATGTCCCAACGTGTAGCCAAGCCGTCTGAAGAGGTTGTCTCAAACATCGTTGCAGGTGTGCCGAGAAGACTTGCTCCAGTCATCCCTCGCCTGTGATTGGATCATCATGGAGACGTTTACGAAACAAGCAATTAGAACGCAGCTGAGATTCAGTTCTGATGCAAATCAGGCACTGACCTTCTGTGTCATCTCCCCTGTCAGAAAAGGTTTCATTGATCGGGATGTGGGCGGTGGAACAGATGACACCCTAACTTTGGCGTCCTGAAACGTGAAACCCAACGGCCCATGAAGATCTTGAAACCAGGCTTAAGCCGCTGACAAAGCGATAAATCCGTATATCCAGGCGTCAAGCTCAGTGAATATAATCGGTATTCAGACCTCAGGTTATTACATACGACCATACCCACCGGAGAACTCGGGATCCCGTCCGCTCTCCCATAGATAAGCCGGTGAGGGGCGGATTAGTAGTTGGGTCGGTGACGACCAGCGAATCCCCGCTGTTGTATGTTTTTTTGGAACCCCCTAACTCAGACTTTTTGGGCAGTTGATACAGCCACTCGGTCTTATTTTTGCACTGTCATTCCCTTCAAGTTGGATCTTTGGCCAGCCAAACGAGTATTTGAATGACTCTCGTGTGTGTAGACATCTTCTTTCCAGCTTTTGCCTTCGCGTGATGTTCCTGGCCCCGACCCTTTGAATGTGCCAAACCCAACAGCGTCCGCTCTCATCAGCATTCCTCTATAGGTCTTCTTGGCCCGGCTACTTATTCATTTCCATTTCGAAGATTATGGTGTGGAAAAAAACCTGGTTGTCATCTGTTGTTGCCAATCCGACCTGCATCACCATCGACCTCATCACAAACACCACATCCCTCTGTGCGGGGGTTCAGGGGAGGCCCATCATGTTATCACCACAACGAACGCACCATTTGCTTCCTAGTCATGAGCTGGTGGCTTCTCAAAATTATCATGAATCAGCCTGTCAACCCCACCCGGCCCGTTTGGCCAACGCAGCTTCCTGTTGAATGGAGCAAACGTGACATGATTGCAATATGCCCTGCTCCTGCGTTCGTGTACTTGGTTTGCTTCGATCCTCCAACACTATTGCATGCTTTTGTGAGCATTCTTCTATTCTTTTGTCCCCATTATTCTCAACAGTTGCCCAGAAGAAACCCCAAAATCTCCTCGTTAGCCAGTCTTCTAACCAATATCGACCCCATTTCGTCGGCCAGTTCTCCTCTCCAAGCGCGTACCGACCCAAGCCTTCTCAGTCTCAACCCGCCGGTGACCTTCCGCAGACCGACAAGAAATCATAGTGGTCACGATGCTCCGGCTCAAGATTGTCGTCTGTATGTTAGTGGCGGGTGTAACAGGGGCGGCATGCCTGTTGGTCTACAACCCCGAGCAACATGAGGATCAGAGCGCCCGGTTCGCTGGCGACAAAGGCTACGATAGCCTAGAAGAACAGAACGACCAGTCCTCCGACCAAGAGAGCCGTGATATTTCCGAAAGCAAGTCCAAAGGAGAGCCTGTGTGGCTCCTGCGACACATCGACGACGAAGGCGACCCCAGGCAGTGGGCACTCTACATGTTTAGGAAAGTATACGAGCTTCGTGTCGTACGGAATGCGCCCTTCCGCTACTCAATCATTTGTTCTCCACGGTTCGAAGCGCACGTCACCGACGGTGTCCGACTATATCCAAGAACGGGCTTTCATCATATGAGTCCAGAGAGACCTTGCGTGGGAGGTACCCCTGAGCTTCACATGACCTACTACCTTACCAGTTGCTACATCTGCATGGTTGGGAAGACACGTTTGACGCCAGATGAGATTCAGCAAGCTTTTAGCAGGGTCAAGGACGACTTTGGAGTGTTCATTGCCACTTTCCCTTGCCAGAGCGTCCTAGACAGGTTTCTTAAGAAGATCATTGCACGAAGGGATCGATCCCCCGCCGCAAGAATTCTATCAGGCAGGTTATCACAGGCAAGCGATTGACCATGTTCAACCCCAGGTCAAAGAGAAGACTCCATGAAAGCCAGGTCAACCATGGTGGACCGTTTCAAGGTCAAGAGATACCGGTCTTGGAATCGCAAACGAAACCAGATTCTGTGCAAGATGGCGATCAGGCGAGACAGGAATCATCGCTGTCTACTTGATAACTTGACAACTTGACAACTGAGACTGATTTCTCGAGCTTGAGGTGACCTATCTCTGATGACTGTCACCAGGATCG
Source organism: Fusarium keratoplasticum (assembly GCF_025433545.1). Taxonomy (NCBI): domain Eukaryota; kingdom Fungi; phylum Ascomycota; class Sordariomycetes; order Hypocreales; family Nectriaceae; genus Fusarium; species Fusarium keratoplasticum. The sequence goes on along the minus strand of NC_070537.1, from coordinate 627,909 downwards.
TTGTCATGCGGGTAAGTGTCAATCTTCTTGGGCCTGGCCATTCTAACACATGAATAAAACTTGTCAGATCCAGTCAAAGCGCTTCCAAGCGGTCATTCATTCAGACTTTTGGGGAGGCTTATTTTCGACGGGAGTGTGGCGTTTACGTTTTACTCTTTGGTCAGTGAGTGGGAGTCGAGGCTCACATACTACCTAGCTGAAAATCGTTGTCGACCGCCCTGGCTCATTTGTTCACAAATCACCCATTTTCTCCTTCATGCTTTGAGATTCAACAATAGCCGGTGAATGTTTTCCCTCACAACGGTGATCCCTCCAGAGGACATGTCCGCCCTTCAGTTGGCACAACACACCAAGAAAGAGGAAGAAAAACATGAACATGGTGGCACGCAGTCCTCGTAACTCCTCTGGTAAAACTCTAGGGTGGGCCGCAGATACTTATGAGGGATGGCTTCTTATACTCTCCTGAGATTACCTTTGCCTGAGACTAGGTAGTCAACGCCTTTCTAGGCAAAGACGTTAAGAGTCAGGGTTGCCTCACGGGTTTGTCACGTCTGATGACATTTGAACTATGTTTGTTCTTTCATCCGCCATCTTTCACTTCGTAGGTTCGTTAAACCTGCCCAGGATTCATATTGATGCTGGTTACTGGAAGCCGGTCCCTTACCCTATCCTTCCCTCAAGAGGAATCAAGAAACATATGGATTGCTGATACAGCAGGCCCAGTCACTTGCTTTGGATGCTTTGCCAGAATGAAACCGTGGCTGTAGATAGGAAGATTGCGTACAGTTCCCTAAACAATACCACGTTAGTTCTTCAGTGGCATCGTAACGGTAGCCGACAACTGGGAATACACCTACCTCTGTAATTTGTGCTTTGTTCCATGTTGAGGTAGACAAGGACAATGACCTTAAAACAAGTTAAAAACCCAATATCAAAATTTCACATTCTGTGACTACAAGGGGTATCTCCGAACGGTAGTCAGCCTGACTGCATCGAGCCCTTCCATCTACCTCGTTTCCAACGTCACACCATCATCAAGCAACCCAACTTTTCCACCCTCACGGCCACACAATGCCCACTCCTTCAATTCCGTCAAGCGCTTCCTCGCCTGGGTAAGTTTAAGTTCCCTTTCTCCCTAGAACCCATCTGACAAAGTTGCCCGCTATTAGCATCAGCCACAGTATCCAATATCGCAGCCCTGAGCTGTGCCCACTCTTCAATCTTGCCCGTGAATCTTTAAGGATCTTCATCGCTCGTGGTACCGCCAGCTTATCATATGCCGAGATAGCCCCCCCTAGCGAATGCCCCTTGGATAACTGTTCCGCCAAGTCCCAGGAATCACACAGCGCCAAGTTGGCACCAAACCCAGCAAATGGGCTCACGGCGTGGTTGCTATCCCCAATAAATACCACGGGCAGCTCGTCGATATTGTCGTGGGGAAAGGCAAGCTTGTCTCGCGCGTTGTGTGAAAGAACCGTCTTTGGGTCTGTGTGCGCGACAATGGTCCTAAACGGTTCTTGCAACGCAGCACCCAGCTCAAGACCCCGATCAATCACAGCTTGGACTTGTTCTGAATTTTCTAGGTCAAGCACCGGAACTGGAGTGGCTTCGAGATGTCCAATACCCCAGAAGACGCTATTCTTGTCAACTGGAGAGAAGAAGCATGATATGCCGGTTCCTGACAGCATAAAACCCCAGTCTTTGTCCACTGGAGCAGGAGGATCGTGCTCAAATCTCGATATGCCACCTCGAAGAATGGCGCCGGCAAAGTTGAGGTTGTCATCTGGTCTTAAAAAGGCCCGAAGCTTACTGCTGGAGCCATCTGCAGCAATGAGAAGATCGCAGTCCTCGTCTGTAATGGTGTCTTGACCCTGCGTCCTCCTCGCAACCTGCACCCGAACTCGCCCATTATCAAGTCGGTGGGCCGAGACGCACCGCGTATTCCATTCAACCGCATCTCTCGGCCCAAGCCCTTCGTGAATGGCTTGGCGGACGTCCTTCCGCGGTACTCGTATGCTGGAGGAGGGTAAACCTTCGATAGGCTCGTGCCTCAGGGTCATGTACTCCTTCCAGTCAGGTGCCCAGATCTTGAAGGCGCCAGCCCCATCGAGCCCCGAAACAGCTTTTTCGATGATCTTATCGAGTAGTCCTAGCTTCCGCAGCGCGAGGAGCCCTCCTGACGTGTTGTAACCGGTGAGTGATAGACTGTAGCCCTCGCGCTGAGCTGTGATTTCTGGCGAGTCGCGATCATAGATGAGGATTTTTGGCGGATTCCATGCGGGGTTCCAAAGTCTGCGTAGCCCGACGACAAATGCCGATCCAGAAATACCTCCTCCAGCAACGATGATCGTCTTGCCTTCGAGGAAGTGGTGGCTTGGGGTCTCCTTGCCCATGGTGACTGTTGGCTATTATCTCCGCAATGCGACGTGGTCGACAGGTGAGGAGATCCGTCGAACGCAGAGCATTTTCGATAAAGGACACATCGTCATTAAATATAATTGTTACACAAACACATCGGCAATAGTAGTCGCAGGTATTTGTTAGGGGCGCGTCGCCATGTGTCGCCATAGTTCGCTAGCCCCCGTTAAACCCGAACGGCAGTTGAGCCGTGCATTTACTGATTTCCCTTCTCAGAATACGTATTGCCTATTTCGGATAGGTCACGAACACCGTCCGAAGGGACCTGACGGCCACAGTCACTCCCGCGATATGTTTGGTGTAATTTCTTCTCTTAAAACGGCTCTTCAGGGGCCGTGGGGAAGAGAAGGATTATTGTTCATTGCGTAAGCTTCGCGTGAAAGACAGTGCACGAGAAATCATGCGACCGTTGGCTCACCGATCCCAGAGGCGTCGTCACCAGGCGGATATATCCTCTTAATTCGGAATTCATTACCACGGAGGATTCAAAGTGTCTACGAAGTAGTAATGTCGCTCCGGGCTTCCTTCCAGAAGAAGGTTTCTTCGGTCACACTCTAACATTTGCCGGGCGCAAGTCGACGGGCACTTTTCAAAAGGGCACGGCCCGGCATCTTGATGCCTGAGAGAGAGATGATCGTCGACGCTCATGACTACCAGAATACCACGGGAAAAGATATGTGTGGTTTTATAGGGGCATCTCAGGAAAAGCACTCGAGCTAGGTAGCCTCCCCCGCGCTTCTCAGAGATCTAGCCTTACGAGTGCGGGACAGTCGCGATTGTAATGCTCGTCGTCTCATTCGCTCGTCATCTGGCCAGCCAAAAGCTGGGGCGATCCAGCCTAACTAACACGGCGCCTTGAGCAACAAATATCCAGATATCTTTATTGAAATTCTTAACAACTCAAATTGGAGAGACTGCTAAACACTATTAGATCGCCATAGGTGCGAACATCTGGGTAGGATGTCACTAATCAGCCTAGAGGTTCAAGATATTCGGAATACACCGCGACCTAGAATTGGTACCCTCCCCTCCCCAAAATGTCAATGAAATTCGCACCATCACCCCGCCTTCACACCCGCTCTCCTCAAACCATCCATCAACCCCACCATGAAATATTCCCATCACCATCACCACAACCACAAAAAATTCCACCATCCTCTACCACCGACATAAACCTTCTCCTCTCTTGCCGTCATGTCGTCCGAGCTCTCCGCTCCCCCTGTCCTCTCCACCCCGGACGACCATATCCTCGAAATCCCTGCTGCCGACTCCCTTCCCACATCCTCCCTTTCCGACGATGCCCTACGCTCCACATACGAGGTCGTTCGCACGGCCACAGAGATCCGCGCTGGAGGATGGCGGCGTGTAGGGCTACAGTTTCCAGACTTCATGCTCGTTGATGCACCGCGTGTGGTAGAGGCGCTGTTGAAGGAACTCGCTTCCCAGGACGAGCGCGAGGATTCGGCCGAGGACAAGGGCAAGGGAGAGAGGAGGATCTACATCCTCGCGGATAGTAGCTACAGTGCCTGCTGTGTCGATGAAATCGCGGCCGAGCATGTCTCTGCACATGTTGTCGTTCACTATGGCCGCACGTGCCTTAGCCCAACAAGTCATCTCCCCGCGATATATGTCTATACGAGCCATGACCTCGACTACGATGCGACGCTCGCCGAGCTGGAGAAGGAGTTCAGTGACAAGGAATCAAAGTTGGTCGTCATGGCGGACCTCACATATCAAAACCACGTCGACAAGCTCGTATCTCTGCTCCACGAACGAGGCTTTGCCAACGTCGTATCAACAGCCGTCACACACAACCCCGCGGCCCTCATCCCCAACCGCAAGATCATTTCCGACCCCGATGTTAGCGACGAAGAGCACTGGAAGTCCTACTCCCTAATCCACATCTCCGATCCTCCCTCCGCCTTGCTCCTCGCCCTTCACTCCCGCTTCGCGTCCCTACACATCCTCTCCACACCCTCCCCGACTCTCGAGAATCCGACCTTCCGCACAGCTGGTCTCCTGCGACGCCGCTTCGCCAAGGTTCTGTCTCTCGCGTCCGCCGGCGTCATCGGCATCCTTGTCAACACACTCTCGGTCGCGAATTACCTCACCTCCATCAATCTTATCCGCGAAAAGATTGCCCGTGCGGACAAGAAAAGCTATACTGTCGTCGTGGGCAAACTCAACCCTGCGAAACTCGCAAACTTTGCAGAGGTCGAAGGCTGGGTCGTTGTCGGATGTTGGGAGAGCGGTCTTATTGAGGATGATACTGGATACTGGCGGCCTGTTATCACACCATTCGAGCTCGAAGTCGCCCTGATGAGTGAGGAGGAGCGAGTCTGGGGAGGAGAATGGTGGGGAGGTATTGAGAAGCTGAAGTTGGATGACAAGCCTGCTCCTGCAGAGGAAGATACGCCTCAAGCTAATGGCCATGAGGATGACGTCGCGGAGGAGGATCAATTCGACGATGTCCCTGGTGGCGTTGAAGGCGAAGAGTCTGCACCACCTGAATTCGACCTCCGCACTGGAAGACTCATTTCTTCGAGTCGGCCAATGCGGCTACCAGTTCGCAAGAATCCCTCAGCCGTCGCAGGTGCTATCACAGCCAACGGTGACGCAAACGGGACATCTCATCAAACAGAAGCCCTCGTCAAACACTCAGTGGGTGAATTGGTGAGCATCAACGGTGTCGCGAGTCCAGGTGCAGAATTCCTCCGATCGGGGCGCACATGGCAGGGTCTAGGTGGTGACTTTGACAATGAAGCGAGTACCCTTATTGAAGAAGGCAGAAGTGGGATCGCGAGAGGGTATCAGGTTGGCGAGGGAGGTCGCCATTAAAGGCAATCCGGACTTGTTCATATATGGCGATACCAGTTTCTGGCATATGGCGTTTGGCATGGGAAAATAGACCACGGGGATTGAGTCCAATTTATTCTCATTTCATTCAAATTTGTAGATTTTGCTCATAAGTTGACTCGTGAAATACTGAGTCGTGCTATATACAAGAGAATCATGACTGGGAGCAGCCTCCAGGGCATTCACTCCTCACTTACCATACCGATCCAAGCCTTCGCTATAAAACGTTCAACATGTGCAAGGAAATCCGAAGGAAGCAGACCTTTGCGGGCTTCGTAATACGTAGACACAAGGAAATCATCAACATTCAGACATGTTGGTCATAGATCCATCCATCCAAATCCTTCAAGTATAGGAAATTCTTCTAGGGGCGTCATAAGGCGTGAGACCAATCCTTTGGCCATCATTACATCAGTTCTTCAGCTCGTTCCATTTTTCGTCTGCCGTACAACCTCGTCATCATGGGGAGGGAGTAGGGCTCATCGCCCATGGCACATCTGTAGTGCATGGGCATCTATCGTCTCTCGAGACAAATAAAAGCTCGTGGGGATGCGATCATCGCATGGTCATTAGGTTGGGTATTGTGATATTGGGGTAGTCGTATATGCGGAGAGCGGGTGACAGCCGAGGAATGTGTCTCAGACTAGCGCAGCTCCATGTATTTTTGGATCGTTTTGTTTCAGGTACTCGACTGAGCCGCTTAGACGTAGACACGACGAGAGTGAGGGCGGCTGCCGCTGTAGCGAGAGCCAGAGCGAGATCGGCTGCTTCGGTGGCTGTGGCGGCTGGAGTGGTAGGAGCGGCGGCTGCTGTGGCTGCGGTCGTAGGCGCTCATGTGGCCGCCATGCATAAAAGCGACGACAGCGGTGGTGAAGAAGAAGATGATGTTCATGATGCCAAAGGCCCAGCAAGCCTTGAGCATGGAGCAGGGCTTGTCGTTGACAAGGTTGTAGCTGGGTCCAATGACACGGACATCGCCCACGGTGACATCCCAGTCCTCAGCGCGGCGGATGCTCACACAGTCTGAGTAGCGGACATAGCGCAGGTAGTAGACGGCAGCGATAAAGGCACCGAAGAAGAGGATGTCGACGAAAGCGACAAAGTGGGCGTTGGTGGAGGACCGGTGGTAGCTGAAGAGGGTGAAGAGGGTCCAGGCAAGTGCGAGCACCGAGACGATGAAGAGGATCAGGATGGAGTCGGGAGTGAGAGCGTTTTGGTTGACGAAACCATTAACGAACCAGGCGAGCATGCCCATACAGGGGATCTAAGGTATTGTCAGCGATGCACGCTCGAAATTGGAGCGGAGTAACTAACCAGAGTGACGATCTGAAGGACCCGAAAGAAGACGAACAGCAGCGCGAAGAACATTTTGGCGGCGTTGTCTCTGCTATGCGACTATGCGACGATGAGGGTGGTGGTGATGGGGATTTGCGCCCAAAAGTCGCAGAAGCGGGGAGTTTGCGACAAGAATAGCCGATGACGTGTGCGACGACTTATTCGAGGCGGACGAGAGAAGGGATGCAACAGAGAAAACGAGTCGCTGTCAATGCCTAATAGTGATGGCAACTTATATTGTCGTTGGATGGATGATAATGGAGGAGAGGAAAGATGATGGAGGGTGCGGAAGAGACGTCTTTTTTGTAGCACACACAAATAACCTCAGTTCGGTTCCAAGCTTCCAATCCCATCCATCCCACACACGCCAATTGCCTTTGCATCTGGGATCCTTGGTTTGTGAGGTGGTTGGGCTTGGAAAAGGATGGCGCAGGGCCACGAGGAGGGGGGATGACCCTTGTCAAGCACACCCCTGCGATTCTGGTTTTTTAGTGGTTGGACGACCCTTTGGCGTGTTCCTTGTCAGCTCCTTCAGGGCCTTGGTCAGCTTTAGCTTCTCCCGCTCTTTTTCCCACGCGAGGGAGGGCATAGAATTGGTAGGTTGGGGTTTCATGCAGAGACTTGAAGAAAAAAAAGTCAATTTATTCGAGGGAAAAAAAAAAATGTAGCCTGAATTGGGATGAACCGCTATAGCCGTCATCCTCCATAGACATGGATTCATGCCCAGTTTCGGCATACCCAGGCTCTTACAGCTCATCAAGGCATTCCCCCATCTCGCCAGAATCATGTTTCCCTGCCGGCCATGCCGACTTCTTGGACATGACGTCGGGCTTGGCACTAACCATGCAAGCACTCTACACGGGTCTGGTGCGATAACGCGACAATGAGAATTGATACCCAAGACAGAAGGTGGAAGAACACAGACCGAGATGCCGGGAGGGTAAGGATAGATGTTCCATGCCTCCCTTCAATTGCGACGTCATCAGAAATCGCGGGGTTGGGGAACGGGCCAAACCCCCAAAAGCTCCCCAAAAAAGAAATCGCCCAGAGAAAAAAACAGGCTGGCTGGACGACCAAAAACACGAGATTCAGAATGCCCTCAAGGGTCGCCGAGAAGGCGGCCCCAACCATCCAGTCAATCACGTCTTTTCGGCCCCTGCTTGTACCTCAATAGCGTCCTTTGTTGTCTCGGCTGCCAGTGTCATAAAGCCAGGTGGCTAGGAAATACCCACGAGATCCATCAAGCCAGGCACAGAAAGCTCAGGAACAGGCGAGGCGCAATGCACACTCCCTGGGCCGTCCCGCTCGTTTCGGACACAGACGAAGATCGGATCGAAATATGCGGGAGGCGGGTAAGTCTCCTTTTATCTCGGTAGCTGCAACTCCACAGTCGTTTACGGCTACTCCGTAGATATAATCGCTCAGCGTCCTGCTTGGCGGAGACCTGCAGCTTTGGTGTTGTTAATCGGTGGCTGGGAGACGTGATCAACAGGTACGATCTGTTCCTCCTCGAACTATCAATTAATAGTGGGGTGATTAATTCAATGTCCACCACATGGATGCAGACATTGTGCCTATTCGTGGACCACTGCATTACTGATTTACCTCTCTTCTCTTCCTCCTCGTCTGTCCGGACTTTTCCTCCATGGTGTCCCGGGTCCCGGGCTAAGAGACCCACCCAGCACCGGACTCACATCACCCGCTGCCCCGGTTCCTCTCCATCCCCGCACCTCCCTCGGTCCATCATCCTCATCTGTCTCCCATTTCTCGTCTGCAACCCAGCAGTACGACCTCTCGTGCGATCCTTGTCCAATTCTATCACCGTCTCCGCCCTTCCATGGTGGTATTCTCGCTCCCGTCAGCCTTGGACTCAGATGGTATTCGACCCGATCAGTGTGTAGCACCATCTCGTCATCCACAGAGACGGACGCCAGCGTCTGCAAGATTCCGTAGATAAGCACCCATCGGCCTCGTCGCGCCCTCGCAGGATCTACATCATCGGCTCGGCCACTCTTCTCAAACCGTTGGAACGCCTCAACGAGCTTGTTGGCAGCAAACTCGCTTCCCAACTTGAAGATGTTTGTGCTCTCTGTGTAAGCAAGTTGCACTCTTCTCTCCAGCGCTCCCATGCGGCCTCCACTGGGGGTCTCAGACCTCTTCCCTCGGGATGGCATTTCCAACGGCGATATGGACTCGGGGAGCAGAGGGTACGGATGCGGGATATGTGGGAACCGATGCTTGTTGTCAAACTCGATCAACATGTCCGTCATTGGCACTTCATCAGTGTCTGCTTCAAACATGCTGCTGCGGTTCTCCGGTACCATCATCCACTTCCGTCCCGATCGCGCCTCCGAAACGTCCCAGACAATATCCCGGTTGACGAGGAAATCGTACAACGCGCCGAAATCCTTTTGTAACGCCCTCACCAGCGAGCGTGTGAGCCATGTGTCTTCTTCAGTGCTGGTCTCTGAAGTAACAGACTGATTTCTAGATCGTGCCAGGGGTGAAGGTGGCCAGGATCCGTATACTTGCTGATAGTGGCAGTACAGCATTTCTCTGAGTCTCTCAGCTGCACCCCTCGCCTGGCCAGCTTCTCCGTAGTGCGTCCACATATCGTCGTACTCAAAACCAGCCAGGCGTTCCTCCGCGGCGTTAACACGGTCTTGCATCTCCAGGCTCGCCTTCTCCAAAAGAGCTCTGGAGATTGGTGTCAGGGACTTGTAGTCCTTACACATCTCGACACTCGGGAACATGCCCGTGCAATGCGTGAAACACTGCCTCCAGCCGTCTGCCCATCTCACGTCCTTCCCTTCCGCCCAGATGAGGAGCGACACTGCCGTTGCAGGGCTACATCTCACATCATCTAGGGCGCGACTGCGAATGTACCGCACTATTTGGCCAACGTTGTCGTTGTACGGGGGCATGTAAGTGTCGAGACGTACATGAAGGTCCGAAAGCGCCTGTTGCAAGGAGAGACCGACGATTGAGGCATGGCATAGCATCGCGAAGACGTTGCGGGTGGTGATTTGGTGTCGAAGCTCTTCGATTCGGCCAAGGTTCCGAGGAGGGGGGAAGTACATCTCATATGAGATTTGGCCTTCAAAATCCCCAATACTGGTGCCTTCAGAGGCGGGTGGTGTAAGTGGCTCATCGGCGAAACCTCGACCAAGATTTGCACCGTAAGATCCATCGCCTGGTGAGAGAGGTGGAGGTATATCTTCTTCCGTCGATCCTTCACGCAACATCGTGATGAGTGGGCGACTCCCGGTGCCCTCGATGATGTGTGACGATAGACGGAAGCTCGGTAACTTCTGGCCTTTGCGACCGAGAAAGATGAGGACATCCCCGTTGGGATCCCACAGCTCCGGATCCTTGCGGAGTTTGTTCCACTTTCCAACCGGACGTCCTCCGCCTAGCCACCTCTTCATCTGTGGCGCCGGTGCGGACGGTGGTTGTGGGATCGCAGGCAGCTTCGTCGTCGGTGGTGGACCGATGGGAGGCAGTAATGTCTGCGGACTAGGCGGCGAAGGTAGGGGATGATGAGAAGACGCATATGGTGTCGGCGTCGGCGCCGTTTGTATCATCATCGGAGAGTACTGGGCGTTCGTGTGACCCTCCTCTTGACTTGAAGTGGTGCTTGGTAAAGTATTTGCGACACTTGGAGGTCTATCACTGCTCCCCCGTCTTTCCCCCTCTTTATCCTTCTTGCGAAAGGCAAACGTCTTTGCCAATCCTTTTCGAAAATCGTCGCTCCGCTTGTCTAGAATCGTCCGTAGTCCGCTCCTCTCGATGCCGCTTCCATCTTCTATCCTCGGCTCCGGTAGTGTAGCTCTCCTCTGCGGCCAGGCATCTGATGAAGTAATCAGATTGCTCATGTGTACGTCTCGCCTCGTGTCCCCCCTCATCATTGGGCTTTCCGGCGGGTTCCAGCCTCCTCGGATTCCCGGTGATGGCTCGCCAATTTGAATCTGCGGCAGCTGGTTGGCATACCTCGGGTAAGAGGCGCTCGTGCCCATAGGCGGCATCGGGAAGTCGGGGAGAAGGTCATCATTGCTGGAGACCGTGGTTGTAGATCGAGGACGACTGGTGCTCTCATTTTGTTTCTGTTTGGTCGCGGTGACCTTTTTGCGCGCGATCGCGCTCCGTCCAGACATGTCTTTGGTGTGGCGTCGATTCGGATCGAGGGTATAGTTGTAGTTTTCGGATGGTATCGATCATAGATAAGATGATGGCAATGCTTCGCGTCAAACATTAAAAATGGCGATTAGATGTAAAGAGCCTTTCTGGAGCTCAGTGGTAAGAATGACGCTCGCTGTCGTGGGGAAAAAGAGGTCGAAAGTTGTCAGACAGGTTCAAGATGCAGACCACGACGATGAGTAGACTGGCCCAGAGGAACCAGCATCGGACGGAGTTAGGAGATTAGTCAATTCAACTGGCTCGACTCAGGTAATTGACTCTGAAGATGCAAAACACCGTCAGACGCCTTTTGCTGGACCGCGGTCGAGCCCTAGATGGTCCCCCCAGAGTTCTTATACACCGGGCGCAAGAGCGCACATCCGAGGCCGTTAACTGGATGCCCCGACGTCAGTTGCGCCCGCTACACCGGGAGCTTGGTTAGAGCCCTTGAGCCCACGAGGATCGCAGCTTTTTCGTTAGCGCAAAAGGCAAACTCTGGTCGTAGCTTTTTGGCTTCGTTCGGGGTCAGGGCCGAAGCTTGTTTCTGTGCCGGAGGGCCGGGTCTGGAGGGTGTTGATGCCAGACTGTCAAGGGACCCTACTCTCCTAGGCACGATGTATCGTGAATAAAGTCAAGGCTGGTCTACTTCAATGTCGATCGAAAATCAAGCTCGGGAGCTTTGACTAGAGAGTGAGCTTTGGTGTTGTAGTCCAAGTTTCACCCTCACATCGCCAGGTGAAGAAGCAGTGGGACTTGTCAAGGTCAGGATGATTCCAGACGAAAAGATCCACAGCCCAGGACAAGGACATGCTCGCCATTTAGATAGAACCCTTACGGTTCTATCCCATCTCTCCATGTTGACCTGGCAAAAAAGAATGACCATCTCCGTTGATAAGGATGGTCTGCCTCAGACCCTGGAAGCATCCCGGAACTTTGCGATATCTCTGTGCCGGCCTACTGATAAGGATGACAGCACTACTACGATTACCCTTGAATGAGACGGGCTCATATAAAGAGCAGCGAACAGTATCACCAAAAGGTAATTCTCAAATTGGGCTAACGCGACGGGATGGTAGCATCGTGCCGAACCGGAGAGCGTGAGCCCCCTGAGTGGGTGGCCCGCCTTTCTTTTTCGAATCTTGGGGAAGTGAGCGATCAACAGATAACGGGGAGAATGTCAAGTGGAGCGAGATGCTCACCCGTTGCGGTTTGTCATGAGCGACACAAATCACTAAGAGCCCCCCATGTCTGGGGGCCTCCAGGGTCTAGCCCGCGGGGACCGAACGGTGCTTATCAGGACGCTTGCACTCGCTAGACACAAGTCTCCCATCAGACCGCGGGCCAGAACGAAGGTTCAATAATTGAGACACGGAATAACCATCTCGAAGATCATTAAGGAGGAGAGTCAACTTCGGGATAATGTGCGGCATTGATCTCCTCCAATGTGAATCAGCCACCGCGCGGCGCGGTAGGGGTCCAAGTCTGACTTGGTGCATGTGATGAGCGGCGCAGCATTGAACCTATCGAAGTGCTGATACTGATAGTAATAATTTCCTATGCCTTTTCTTTGACAGCCAAAAGTGATTGTTCTAGATTCCTGAGACGGAGCTTTGCGATATTGACAATCGAGATGGAAGTGTCCGGGCCACGCCGTTAACCACGAAGTGGGTGGGTGATCATCTGGCGCATGGCCCCAAATTACATCATCGCAACAAGAACAAGCACAAGTTGCTGATTATCAGTTCAGCCAACACGCACTTGGTAAAATAGTCAAAGACATGTCTTGGCCAGGTAGTGAGTGACCTCGGTAATTAATTCAGAAACGTCAACGAAACACTACGCTTATCCATGGCGACGTCACACGCATTGTGTGAATCAATGCAAAGACCAAGCCACCAATGCCACTGGCTTACACCCATTCACTTGTGAGACAGCAGCCCATTCACACAAGAGATAACAATTGAGAAAAGTGATTCATCTTTTATTAACAGACTGACGGCAATCTACCATTGCGCAATACACAAGAAACACCCAAATAAATGTTGACGCGTTCCAACGCGTTCGTCAGTCCTGAAGGGTATCTTCCGGCCGTTTCGCATAACGTTCAAAAATCATACAAGAGACGAGTAGGCGTAGGAAACCATTACCACCGTCATTCTGTGACACCAAATTGCTTCTTCTCACACATCGCTTAAGCACCGTAATGGTTCATGGCGGGCTTGGTGGTGTCCGCATGGGCCGCATGACCCCGGGATCGCATGTAAGCCAAGCCCTCCATGACAGTCAAGCCAGTAAAGATGGCCCAGATGAAGAAGCCAAAGGCGACGGCAGCCTGGGCGGACTGGCAGGGGGTCCAGCCGTGGCAGTCGGGGACGCCAATCTTGGCAGCCATGGCGATGGAGCCGGCAAACCAGAAGATGGTGGTGATGGCGAGCAGGCCAAGGGCGGCGACGCTGTGGTAGAGGCGGGAGGCGAAGAGGGGCGTCAGAGCCAGGTAGAACAGGATGATGATGGACCAGACCGAGTTGAAGAGCATAAAGGCAAACGACGAAGGGGTATCGCCCCAGCCACGAGGGTTGCTGATGTCGACAACTGGGCAAGAGTTAGCGTGGTGATGGTGGTGAGGGAGCCCACAATGCGGACTTACCATATGCCGTCAGACCAAGCTCAATGATGAGGAAAATCGCCAGGACGGCGTGGATAATGGTGATGATTCCCATAGACATGGCGACGGTTTTTGTCGGGCTTTAGGTGTAGGAATTAAGCTTGTCTAGAGTGAGATTGGAGCTCCGGAGGCGAGCACTGCAAGATTCAGGTCGGGGTTGAGGAAAGAGAAATCTAGATGATTAGCAACAATGAGGAGCGAAGGTAGCACTTTAAGAAGACGGCAGCTTCGGCATGATGGCAGTGACTTCACTGTAGCAATGACGGAACTCTGTCAGGTGGCCCAGCCCATTCAAGGAAACGAGGCCAGCCCAGCCCTACCGGACAAGAAAAGTCGATACGTCAGGACAAGCCCACGGAATAGCGCATTCGCTCTTGGTCGGCAGTCATCAAGTCCGGCTTGAACCCTTCCAAGAGCGTCGTCGACCAACCAAATGCATTCACACGAGCAGCGAGTGGGTGTGAAAGAACAGCAGGTGGAGCGAGGATCCCTCCGATGACGACGACGCTGAATGGCTGGATTCCCGGTTCGAGAGCTTCTTGTCATGGCAGATTGGGTGGTGATGGGCAAGAATGGCAGAGCGTGGCGTCGCGCGAATGACGTGTTGTGCTCGAGATTTGCCCATCTTCTGACGTTTTTGGTGTGCTCCAGTGAAGCCTTGGCAGATGAGGTCATGCTGCGTGGCTTGGGCGTGGCTCAGTTTGACTCGGCAGGAAACTCTCCGGGGGCAGCTTTCAGTGCTAAAGAGCGCTAGAACTCCCCTCTGAAGAACTTTGGGGCTCAAAAAATCTTATGATACCAAGAAGCTTGAACCCGAACACGAGGTCTCAGCATTCCTCAGCCATCAAAACAATCATCATCTCCTGACGACGACGAGCCGCCCGACGCGACGACTCTTTTGGTTCCGTCGCCTCCGATTCCCCAATTGAAGCTTGCGCGTTTGCCGTGAAACTGAAAAACGCGAACACAGCCTTGGCTCGGCAGCTGAAAGCCGTACGGTAGCCAACCCATTTTTAGCGTCGAAGGGTTCATCCTGGTTTTTGTGGCCTTGGCTCCAGTGGTTCTTTCGGAATGTGACGACGGCAGTGGAAACGCGTTTCACGGTCGGCCTCAGGTCTTGCGGCCTAAGATCCATCCAATGGATCCCTTGGCGCTTCTCTGCTTTGCTGGTTAGCAACCACTGGACCCAACGTTTCACGCGAACGGCGTCGAAGGCCTCCGAACCAACGAACACAAGCCCAAAGGATATCAAATTAACCCTGTCGCCAGGCTTCAAAAATAATCACTAGAAAGCAATCAGTTACTCGTGTATCCCATCTATCCAAACGCCCTAATCATCCCGTCAATGCCTCAGAGGCCTCTTTTACCCCGCTCCTCATACACGACCGTCACAGTCGTCGTCTGAACAATCGCCCGGTCACCCTCATCACTGTCCTTGCGTGGATCCCAGAGCCGCGTTTCAGATGCAGCGTCTCCAAATTTGTTGATGGACTCTTGTCGTCGAAGGTGCTTGATCATCTTTTGCGGCTGAGCACCTGTTTCATAGGCCTTGACCTCGGTCTCTGTTGGTTCGGCCTGTCCAATCGTCTTCAAGTCGAAGCCGGCTTCTTCAATGTCCATTCCGTATTTGTCGACTTTTCCTTTGTTTGCGACGCTTCCGATCGTCCGGAACGGGTGCCCTCGCGTTCCTTTGCTGCCGCTTACTGCATATCCAGCCGACGACCCTCGTTCGCCAATGAGCTTGGGAGCTGCGTGAATGAAGAACCGTCGGAGCGTTGTTAATGAGGCACATATCACAAGAAGGTTGGCTTCAACATATCTGCGGCCCTGTTAGCCACGGTCTTTCTGAGGATGTGACGGACTTACATCCAGACCACGGCACTGGAAATAACCCAGGTCGTGTCTGTGGTGGTGAGAATCGGCATCAAGAGTATCAACCGAACGACCGACGTCACAAGTGTGCTGTATTTCGGTTAATGATCCTTCAACCCAAAATATCCCTTCAACTACTCACGCAGATCCAATCCCAAACAGCAGGACCAGTCCAGCCTTTTGCCTCGGCGGCATCTGCAAGCGCATGATCATTGGCATCGGCATCACCAACAGCAAGAGATCCGACGCGATGCCAAGCACTGCAGTGCAGATGTAGATAGCCGGTCGGTTCACGCAGCTCCCCTCAGTCACCCTCACATCCCAATGCTTGTTGAATGGTTGACAGCCAAAGATGATGGCGAAGAAGATGGAGATGTTGTACCCGGCCACAAGGAAGAGGACGAAGTACACGCTCCACTTCCACCAACGTTGTGGTGAGAGCTTGCGGTAGAAGAGGATCAGCGACATCTTGGAAGCGCCAGTGCAGATTGCATAGAGAATGGGCGAGATGACCATGAACTGAGATTATCAGCGATCCATTCACGGTGGTCAAGTGGCGCAACTCACCTTGCTCCCAAAGATGTAGTCATCCAGCGAGAGTTCCCATGCGTGCACTCCCATCAGCCCCAAATAATACGATCCTGCTTGGAGTAAACATCATAGACACTAACACGATGTCGAGCTGACACTTACGAAGAGCCACGGCTTGAACCGCGATGGAGGATAACCACGCGAGCATAAGGCATGCTATCCATACTCAGCACATATCCCAGAAAGCAACCAAGGGGCACATACCTGTCTCTCCATCCGTTTTCCGAAGAAGCCCCAACTTGACGTACATGAACTGCAAGAAGAAAAGAGCCGCTATCGCCATGCCGAGACCCGATACCACATACGACTCGATCTCATGCCGCCGTTTCGGGTGCTCAAAATCGACATCGTAATCATCCGGCGATGCGACTGCCACTGTGACGCCGTGGACAACTGGGAACTCTGGCATGGTGGTTTCTTCTGCCGCACCCAGTTGCCAGAGGTGTCTTATGCAGGCTGGGTGATCGATGAAGCTCGTTTCTTTTTCGCAGTTGCCTGTATTGCTTCTCGTTTCGTATTAATGCCAACGTCGTCGGATTCAAGAACGCTTCGCAAATCGGCTTTGATGAAACACAATCTCACACCAGGTGAGTGATTCAACACCGCAAACTCGAACCGAAAAGAGGAAAGGACAATCAACCCAATGAACGCTTTCTCTAAAAGCAAGCAAAAGAAGCATCACGAGAAGAGAACCAACCGTGAACAAGACCCAACAACCTGGGGGCTCCTGCTCTTAAACCATCTCCCCTTTGAACCCACGAAACAATCCTTCAATCCTCCAAGACCACTTTTGTTTCCACAATCCAGCATCAGCCTTATCCATCCGCACAAGGTACGGACCATCCACTGCCCTGGGACACGCTGCAGGATGCAGTCGTGAGACGGAGTCCGCAAGGAGATGCCCGAGAGGAAGGTCTCCACTGATGTGATGGTGATAGGGATCAGCGGCCGGGATGTTGTTCCCATGTGGGATGGCGTCCTTTCGGGGGCTTTCCGATTGCGGGGAGTGGAGAAAATGGTGGTTTTATCGTCAGATGTCAGATGCGTCTTTGAGTTTAAGATCTGATTGTCTTTCGAAGGATCGATATGGCGGGCTCAGTTGGTGATACCTTCGCAACTTCAACTACACTCCTAGAGACCTCCATCGTTAGTTTTGTTCATCTTTCACCCCCTTCTCAAACAATATGACGGCAATCCACAATCAACAAACGCATCTGCAGGGGTCGGGTCAGGACAGCCAACATCTCCACCAGATCCATGACTCGGACTTTGCATACGGCGCGCACGGTTAACAAGACAGCGCATGGTTTCGTTTCAGCTACAGTATTTTATATGAGTGGACATTACCGGCTGAAATCTTTGCCCAAGAACATAGGACAAAATAGCCATTATAGCTTCAAATAGTCAGGTCCATGGGTCGATACGCAAGTCCTTCCACATGACAAGGCCCAAGAGCAGGGACGGCATGAAGAGTTAATATTCTCAAGAAATTATATTACTACAAGTTCAGCTCCCTCCCTTGGATATTTGCTTAATCGCAGCATCATACAGCTGATCCGTACTCTCATCATCCCCCGTCTCCATCCCGCTCCTCTCATGCTCTATCTCAATCTTTGTCGTCACAGTAATCTGCTCGTTTCCCCTCCGCGATGACGGCAATTCTTCAAGATACACAGTCTCCGGCTCGGGATTGCTCCTGGAGCGTACCTTTCCAACTTTTGGCCTGCTTCCTGATAACTCGACGAACCCGCCCGTATGGTGATGTGATTCTGGACCTGAGGGATTCGAGCCGCCGCGGTTCTGCACAAATTCGACCAACTTGCCCAGAACTGCAAACTCGAGCTTGAGCTTGATCGAGTAGACGACCACTTTTATCCCTTGCTCCAGCGTGTAGTGATTCTTGTACATGATGACCAAGAGAGCAATGTCCATGGCCACGATGACGAGGTTGATGATGAAGAGGTGCCACATGAACTTGCGCTTGCTTCCAAACGACGTCTTGAGGATGTCGACCGTTTTCCAGATATACAACCCCGAGATGATGAACTCTTGGACGCAGAAAAAAGTCATCTGGACCTTCTCCATCATCTTGTACAGAGGCGTAGTCTGACTGCCATTCATGCTTGACGAAGACCTCGTAACAAATAGCAACACAGTCATAGTCGTATGCCACGTAACTCCATTAAAAACAATCATCCAAAACACTGCGCGCTGGATATGAATGTTTCTGAGAACTAGATGGAGTCGCGAGTATAACACGACAGACTGTCCGCTGATGAGGAGCACCCAGCCGACGCTGCAGATGGCCATGCCGACATACCTGACGACGAGATCAAAGTAGTCAATCAGCCAGCCGAGGGTGTAGGGCACGACGCCAAACGCCGCGAGTAGAAGACTCCAGAAGTAGAGTCCTCGGCGGTGCTTGAACGTTGTGAAGATGAGTGCGATGAGTTCGAGGCCGTTGTACAAAGCCAAAGCCGAGCAGGCCTATCAACAGGTTAATCACCGCAACACTGCGTTTTCGAGAAGACGTACAATGACCATGACGGACTCGGAGCTATACGTCAACCCCGTCACCTTGCCGTCGCCGGCGCTTGTCACAGACATCGTTTCCTGCCGATCGCTCAAACGTCAAGGACAGGAAGAGATGGTGACCAAGTAAGACGAAGGTTACTCTGGACGGGAGGCATGTGGGGACAAAGAAGGTTTAAAGGGTTTCTAGTCGAGGCAAAAACCTCCCTTACTCAACCCTCACGCTATCAAGTTACTGCACCCGTTGAATCCGGGGTACTCCATGGGGCAGAATCCGGGGGCGGGGATTACTGACTCGAGCAATGTCACAACATGTTATTCCTCCCTCAGGTCTCCCGACTCCATACTCCTCTCGCCTCTCATTCCCCAGAGTCTCGCGCGAGCAAGGAAAAAAAGCTGGGGGATCCAACCATTCGGACAACGAGAGCTGAAGGATGGTGGAGGAACCATGACCTCACATCCTTGCCCACGCTGGGGTTCAAACCGAGCTACTCTATAGCGCCGTCTTCTATTGGTTGTTTCCACCGGCGAAACTTGCCTCGAAAGGGCGAGTCGTCGTGGGGAATTGCTTGTTTGAGGTGATCGTCGAGAAGGGCAATTCTCTCCACGAGGTCATGTCAAAGAGGAAAGTACTGAGAGCTTATTAAAGAAATAATATTTCCAGAACCTTTTAAGTTGTCTGATGCCCCTTTCTTGACGTCGTTCTGAGATGCAAGTTTAATGAGCCACCGTTATGAGGCGTCTTCTAGAACAAAGACGTTTAACTCTAATCAACACCTCGAACGACAACGCACACGCAGCAAAAAGTGGTGCAAGAAGAGACATCTTCAATTCTTCAAATCTATCTTCTAATCATTATCATCTCATCATTCCTCTACTTGAGGCCAAAGCAGTTGGCGTAATAAGTCACAGTAGCGCTCCAGTCGGAAAAGACGCCAACGACTCCAATCTGTCGGAACACATCCAGCAGCTTGAACACGTCGCCGTCGTTGTCGACGATTGAAGCAATGGTGGCATAGTAGTAGTTGCCGTTCGCACCGTTCTTGAGGGGACCGGATCGCTCCAGACTCCAGGTGACAATGTCGAGACCGAGCTTCTTGGCCTGGATAGCATACTCGCTGGGGACAATCTCGCCGTTCTTGGGAGCGACGAGGTATGGCAGAGGAGGCGCAATGTATTTCACACCATCAGCAGCATAACGAGTAAGATTGGCGATGGCAGTCTTGAAGGTCTCGGGGGTGTCGCCCGTCTCGTCGAGGTACATGGCCTGGCGGGCAAACTTGGGCTCGGCCTTGAGCCAGTACAGCATATCGTCGTACAGGAAGCTCTGCAGGAAGACGTTCTTGGGCTTGACGCCAGCCTCCTTGTACTCATCAATCAGCTGCTGCGCGTACTTCTCCTGCGTGTAGTCGCCTTGGAACGGCATCTTAACCTCGGGTGTCTTAAGCTCCGGGGTGTGCTTGAGGCCGAGCGACTTTGTGAGCTCAATGTGCTCCTTGAGGCTCATGACGGTGCCGCACGTGGCGTACAGGTCGGTGCGCCAGTTGGGCGTGCCATCAAGGAAATCGACGGCGTTGGTGGCGCTGGCGTTGAAGCCCTCCATCTTTGCGCACAGCGTCTTGAACTCCTTGAGAGTGATATCGCTGGTGCAGCACTTGGCCGAAGCCGGCTTGCCATCCTTGGCCGCCGTGAAGGGCTGCGTGCACTTCTTGTTGAGCTCGGGGATAGTGACGATGTTGGTCGTGTAGTGGAGGTCGCACTGAGAGTGTCGGCACACGAGCTGGCGGTCCTTGGTGAAGGCCACATCGCACTCGAGGATACCAGCACCCATACGGGCACCGGCAAGGTTGGACTCGAGAGAGTGCTCAGGGATCATGAGGGTACCACCACCACGGTGAGCAATGGACCACTCCGAGGGCTTCTGACGCTTCTCAGAGCACGACTGGAGCTTCTTCTTGAGAGGACCTTCGTCCATGTTGTTGGCGAGGAAGTAGGGTCGTGGGCCAAGCTCGATCTGCTTGATGGGCTTGTATTCGCCATAGTTGGGCTTGGGCGCGGCCGCAGCAGGGCTCACAACCGCAAGACCGGCGAGGAGGGAAGTCGAGAAGCGCATCTTGGACGAGAACGAGTCAATTGATAGACACAAGAGACAAACGGCAGAAGGGAACCAAAGCACTAGGTCGGTCTGGTGAGGAGCGAGGAATTGAGGCCGCAATTGAGACTGAGGCTGACCAAAACACCAGAGACATCGATACAGCCTGGGCACCCTCCAGGTTTTATGGACGTTCAACCACGGCCTGGGAACAGTGATCCGCGACGGATAAGCCTATTCAGGAAGTTCACCCAGATGACGTCGCAGCGAGGGTCCCGTCTCGCAGGGACGGGTCGATTCCTCACCAGACATGGCGCCGCGGGAGCTCCAGCTGGTGGTCCTTCGCCGAGACCTCGGTGTTTAGGATTGGAATAGCCCCAACCCAGGCGAAGGGATCATGACGCCGATCGCAGGCTTTCACAGGTCAACGTCTGCAGCAAGAACACATGGTTTCGGGAGCTCGCGGTGGGCACACAAGCTCCCCTGGCCACGAGGAACGGTATCTCAACGGGCACGTGTGGGGAGGAGGCTGGTATCGTTGGAGGACAAGAGCGGGGGAGATACTCTGCAGTGTCGCACTCAGAGGATCAGCCGTGGTCGATGCGTGTTTAGTTTAAAGCTTATGATTCGTCATGCAGGAGCTCAATTGGAGGACCCTAGCTTAGAGCTATGCATATCCCGGTTAAGGTAAACACCAATATCCCCGAGACAAGTCTTTAATTCGCGGATGAATATCTCTATCCGGGACGGCCGAGTCGACAAGGCTTGGCAGTCATCTCATAGCCTGCTTATGCATTTTGGTGAGCACGTGGAAGCGGCCTCTTGGTGTTATAGCTCGTCCTTAGCTCCATCGGCTGCTCGTATCTTACGAACTGCTTCAGTCGTCGTCTTGAAGTGCTCAAATTTCGGTGCATCTTCTCCGAGGCCCCAAGCAAACACCCCGCCCACGTTGACCTGCGGGACAACATCGTCCATCTTCCTCTGGATACTCGCCTCAGAATCGAACGACCACCATCGGAGCTCTCGAGGATCCCAGTAGTAATAGCTCCCATCATCGTCATAGCTTCCTCCATCTCGCGCATGGGCAAATGATTCAGCCACATCGCCGGGAATATCATCGTGCCAGCTAAAGGCGCCCGTCTTGCCCAGATCCGCCCCAGTCTTCGGGTCCTCGAGCAGTTGAGTAGGACAGCCTATCGGGTTTGAGGGATCGCATTGTTCCGTCAAGAACCACTTGACATAGTACCCAAACCCAAGATTGAGCCTCTTTGGCGAAGCACCGCGGTCAATGTAGCGCTGGATGGCGTCTCGTGAGTCTGCAACACCGCTGTGGTGCTTGGTGATGTTGTCGCGACGGTTCATCAGATCGTACGTCATGACGCTGAGAAAATCGACCTCTTTCATGATTCTAGGGACCGTGTCAGGTGTGAATGCCATCAAGTCGACTTCTTTGCCAGGCACTGCAGCAGACAAAAGCTTGTCCGGCCCAAGGGCAGCGCGAAGATGCTGGAGAAGCGAGACAAAGGCCTCAATCTCCCATTCGCGCTTCGAGTTCGGTATCAACTTGTAGTCATCACGGTTTCCTCTAGTTTTCACGTCAGTAAGTCTTTGGTCCGTATCAATAGAGAGAGCATACCCTGGGTACTCCCAGTCAATGTCGACGCCATCTGCCCCGGTCGCATCAACCATGGCAACAACCTGACGAGCCCATCGCTTCCTCGACGTCTCACTTTTTGCACCTTCCTCGAAGCCCTTGGTGTCGCCCCATCCTCCAATCGCCACCATGACTTTGGTGTCGCGTGAGAAGCTAGAACGGACCTCGTTGACCGTGGTAAACAGAGGAAATTCATCGGGAGTCTCGTCAACATTGAAGACTTCGGAGCGCATAAAGGCAAGAATGACGTGAGATACATCTCTGGTGTCTTCTTTTCGGGGAACAACATGGTGCTGGCTGAGATATAGTCAGTGTATTGTCCAAACTCAACTTCATGGCATCCCTCCACCTCTCGTGAGGCAACAGAACTCACCCAGTCAAGTACATGATGCAGCGAAAAGGCTCTTTGCTAGAATCAGCGGTCGCCACTGCTGAAAGCGCCATGAGCCATGCGCAAAAGATGCTCACGAAATGCATCTTGTCGGTCTCAATTATGACAAGAACAGTGTTGATATTGGCGGAAGGGAGGTTGGGTGGTTGCAGGTGAAGACCCACCCACTCGCAGGCGTTGGCCACTGCAGCTGATCACGCACCGTACGTGGAACGAACGGCTGGTCGCAGACCGTCGCAGCTCATGCAGTGCTTCCAACTCGTCAGAATAGTGTCTATTCTCGTTAGTATTCATCTTGATTAACCCCTGTTGGTACCCTCCATGGATACTTTAGAGCGCCCAGACTTCACTTTCACTCAGTCAGACAGGGACAAGTTCATGCATGGCAGCCGGCTAATACGCGACTCGGCCTTCATGTGGTTGTGTTATTTATCCACAATGTAGTTAATGTAGGTGTACTGTTTACAGGATATTTTGTTGCTTCGCTTCGTTAACATGTCCGTTACACAATGCCATGACTCTTCAGAATCCGGCTCAGCTCCTTAAGTTGCACCGGTTTTGAGAGGAACAGGTCCAACCCAGTCGCGAACGCATCTTCTTGCGCTTCTTTCGAGGCCAACCCAGATATGGCAAATATGTGGCACCGTGGAAGGTGCTTCTCCTTTTCGAACCCCCGAATCAGGCGAGTCGCCTCGAATCCATCCATCACTGGCATGGATATGTCCATCAGAATGCACCGATAGCGTCCACCTCCGTCTCTGTAGGAATCAACGGCTTGTCTCCCATCTGTTGCTGCGTCGTATACGTGGCCAAGCTTCTTCATGAATGCTTGGAGGATCCTCATATTGATGGCGTTGTCCTCTACGAGAAGGAACCGGGGCTGGTGTGCATCCTGGGTTTTCTCTTGAGCCGGCGGCTTGGGGGTACTGGCTTCGTCATTGGATTCCGTAACTTCGAGACGCGGTCGTTTGGCATCGCTGCTCCGGTCACTGGGTTCGTAGGGAGTCTCATCGACTTCTGGCGGCGGAGGGAGCTGGTCAAGTATCGTCGAGATGCTCGAAACCTCAGCAGCCGATGCCTGCAACTTCACCCATCGCCTGAAACTAAGTACCAGGGCCTTGGCCAACTTTCTGGGGCCAATACTGAGCATCATGGACTATCAGTAACTGCCAATCATCGAATCATGGTGCGGGGGGTTAACTTACGGGCGAGAGATGAAGCTGAACAAGCCCCCGTTGAGTTTTTGCAGTGACTTGTGCGATTTTTCCTTCTTGCGAGCTGCTGCCACGCTGTGGCATACGACAATGACGGGAGACGAGGATTCGTTGCGTGGCTGTTTCGTGAGGAGTCCGACGTGATTCTCGTCGCAAAGGATCAGATCTGGGAGGAACTCTGACCTCTCATCCATGGCGACAACCTGCATGCGCAACCAGTCTTGGCATATCTTCTCCAGAGACTTCTGTTCGTCAAACTCCTTTAAATTCCACTGAGCGGGGTCCAAACCACTGTGGGAAGGCGAGAATCCCAACACCGCGACGCGCAGACGAGACAGCTCAATCACTTGTGCCCTGAACTCGTCCCGTTCGGCTACTGTCTCAGTTGCCTCGAGACTAGAAACTTGAAGTGGAAGTTTCACGGTCGCTCTCGTCCCCTTACCCACCTGACTCTGGACATGAATCGAACCACCAAGTGCTCTGACAAACTTCCTCACAAGGCTAAGACCAAGACCGGCTCCCGCAGAGTGCGTGTCCTCTTGTGTAAATGGTTTAAACAGACTATGGTTGAGATAATCCAGTCCAATTCCAGGTCCAGTGTCGATAATGTCGATGTGAACAACTCGGTCTCTCGACCCGCGCTGAGTAGGCGGTTCTTGGTAGGCCGCTACCTTGACGAAGCCACGATTCGTGTACTTGAGCGAGTTTCCGCAGAGATTCATTATGATCCTTCGAAGCGCACCCGGTTGAGATCGGAACGTCCATTCCACTGTAGGGTCAATGTCCAGAATCACCACGACTCTTTCAGAGCTCAGTTGCGATCTGTTGTTTGTACTCCCAAACGCACCCGGGTTCTCTGCAGCATCTATGCCATCGAGTCTAGTATGCGGATGGGCATCACTGCTTTCCGGTGACCCTTGATTACGGAAACGAAACAGGGATTGCTCTTGGTAGGTGTGTCCGGCGTGGACACATTCGACGATTTCTTCCACCAACATGTCCACGTCCAGATCCGAAGCAATGTACATCATTCCATCCGACATCGAATTCCTCTGGGGAGGAGATTGCACGCCCCTTCTCGGAGGCCGGGTCAGATGTGTCGGTGGCTCTCTTGGGCTCTGGATGAAGTTGTTGATCTTTGACCAATCAAGCAAATGATTGATCGTGTCAAGTAAGGTGCGGCCACAAACTTCAACAGACCGAAGCACATCGCCTTGGAACACATCCAACGAAGTGTCGCGGAGGAGCTCTGCACACAGGACGATTCCGTGGAGCGGAGATCGCAGCTCGTGGGAGAGTGAGCTGAGAAGACTGGTGGATGCCGAGGTCACAATCGAGCTGTC
The DNA here is from genome assembly GCF_025433545.1 of Fusarium keratoplasticum. Classification (NCBI taxonomy): domain Eukaryota; kingdom Fungi; phylum Ascomycota; class Sordariomycetes; order Hypocreales; family Nectriaceae; genus Fusarium; species Fusarium keratoplasticum. The sequence continues at coordinate 602,770 of NC_070537.1, read as the reverse complement.
CATCATTGCCACATCGGCCATGATAACTGTGCCAAATGCCGATAGATAGCTGAGTTCGCCCTGGACGGTAAAGATACGTGTGGGCGTCATGGTGTAGGCAAAGCAGCCCGAACACCAACGCTGCTTGTTTGAATCCCAGAGGGGCACGAAAGCGACGCTTCGGGCTCCTGGAAAGAGATTTGCAATGACTTTACCTTCATTCTTGCGCGAAAATACCTCTTCACGCCGTCGTGGGAGCTTTGCGTGATCACTCCGGTCATTCTCGTGCCCAGTTGAACCTTGAGCAGAAAAAGGCGTAGCTTCTTCTCCGGAACGGCTACTCGAAGCCAACACCCCGTGATGATCAAAGTTGAAAATCTTTCCCTTTGGGTAACGGCGAAGCAATCGTTGCAAATGTCGTTCAGGGAGTGATTGATTGCGAGCGGTTGGATCTTGGCCATCGATGCTGGACGATATAGAAGTCGAAAACCCCAGGACACTACAGGTAGCTGGCGCTGTATCCGAATTGCTCGAGGATACGGGATTTGCATTGAACTCGCTGTAGTTTGAGGAGGAAGATGAGGAGGATGGCCGCCTTTTGGTACTCGAGTAGCGTGGTAGGCTTCTACGGCCAACGAGGCCAGCAAAAGATGCAACGCTCGCGTCCAAGAAGAGTACACCCTCAACCTCGATGGATTCCCTCAATATGTTGGCAGCTTTTGAGAAAATTCGGCGTAACTGTATGTGTCGGGGCTGGTCTACCAGCGGTATTGATTGATCACTCAATGGACCAAACGATGCGGATGTCCCGGCTTCAGTGGGACTAGCAAGAATGAAGGGCTCTGCCAGCGGTCTAATCTTTTCGGGCTCGGTGGTGTCGACGATGGAGCCGGGCTCAAGCTCATCTTGTCGACGTTGCAAGTCTTGCTGCCCAGAATTCAGGGAGCCCTCCTCGGTGGCAGGATTCGTGTCAAAGGCGTGGCTGAAACTGCCCTGCCAGCCAGACATTGTGGCCTTTCCCTCGACATAGCTCCCCAATCCGCGCACCATGCGCTCTGCAGGGCGACGGCCCTCGCCGGATCGTCGCAGTTCTAGATGGTTCAGGATGGCTTTCGAGACATCTTGCATGAGGTGAATGGACGCATCATCCAGGCCCGGGCGGGGCTTCGCATCGAAGATGCAAAAGACGCCAATGTTGATGCCTTGAGGGGACTGAATTGGTACACCCGAGTAGAACCGATTCCGGGGCCAGCTTTGGCAGAAGCTCTTTTCTCGGAAGACAACATGCTCAGAAAGGTCGCGAATGACGGTGACGGGGAGCCCTCCAGCGGAAGGTGGTTCGGGTGTCCAGTCCGACCTTTGAGAGGTAAGAACGTGCTCGCATACTCCAGAGGACCTAGGGATGGAAGTTCCACAGAGCCAGAGTCGCTCTGAGTCATAGGTTGGCGATTCGGCATTAGCGGATATGCTCAGCGTAGGCGTGGCCTCGGCGATGATGTGTTGACGCTGGCAGTCGAACAAGGAAATGAGGGCACGAGAGGCTCCTAATCTCAAGACAGCGACCTGAGCCAGGGCTGTCAGGGATGGATCAGAGCACGAATGCAGTGCAGACGAGGGTATCGGGTTTGCGATGTCATTGCGAACCGAGTTGGCAATCAGGACCGAGTCGTATCTAACATGGACGGAGAATTAGACGAACTCTAGCACCGCCAGGATGCTTGTGGTCGTGGCGAAGGGGCCCAGCTGGAAACTGACAGGGGGCATGACGTACTTGAACGTTTCTCGTTCTCGAATTGCCTCCGTGATCCCTTCAGCTGTCATGGTCGAGACTCATGCGCATGAGCCAAGGGTTGCGGGAGCGGACATGCGCATGTATGGAAAAAGATAGGGCTCAACAATTGACGGCCTCGATTTGTGTGCAGACCAGTCTGAGACCCATATGAGTAGTAGGCAAGTTAGGTAAGTAGGGAGATACAGTAGTAGGTAGTGACTAGGTACGGCCATGGATGGAGATCGCCACATTGAAGGAGGTGGGGTCGTTCTAGACCCAGATCTACCAGAAGAAACGGGCACTAGGCGCGGTGTAACAAGGGAGCTACGGCGCCAGGCGGCCACCATTTGACTTGTCGGCTCCGATCGGGATCGAGCTTCGATGGATCTCCATCGTTGGATAGAGCCACCACCAATAAACAGTGTCTTGTGTTCCTTATTTGGCTTTGATCAATGTCATTGACGACATTATGTGGAGAGGCTTGTAGCTAATCATGCTATTCCTGTTTATGAGCATCTATTAGATGCGATTTGAGACCTACTTCTCGATTCTCCCATTCTAACAGGCAAGATTAGTAGGGTTGAAACAAGCTTTTCCGCATTGCAATCGGGACGAACCACGAACCCATTTCCACCGTAAGTAACACGGTAATAAAGCGCCAACTTAGGTGCTTCACGATTTGTGTTCATGTTATTCATCCGGGTTGTCGTGACCGAGTAATACGTTGGTCAAAAGTTACCGTGAGAGATCATTGTAGAGTTGTAGGGTAGGCAGGTACCCGCCTCCACCGTGCCCAATCAGAGTTATCGGCAGTATCGACACTGTACAAGCTCCCTGGAGCTGGGCTGCCATCTTTTTTTTTTCTAGCCTCAGATGCGAAACATCTCGATCTGCAGTTGACCAGTTTCGACCAGGCTCCAGCCCATCATTCCTATTGTCCAAGATCCGGGCAAAAGTGTCAACACTTCAGCTCACTGGAGTTGATTGGCCCCTGCTCTGTTTCTAATTCGCAGTTTCTTTGCGCCTACCTTCTACTGTTCTCTATTCTTTCCAAGCTGCGATTCACGCCGTCCTTCAATCATCCACCACCATGTTCGAAAACACCTGCACGCTACCTCTGACCGCCGATGTCTTCGCGACAGCCCTTCATCCTACCGAGCCGTTGCTCACCGTTGGTCTCTCCAGCGGACATGTCGAGACCTTTCGATTGCCTCCCGGCACCGGCTCTGACGAGAGCGCCGACGGAGATACCAGTGTCCTTAGTGATGGAAAGAGCATGATTGACTCTGTCTGGCGCACGCGAAGGCACAAGGGTAGCTGCAGGTCTCTTGTCTATGCCCATGACGGCTCAGGTAAGTATTGTTGAGGCCTCATTTGCGCTTCAGGCCAATGCTAACAGGACATAGCCGTTTACTCGGCCGGAACCGACTCCCTCGTCAAACATTTCGAACCGACCACTGGTCAGGTCATTTCCAAGTTCGCTATCCCGAGTACAACATCGATGCCCGATGCGCCTACCTTGCTCCACGTCCTGAACCCTCAGAGCCTCCTTCTTGCGACCGACTCAGGCGCCTTGCACATAATTGACCTTCGTGACGGCGCTCCTGGCAAGAAGCCTGCCCAAACCCATTTCCCCCACGCCGACTACGTCTCCTCGATCACACCTCTGCCGCCTACCAAGGAGAGCACTAGCGGATTTCCTAAGCAATGGGTCAGCACTGGTGGTACGACCCTGGCTGTCACAGATGTCAGGAGAGGAGTGCTTGTGCGCAGCGAGGATCAAGAAGACGAGCTGCTAACCTCGTGCTTCGTCCCCGGCATGGGTCCCAAGGGACACCGTGACAATGGCATATTGGCCATTGGCTCCGGATCTGGCGTCCTGACACTCTGGGACAAGGGCGCATGGGATGATCAACAAGAGCGCATCATTGTCGACGGCGGTAAGAAGAGCGGAGGTGAAAGTATCGACGCCTTGGTGCTGGTGCCCCAAGAAATGGGTCTCGGAAAGAAGGTCGTCTGTGGCGTCGGTGATGGAAGCCTTCGTGTCGTCGACCTAGTCCGCCGTGAAGTCGATGTCTCGGCCAACCTGCGCCACGATCATATGGAGAGCGTTGTGTCTCTGGGTTTCGATTCGGAGAACCGCCTTATTAGCGCTGGAGGCAAGAGTGTCAAGCTGTGGGAGGAGCTCTCGGAGCTACAAGGCGGCAACGATAGCGACGACGACGATGACGAGGACAGCGATGACAGTGATGATGAGGAAATCAACTCTGGCAAGCGAGCCGCGGATAGTGATAGCGACGAGGACAGCGACGACGAGCGAGTCGCCGAGATGAAGCGACGGGCAAAGCGACGCAAGGAGGTACAGAGCAGCAAGCTGGGACCGATGGGAGCCCACGGCATCATGGGCTTCGATGGTCTGGATTAAAAAGGGGAGGCGTACGTGGATGATATTTTTGATGGAGGACAACTCACGTTGTGATACCCTGTGAACATGGCTCTGGAAGGAAAGGAAAAACGGTTATAAACATGGATAGCAACCCGAGACAGTTGCTAGCCAGCATGTCGTATCGAATGGCATTGGTAATTCACACATGCAATCAGATATGGAAAACAAAGTCTGGCCATATTATAAGTTGGCAAGAAGCCTTATTGATAACACTAGCAGTAGAAGCTAGCTATTCGGCGATTCAAAGAAGTCCGTCCTAGGAGACGGACATCCAACGACTCGTGTGCAGTTGGTGGTCTTCCGAAACGAAGGCATCACAAAGTGAAATAACCAAGAGCCCCTCCATCGAGTCGAAACAAAACACGCCTCGGCCGATGCTAGACAGCCAGCCTTTGAGGGTGGATTCTGGGGCCCAGCGGCCCCGTGGTAGTTCGAAGCCTGGCAGGCTCCAATCATGAGTCTCTTCCAACCCCGGGTCTTGACTCGAGGTGTGAGATGGTCTCTTGTTTAGGTTGAGCAGAGGCGGCCATGGCTCCTGCTATTGAAACATTAGGTTTCGGAGACTCAAATGGTGACGTCATCCCCGGAACTGCTCAAGTCTTGAGCATCCTTTGGGACGGCCGTCAGTTGCCATCTTGTAGAAGCGTCAGGCCTCGGGCTCTGCAGAGCGCTTGCGCACTCGGCGGGCCGGACACTGGCTTCTCGGGCTCGTATGGCATGCCCGATGGTGTTTGGGGGGCGGTAGGTAGTGGTCGCATGTCGTGTATGTCGCATAAATTCATCTCAAGTCCGAGAAATCGGCGCCATCGGGTGTACAGTATGAGAATCGGAGCCTCAGGTGCTCCTAGCAATATACAAAACTGGGAGTACCGAGTCTAAGGAGATGGGAAATCTGAGTAGGGAACCCTGTGGCCTTAGACACCTGGAAGATTGATGTAGCTCCAACAGGCGTCTTCTGACTTGGGATGTGGTTCGGCTCGGTCCTCCATGATGTCCTCGTCGCTTGGAGCAGAGAACCGGGTTGATGAGCTTGTGGTGAGGTCGTCGTCGTAGATGATGACAGCAGGGAGTGTTTTGGATTCTCGAGCAATCTCCCTCGCTGCTCTTGAATTGCTTCCTTCACTGCCACCACGCTCGCGGGGCACTGGGGTGCTGCTTTCGGGAATCATTTCGCTGCCGCTGAAGGTTGTAGGGATGCAAATGTGCGGGATCCCCTTGCGTAAACTAACAGCCCGGGCCAGAGTCACAGCTGAACCACTGCCGACACTAATAACACAGTCTCGGCCGGAGATTCGAGTAGGTACAGTGATGACGGCGGAGCTGAGGATGCGAGTGTCGAGATTTGGAATGATGGCCTGAATCTTGCGGGCAATCTTCAGTCGAGAAGGGCTCGAAACGATGAGCGGCGACGACAGGCGCAGGCTCGCCAGCTCAACGGGCAGCAAGTTGATGGCCTTGGGGCCGACGACAACACGGGGAGACGGGCTGTGGACCGGACGGCGGGATCGCAGACGAGGAGTCGCGCTGGGAGAAGCGGCGCGCGAGGACCGAGGAGTGACGAGCGTGGACGTCTTGACAGCGAGGGCGTTGAGCAGCTTAGCGCGGATTGCGAGGAGGTCCGGATCAGTGGCTTTCTGGGGTGGTAGCCTCTGTATGGTGCTGCCAGAGCGGATCATCAAGACGGACGGACGCTTGTCGTCCGACGAAGCGGAAGCGACGTTTGTCTGAATATTGAGGCTTTGAGCGAGCACAATATCAATGTAAATATTGAAGAGAGAAAAAAAGTTATTTGATCGATGGCGATGAAGTTGACCGAAAATAGGGTTGTAAGATGTAAGGGACTTATGGGAGGAGACAACAATGGCACGAGGGGAAGAATATGGGCAGATGAACGTGACCCGGAAGCGAAATATTGCTACTGATACTGCTAGCAGAAACCGAAACGCGGGTGCCATTGTCCATCGGAGCATTTTGTTATGTTATTCGCCACATTATTAAAACGCCACCCCTTGCTCTAACGTAAAGCACGCAAAGGCACTCCCGGGACGAGAAGCTACCCGTTGGGCTAAGGGAGTTAAACAGCGGAGCATTGTCGCCGTGGAACAAATGAAACCAATCTCTGCTGATCAAGTACAGGAGAAGAAGCCCACTGGATCCAACTCACTTTTCGGTCCCTGCATCAAGGACAGAAAAACCTGCAAGACCCTGAAAAATGACGAAAGAGAGGGGGTCCAGAGGACCACGGGATAGACCCGTTGATGTCAAAGAGACGTCAAAGGGAAGTGCAGTGGGGAGCTTTGGACCCTGAAGGAACCACCGTTGAGGGAGTCGTGGCTTCGGGGATGCAAGGTGTTAGCGTCGGGGATGCGGGTTCCCCTGTTAGCTTCCATCGGAGAAGGACCCGTCAGCTATAATTGGCTGTCGTTGTCGCCCAAAAGGCTTGATTGTGCGTGTGCTGTCTGTCATCCCTTGCTGGAAAGGCTTGAGCAATTGGGCACCGGGATTGTAATAGTAGAATAACAGACTCGTATTGAGACTACTGCAAGATCTGGACAGTAACGCCTGGTCAAGGGCTCGAAGAAGGGGGAGGGGGTGAGCTTCTGAGCAACCCAACCTGGACAGTAACGCTCGAGCAGTCGGGATAAAGACGACCTGATAACTCACTCCTCTTGGAAACATCAGTGATACCAACAACGAGGAAGAGTCAAGTCGGAAAAAGGAAGAAATGAGAAAAGTGACCGAAATGGATAGTAGGGAAATGCCTGGGAAAGATGAGCCTGCAGCGCGGAGAAGTCGCCGAGGCCGGATACCATCATTTATACGTCTGTATTTCGTAACGCTGATCGTTTGCCCTCTCTGCACTGAACTATGCAGCAGCGGACGCTGGCGAGTGGGCAGCCCGGAGCAAAAATCGCGGAGGCGGGCTTTCGGGAGGGGACGGGAGGGGGGTTGCATCGCTTGTGGCTTGGGAGATCTGGGGAAGCCACAGCCTGAGGCTTCACGATTCATGCCGAGCACGTACGTAATACAATTTTTTATCTTCTTGATCTCGTTACAAACAATTTCGCAGAGATCAAGTCCACCTTATTTCCATCTCGTCGCTCGATTCCGGGGCGACTGTGTGCTGCAGTATCGCAGAACGCATCAATTATTCTGGGCAAGGTTAACTGTCACGTAGGCACCTTCCGTAAACGACAGCAGCATTCTCGCCAATCTCATAATATGGCGAGACTGGATATCTTACGGCAATCTCGTTTTCTCCTTTCTTTTTTCTCTGTATAGATCTCAACCATCCATCCGTCCGTCAACCATTTCCCTTTTCTGCCTACGAATGAGTTGCGTGGCAAGCTCTTCTCACGGTCATCGCCGTTGCTCAACTCCGGGGTTGACCCTTTATGTTTAAAATTTCGATGCCATTGACGCTTGCGCTACCGCCCGACTCCGTCCTCTGATATCCCAATCACCTCTGCTATCGCAGCGGATGTGGCCGAAACCCGGGGTCTCGCACCCGCCCTATCTTATCTGATAGCGCTACTCCTTCTTGGATGCCCAGAGCTGAGCAGTGGCCGCGGACAGCAACGTGCCTCGGTGAACTCTGTCTGGAGCCAAGAACTGCCTCCACCTGCAAGATAAACAGGAGCAAGTTGGATGGCCACAGCGATGAAATGCATGTCCTTGGTGCCACAACCTCCGCGATGGCGCCCCCTTCCCCGGCCATGCTTGATCTAGCGCGCGGGCTGGAGGACCGAAGCGAAGCCATCACATGCATTACCTTTCCAATCGAGCTCTGTTTGTCATCGTCACTCTTTCTTGACAGCGATTAGGCGAAGCATCCTAATCTGTGGCGAAGAGTTTACCCCGGACGATGGACTGATGCACCCGTCGATTCGGTCCCAGCCCAATGGTTGCTCCAGGCCATCCTCCTTATCCCCCACGCCGTCGGCGCATTTCGACCTGCTCCCCGCCTTCGGTGATAACGAACTGAAAAATTTTGGCATCCCGGATGTAGCTCAGGGTTACACTTTCACCAGAAGTTACTGCGCACAGGCAAGCTCACCGGGAACACAAGAGATGATCTGCCCTGACCGTCCCTGTCGTTCGATGTCATCCTATACCAAAGATGGCCTCAGGGACCCGCATACGCCCACTCGAAGCCCCAACCCTGGCCATTCACCGAGCTGAAGGAGGCTGATAAGCTATCTCTGGAACAAAGCTGTCAGTGCTGAGACCTTGAACTATCTGCGCCAAAGTTGGCCGCCGGCTCCGAAAGGCTCCAGCACCACGCGACAACGGCCCCATCCGAACGCTGTTCTGACTCTGGGCCGATTTGCGCAGAGTCAGTTGGCGTTTGATACTTTAACTCGACCATGTCCGGCCGATTCACAACTTTTGTTTCGACAATTCAGACATCATCTCGTCTTCGGCTCATCCAATTGCCTGCCAATTGGTCCCTCACTTTGCTCTAGGCTGTTCATGTACAAGAGTCGATCGACGCTGAACCCCTGTCTAGTGTCGACTCCTTCAACGATCGCCGTCTAAGGCCATATTTATCAAGTCGAAGCGAGCCATCATCGACCCATCTCTCTTTCTCCTCCTTTCAACATCACAAAAATGGATGAAGATCAAGGTCCGCGGTCCATCGTGCCCGAGCAAGCACCAAGAAAGTCGATTGGCCAACGCCTCAATGGCCTCAGGAAAGCATTCACCACCAGGCATGGCCTCATTGGCGATTACAACTATGGCTTCCTCTTTCGACCAAACTTGCCTTTCATGAAGAAGAGCACCAACGCGAGCCCCTTCTTTGGCGTCAACGATAAGATGCCAGTCCTCTTGGGTCTTCTCCTGGGTTTTCAGCATGCACTGGCCATGTTGGCTGGTGTCATTACTCCTCCCATGATCATTAGTAGCAGCGCCAATCTGCTACCTGATCAGAAGCAGTACCTTGTGTCGACCGCTTTGATCGTCTCAGGTATCTTTTCTGCTGTTCAGATCACTCGTTTCAAGATCTGGGGCACTCCGTATGCGCATCCTTCCAACAATGTCCTGATTCTTCGACTGACTTGGATCTCTTTTTAGGTACTTCATTGGCACTGGTCTGCTTTCCGTCGTCGGTGTTTCTTTCAGTGTCATTCCCGTTGCCCAAGGCAGTCTCACTCAGATGTACGCCAACGGTTACTGCCCTTCCGACTCTGAAGGCAATCCCCTCCCTTGTCCAAAGGGCTACGGAGCCATCATCGGCACATCTGCAGTGTGTGCTCTTCTGAACATCTTGATCTCATTCATTCCCGCCAAGTTCTTGCTGCGGGTGCTTCCCCCAATTGTCACTGGCCCCACGGTCATGCTCATTGGTATCAAGCTCATCAAGTCTGGTTTCTCTAACTGGATGGGCGGCAGCGGAGTCTGCATGACGGCTACCGAGGGACTGTTTGCCATGTGCCCGGATATTAACGCGCCTCACCCTCTCCCCTGGGGATCTGCAGAGTTCCTGGGCTTGGGTTTCTCCGTCTTCCTGACCATTATCCTGTGCGAACGATTCGGTTCTCCTATCATGAAGTCCACCTCGGTGGTTATCGGATTGTTGACGGGTTGCATTATCGCTGCTGCTTGTGGTTACTTTGATCGATCCGGCATCGACGCTGCCCCTGTGGCCTCCTTCGCCTGGGTTCACACATTCCCGCTCTCGGTTTACGGTCCTCTCGTCCTCCCTCTCATGGCCGTTTATCTCGTCTGCGCTACCGAAGCGATCGGCGATATTACAGCCACCTGCGATGTCTCGAGACTCGAAGTCACCGGAAAGACGTACGAATCGCGTATCCAGGGAGGTATCCTCTCGGACGGTCTCGCTGGTTGTATCGGCTCTCTCATGACCATGACTCCCATGTCCGTCTTCGCCCAGAACAACGGTGTTATCGTCCTTACCCGTTGTGCCAACCGCAAGGCTGGTCTCGCTTGCGCCATGTTCCTCATCATCATGGGTGTCTTTGCCAAGTTCGCCGCCTCTCTTATCGCCATCCCCTCCGCTGTCCTCGGTGGCATGACTACCTTCCTCTTCAGCGCCGTCGCCGTCTCGGGCATGTCTATCATCACCCGTGGCGTGCCCTTTACTCGCCGCAACCGATTCATCCTTACCGCTGGCTTCGCTCTGGGTTTTGGAGCCACTCTTGTCCCCAACTACTTTGACAACATCTTCACTTACAAGGGCGATAACCGCTCACTTCAGGGATTTTTGGATGCCATCACCCTCATCATGGAGACCGGTTTTGCCGTTGCTGCCATTATCTGTGTGATCCTCAACCTTGCTCTGCCAGAGGAGATGGAAGACGATATCGATGCGGGACGCTCGTCTACGAACATTGCTATTCATGAGGAGGCTCAGCCTGATAAGACCACGACTGAGCTGAGCAGAGAGCATAGCATCGAGCAGCAGAAACAGGGCTGATGACCACTTTACGATCGTTACGTTCTTGAAAAGGAGTTGGAGGATATTCAAACACTGGCTTTCTACACACGCACATATACCCGTACATTTAATAAACGCCATTTAGGCTTGAACTAGACTCAACATGACCTGTGAAGTTGATGACCGATCCAACATATGCGAGACACAGACGGCATGCATCTCAAACCCCTCTTTCTGCCTTGCCTTAGCTCCGATAGACGCCACAATCTCTCACCTGATGCACAAATCTCATCAACACAAGCGTGCGAATCAGTCCCCAGAACGATATCGCCTTGGACAAGGAAGCCCCCAGGTGTGATGTCGCGTGAGCAGCAGTCAGATCGCAAGCACAAGCCATCCAGATATCACAATCAACAGGTTTCAAAGATTCAAGCTAACCCCAAATTACATCAAAGGGAGTGCCTCAGATATCATCAGATTTTTGCACGCCCTCACGCCATCTTCCCCCAGTAGATAGACAAATGCCAGTACTCCTCTGCTCCGACCCAGCCAGATAACTCCTTCAACGCTGATGCAGCCCATACCATGCATCTCACAGACAAAATCTCATCAGCTCATGCCTCCGTAGACCACATGTTGTCGGCCCTCGTTCTTCTCCTTGTGGAACTTGTTGACGTCTCTCCTATGAAACTCCTGTACTTGTCCCCATTGCCCACGGTGACCTTCTTGGATACATTTCTGCAGCTCTCCTTGCTTCTTGATCTTGCAACGACACTTGTTCGGAGTTCCAACAAACTTCTCCCTCGCAGTGGCGTTGGGGAACTGAATGGACAGACGCTTGAGGTTCGGCCAGTTGACATCGTCACTCGCTGCTACTGGGTTGTTGAGTGCCAGCCGGGCCATGTTCCAGTCCATCTCTCCGTCGGACGGCGAGGGTTCATATCGTCGAGCCGCGAGATTGGCGTCACCCTTGCGCTTCTCAATGGGCGCCAAGGCACAGGCAGCTCCATCCTTGCCCGACTTGCGACAGTTGCAACGTTCCGGGTTCAAGTTTGTGTCTTCGTCAATCTGGACAGTCACAAAGGATAGCTTGCCAGTCTCAAAGCTTTGCGTGAACAGGACAAGCATGGGCTTCGGGGGTCGACGGCGCAGCAGCACTCCAGTGGTGTTAGCTCCTGTAGAGATGCTGATGCTGCGGCCGTCACTGTTGGACGAGTTGCTGTTGCTCGATATGCCGCTGGATACGCTAAAGGAGCGCCTGTTGTTCGTCCCGTTCGTACTGTTTGATGGTGTCCCAATCAAAGTGTTTGATCGACGAGGGGAAGGGGGCTGTCCGACTGGTTTCCGAGGTATTTGACGAGGTGGAGCTCCTCCAAAAGGAGACTGCCATTCTGGAGGCGACGACCGAATTGGCCCGGGTGAGGTCTGCCTTGGGAAGCCAAACGCCTCGGGACCAGTCGCTTGTCGTTGATGGATCGTTGAGAGAGACGAAAAGCGACCGGAAGAAGTCCCATTGCCTCCGTTGAGTGGGCTACTCCCTGACATTACTGTCGGAGATGATACTGAGAACCCATTACCGTTGTTGCTAGGTGGTGAGTTGCTTCCGGTAAGCGTAGTCGAGAGCGAGGCGATGGAGCCACGGCCAGGGCGTTGAGGAACTGCAGAACTAAAGGTAGCAATAGAGTTCTGTCGGCTGCCATTGGGACTTCTGGTGGTACTGGCTGCGGCATCACTATTGGTGACCAGCGAGCCCTCGGTCTCCTTTGGAACCCAGAGTTGAATGGTGGCCTTCTCGATGAGTTTTTTGTCGCCAATGACAAACGCAACAACGACCCCGTGATATGTAGAAGTAGACCACACCTTGTATCCGGTGATAGCTTGTTGGAACTTGAGGATGTCGCTCATATCCATAAAGGTCATTCTTGCAAGCCTCTCGTCACGGCGGATAAGTAGCTCTTGTGGTATACCGGGGCCAGTTGGGAGGTCGGGCATGGCGTATTGGGGATTAACAACGGCCGAAGTGATATCGAAGTCGATGACTTCAGCTACTGAGTGTTAGTAATGAGCCCACGAAGAAGTCAGAGTCTCACATACTCTGTTGTCTAGGCCGACCAGATGCTGTTTGTTCTGAGCCTGACATGATGATTCTGAATCGACGTCCATCTGCACCAAGACGCCGGAGAAGCTTGGCCTTCTTTTCGACACTTGGGTGGGAGCCCCTTAGAGGTCTACAATCGGTTAGTTATCCATCCAACTCGAAGTTAACAGGGTCAACTTACACCTCGAGCAGCTCCTGCATCATCTCGTCTTGGGTCACCACATCGACCAGAGGAGTCGGGTCTTTCTCCGGCCAGATGATAAACATTTCGCGCCTCAGTATTGCGGTCGATAACTCTGGTTTAACAAGCTCGCGACCGAACCGACTGCACTCGAATGAAAGATCCTACTAGGGTTAGCAACAATCCCAGAAACTTGGCTCGGAGCTGCTCACATCTTCAAGCTGTCGGGCATAGGAGGGCCAGTGCGAGATGTCCCGATCCGCCTCCTGGAGAGCCCGAGACCCTTGGATCCTTCTAAACAGCCATATACACTTGAGGAGATTAATATATTGATCGATAGGTGGGACACGGTCCGTGACCAGCATGCCGGCTTGGAAGTTGGCAGTGCTGCCTCTGAAGTTCATGATGAAGGCATCGGATAGCTCGCTTAGGTCGAAGTCGCTCTCGGTGCGATACTCTGAGTGGCCAGTAAGGGCGGCAAATCGGAATTGCTCTGCCAGGTTCATAGGTACTTCCAGGAGGACCGTTGTGTGCTGCTCTCGCAATCTCAGCGCTTCATCGAGGTCAGGGATGAGAACTCCCATGAGTCTTTTGATATCATGATGAATGCCGTCGAGCCTGTAGGCGATGTCTGCGTGCATGTACTCAATGTCTTGTCGTACTCGATAGAGAAGATCGCTTCATGGTTGTCAGCCCAAATTCCTCAGCAACTACCCCACCAGTCATACTTACATCTCAAACGGCTTCAAAATATGGAGGACCTTGGAGTTGTGCAAAATGATGCGTTGGCGCAGCCGGTCGGCAGTGGGTTGAACGAGGATGTTCCATTCTAAGTTGCGGAGCGGGCCGCTTCCCCCACGATACCGTATGTTTGATTCGAGAAGTTCACGGCATTCTCGAAGCGTACCGTCATAGTCGCCGACAATCTCTATCAGTGATCTCCGATCCCATCGCACTCTGGTCTTTACGCTTTGTCTTTCTCTCTGGAGGGAATTGTCCGCCTGTGTAATCACGCTGCTGAGGATGTCGAGGTTCTCGGCAAGCCCTCTCACATCTCTCCAAAATTCCAAATACTGTTTTGCTAAATGACAGTCAGCATGACTAGTTGAACAAAAAAGGAAGGAGAGAATAGCTCGATAGAGTTTTGAAGGACATCGTGTGCAGAAGGAAGCCAACGACGGCGATGTGCCTGGGGAGCCTTGCAAGGCAGCCCAACGTGGAGGTTGGAAACACTGGTTGGAGCATTGGGCACTTACTTGCATTGCGATCTTCAGTCCAACCGGCATCATAAATCTCCCAAGCTAGCCGCCCAAGACTGACAAGATCTCCAATCTGGAGAGGACCTGCCATCAGGTACAATTCCGCCGGTGTCAAACAAGGGCCTCAGGTGGCATGAGATGGATGTTGGTGGAGGAGTGAAGGTGATCACTTGGCGCAGCGTCGACAAAAGTAAGACTATGGGAAGAGGTGGCAAGCAGGAACTCCCTCACGGGTGCGTGGGTGGTATCCTCATAAGAGAAGATCCATAAGCCAGGCTGTCGGTTGGGAGGCCACCGAGTGAACAGTAGGACAGGGCTTGGTTAGAGGGTATCTGAGGGGGATATCGCACCGGTCCGTCGTCTGAGAGGTGCGAAAAAGCAAGGGCCGAAGAGCCTCTTGAAATGAGAGGCAAGAAGTGGGTGTGCAGGACTTGGTACAGAGGCGTCAGACGCGTACGAACTGGCTGAGACAGGACCAAACAGCGTGAGTCCAGCCCTGGGACAAGGACAGAAGAGCTCGTGTGCCCTGCTTCCACCCAGGCAGCGGGGGTAACGGAGATTGGGAGGGATGGGCGGTTGTTCCGGGTGAGATGGTATCGGTCACTCATGCGGGCTAGCACACGCACATCTGCTTGGGCCTGGTCTCGGTGGGGTGGGCGTTGGGAAGGGCACAGCAAATCGAGGCGAACGTCGTGCCATAACTATCTCTCATCCTGGACACCCGGCTCTCCGGTCATCGATGCTGTAGGCCGTCGGAGAGACGAGAGGGATTTTCCCTTATCAATGTCGGACAGAGGGCGGTTGATAATGGGTCCTCGTCATCTTGAGCCGAGTCCCACAACCCAAGTTCCGAGCAAGCTTCCCCGCGTAAAGACTTGATCGTCCCCAGGTCTTCAGCTCGGCTTGGCCCCGTCCGTTTGCCTGGCATGTCTGGGGGCTGTGCAAACGCAGGGGTAATGTATTGGTGGTTCAAGTGGCACAGGAGGCGCTAGGAACCCCATTATTACCGGCCGGCTTCTGACGCGGTTGGAACGTGTCGGCAAGGCAGACACATGGATAAGGCTGTAGGGAGCTTGTCGCCAAGCTAATGACGAGTCTGCCTAGGACGGCATGGGTCACACGATGCGTGAAGAGGCTGAAGCGGCACGTTTTGCTTGGTCGGTTGCTAATCCTGGTTCAATGCTGTGCGCCCGGCTTTGGTGGTGTTTGTCGCGCCCTGCGTCCAGGATACCAGATGCGTTACTTAACTACCACTGCCCCAGATAACCGCCGTCTGTGTGTTGGTTCGCTCCTTGCCTATGCGTGTCTTTAATTGACTTGACGACTGCATCGACTTCATGCCAGCTCTTCGTTCGGCCTGGCTCTTGAACTGGCCTCAAATCTAGCTCCAGCATCGAGTTAGCACAAGAGGACCGTCGACGGCGATACACCAGCGCAAAGATGGACGACTTTGCGCAATTCAACCAAGGGCACCAGGCCGAAGCCCGGAATCGAGAGGCACCGGCCATGGACAGCGACATTGAGGAAATCATGGGAGATCCCGACAATCCCAATGAGATCGTCACATTTGCGCCCAAGGAGGCGTTCAAGTTGGGATACTTCGACGTCGTCTGCTTGGTGGTGAACCGAATGATTGGTAAGTGTCCCTAGTTTTCGCAAACTCGCAATTGAGGAAGAGAAAGCTCTCAGAACTCAAGCAATTGGACGATCTGGCGATGTTTTGTCGAGGTTGGATTTAAGTTGCGAGACTGGAAGGTGTCAGTGACAATCCAAGTGGGGATATCCGCTGTCATGGCAAGATCGGACGAAGGATCGATCGCTCTTGCTTGGCCAGTGCTTCAGTTTCCATTTGTCAAGCGAGCGATCTTCGTTTCTTGAACTTGGCGTCATCCCCAGATCTTGAATTGTTCACTTTGCCGACATTGCGATGGATCAATCCACTCTGCGCTGCGCCGCGCATTGTGCATTGTCACTCGCTCTATGATTGCTACCCTGAAGCTGAGAAGATGCTGACCAGAAAACTACAGGAACGGGAATCTTCAACTCGCCTCATCGTGTGATGGAAGGGACTCACTCGACGGGCGCTTCGCTTCTCCTATGGTTCGCCGGGATGATCTATTGTCTCGCCGGCACCCACGTGTACATTGAATACGGCCTCAATGTACCCCGATATGTCATCAACGGGGTTGAACAAAGCGTTCCTCGAAGTGGCGGTGACCTTAACTATCTCCAGTACGTCTACCGAAAGCCGGCGTACAGGAAGGGCACAGTGCTTCTGAGCACTTCTCTTTTCGCGATTGGCTTCATCGCATTGGGCAACATGGCTGGTAACTGCATCAGCTTCGCCATGAGAGTGCTCATGGCTTCAGGGCAAAGTGACCCAGAGCCTAGTACCGTCAGGGGCGTTGCCATTGCTGTTGCCATCCTGACCTGCTTTATCCATACATTTTCTCGAAGGGGTGGTATCATGCTCAACAACCTGTTGGCCATCGTCAAGGTCATGATCCTGTTACTCATCATCGTTACTGCTATTGTGGCCGGTGCTGGTGGATTGAAAGACACCAAGAATGTCATATCCGAAAACACCACTCCTTCAAAGGCCTTCAGCGACTCCTCAAAGGATGCAAACGGATATGCCCATGCATTTCTTGCCATCATCTTCAGCTTTTCTGGCTTTGAGCAGCCCAACTATGTCATGGGCGAGATCAGCCGACCGAGACGGAAACACCCAGTTGCCATGATCATCGGCATCAGCACTGTCATTTTGCTTTATATGGCCGTCAACATTTCCTATGTAAGTTTGAGTCAATCGCAATTGGAGGCACACATTTACTGATACCTCTCAGATGGTTGTCGTCCCCGCCAAGCTGCAGGAAGAAGAAAACGTGGCGCAAGCATTCTTCGACCTCACACTTGGCTCCTTGTCCAGCAGTGACACTGGATTCCGAATTTTCAACGCCTTCCTTGCTATTTCAAGCTTGGGAAACATCATTGTTATGACATATACTGCCGCGCGCGTCAAACAGGAGATTGCCAAGGAAGGCATCATCCCTTACGCCAAGTTCTTTGCTCAGGATGGAGACATCTCCCTGGGACGCTTGTTGAATTGGTTCTACCAAAGGGGGATGTTCAGCTCGCTCTGGCGCATCCGCTGGTTCTCCCCCGAGGACCATCGTGAGAAGACACCAGTTGGCGCCTTCATCCTACACTTGGTCTCGTGTTTCATTCTCATCTTTGCCACTTGGAGGATGAGCAATGATGATGCTTACGACCTGCTCACCAAATTGAGCGCATACACTATCAATGCCTTCTTTGGCGTGTTCCTTGGCCTGGGTATTCTTATCCTGCGTTTCAGAGGCCCACCAAAGACAGATGCTGACGCGCCTCACAACCCGACCTCACCTCCTCAAACATGGCGCCAGATGACGGGCAAACATTTCAACCCTGTTCTCAGTGTCGTTTGCGCCACAATCTACATTGTTGGTGGCCTCTGGCCCATCGTCACCACTTGGATCAAGCCCACGACCAAGATTACACAAACGCTCACATGGTGGCTCGTTCCCACCATTTCGTGGTCAGTCATCGGAGGAGGCATCATCTGGTTCATTGGCTTCATTGCGTTTGCCTGGCGCAGGAAGAAGAAGAGAAGCGAGATCTTTGTGGTGGAGAAGAAGCCCGAATTCGAGCTGGCCGACGACTTCACCGAGTCGGGAGGCAAGCCAGGTCGAGGAAGCGGTGGCTATGTGCTTGTGCACGAGACGGTGTACCACAGCTGGGAGGCAGATGAGAATAACGCTCTGAGGGATTTTGACACAGGGCAGTATCAGAATCAGGCAAAGGAAGTACCGATGCATTCGACGAGTCCATATGTAGGAACGGACTTTGAGGGGTTCTATGAAGGAGGTCATGGACAGCAGCACAACGGAGGAGGGTATGGAATGGGATATAGGGGTAACTGATATACTTTAGAAGCCGATGGATAATGGGATACCAGGAAAACAATAGGCCCAGGATGGGTTATTTGGGTTGGTGTTGGGGTGTCATAGTTATTTTACTTGTCATTAACCTTCAAGTACTTTCAACCAAGGTCAACTAATGACCGTGTCTATGATATTGGATGAGAAGACGCGAGGGTTTTTAACAACACTAGAGGCAAAAGTTGACCAGCTCATCAATCATCAGCCCCTCCTTCGTGGGAGATCTCACAGCGGTAACTCGAAAACCACCACACCAGTGTACCAGACCACGGAACCTTGATCCACCCGTCAACTTGGTCAACTGTTGACAAGGTCGCCTCCACCACATTGTTCCACTTGTTCAGACGAAAAGACATCTCCTTAGAGTCTCCAACCTCGACGACCGCATCGAGGAGATCCGGACGGACACTGCCCACAGCCCTCTTGCACCCGTCCCCGTGGTGGAAGAGGATCCCCAGGACGCAGTCTGGTATGCCATCCGCCTCGCCCCGGCAGAAGGACAGCTTGGTCGCACCACACAGCGGAGCCGACGAGTAGAGATACTCGTCATCGAGGTCGTTGTCCCAGGGGGACCAGTATTCGTCAT
Source organism: Fusarium keratoplasticum (assembly GCF_025433545.1). Taxonomy (NCBI): domain Eukaryota; kingdom Fungi; phylum Ascomycota; class Sordariomycetes; order Hypocreales; family Nectriaceae; genus Fusarium; species Fusarium keratoplasticum. The sequence continues at coordinate 584,073 of NC_070537.1, read as the reverse complement.
CGAAGCCCCCATTCTGCAGTTGGTAGTGCTGGCTGGAGCTTCTGTAGGGTACCCGTGGCGGGTTTGCTTCATGCCCTTCGTTCGGGTCGGGGGACTCGAAAGCCAGTTGGGGTGGCTCGTTCAGCGCATCTTCGATATAGATGCGTGAAGGACTCACAGATGGCGTATCCAGCAGAGTCCAGACGCCAGGGTAGCACCTCGAGTGTAGGCCAATGTTCCACATGCGACCCTGGCTTGTCTTCATCTGTGGAAAGGTCAGTATGAATTGTTTTATGCGACGCCAGTAAACGTACCACTAGTGACTGGATCCTCCGAGATTCCGGTCTACCGACGTCGTGAATCTCGACCCGTGACTCCCAGAGCTCCGTCACTAGCTCACCCTTGTCCATCGGCATGTACAGCCAGGTTACCGTTGGGTGTTCTTCTGCTGTCTCTTTGTAGAAGCTCATGTCTTCGCCGGTAAAGTGAGGGCGAATCACTCTGACGGTTTTGTACCAGCAAGCTGAATAGCCAACGATGTCCGGATGATTGCATTCAAAAAAGGTGAATCGAGGGATGCGATAACTATATCCTCCCTTGTGGATGCGAAGCCGTTTCTTCAAAGGTTGAGGAATAGACCACATATGCTTGGGCTTTACTTCCTTGGTGATTCCGTGAGACACAGCTGACAGTTTCCGCAATTTGATACCCTGCCCAAGATGTCAGCAGTGATTACAGGGAGGAGGTGTGGCTGTACGTACGTCGGAGTGACTGTGAAGTTGTCCTGGTTGTTGAAATGAACTTGCCCACCACCAGAGACCAGGTTCCGGAGAGACCCGGGGAGCTTCTTCAGAGTTCCCAAGCATGACTCTCCTGATGCCCAAGTGATCTTGGGCGACATAAAGAGTATCGATCTTGCTTGTCCGGGGCACGGGAACGGCCATCACCCCCTTTGGAAACCGCAGGTTCGACAGTTCCGCAACGTAGGCAACGCCATCAAACATGACATACCGAGCCCACACGGGGTACTTAACCATGACCATGAACATGGGCTTTCGGTGGGCTGCCATGCTGGCGACCGATTCTGCGAGGGACTCGGCGTGCGACAGGGCCAAGGCTGAAGCGCACTGCTGGGCGATATCGATGGACACTTCGGGAGGCAGCCACTTCACGCTGGTTGACACAACTTGAGCAGTTTTCGAGATGAGCCAGTTCTCCCGTCGTTCGCGAACCACCTTGGAGGGGACAAAGGTGCAAGCCACCCGTTGCAGGACTTCGGGGATCCGAGACGGCGCGATGGCCTCAAGGCATTCACCGTGACAGACCACCCTCTCTCTGGTGTAGCTGGAATCCTGCAGCTTGATCATGTTGTGTTCGCTTCCTGAGTTTTGGAGGTCTGAAGTGAGAGTGATGCCAGGGGCCTCGTTCTTGTACCCTGGTAATGCCTTGAGTACTTCGATGCTGCCCTCCGGGTTCTGACGGATCACTGGGCTCAGTAAGAAGATGAAGACCACAGAAATGAACAAAAAGCCTCACCCAAGATGACCAGGCCATCACAGCCAAAAACATCGTTCTGGCAGAGACCGCACCAGGGTGGTAGCCAGTGCTTGGGACGTTCCCATTCTCGAGGAGAACAGGTACCGCACCAGCACATGTTGGAATCGCCTTTCGCAATATCAAGAAGATATCGTTTAGTTGGAAAGATTGATTGAACTGGGTGATGTTGTATCAGGAGATGAAATGTCGAGATGGATGAAAGAATCTCAAGGCGTCAAGGCAACAACGGTGTAAATAAGTAAGCTGTTGGTCGAGGTCAGTACGTGCAGCAATGTGAGAATAATGTGAGGAGGACCAAAACGTGTTGCAAAATTCTCCGTTTCTGGTTAGCGTCGATGCTGAATTTACCAAAATGGCAGTTTTTACGTGCGAGCCATTCACTTACACGAACAACTCAGAAAACAATGAGAACGCAATGGAAATATTTCTCCTTCGAGCGAAGTATGCTTGACACAAGATCATATAACAAGATATTTCTTCTTTCAGCGAGATTTCCCACAGGTTGTGCTTGTAGAGGAGCTGGTGCGAAGTGAAGCTATCCATGTACGTTTCTTACACTCAACACCCTAGAGCGATCAGAAACTCAAGGATTCACCAATCTTGGGTTGGAGGTTAATTGATCATGATCATCCTTCTTTTTCTCCATAAATATTGGAGGACCTAGTCCTTTAGACACTGTCATGTCCTTAGTTTCTGTAACTCAATAAAAACAGGCCTTGCGTAGCGATTGAAGTGAGGTTCAAAACGGGAGATATCAACCATTCAAGTGGATATAAATTGCTGTATTTACAAACACACCAACAGCCAACATCCTCGCTCTCCCAAACAAAGGCCATGTCAAGAGCCACAACGAGCACAAAAGAATCAAGAGGTTGAAAAGTATTTGACAAAGAAACCAAGATAGAATAGGTACCTAAACGGTAAATCAAGAATGACGCCACGCTTTGTTCTCCTTGACATCCCAAGGCCCATCCATTTTTTCGCATATACCCACCCATAAAGGTAACAATTGGTAATCCCGGATTTCTAGCTAAGATGCAGAACCTTGTTCTCGTTTGACTAACGCTACCTTTGTTTTGTTTGTTTGTTTGTAAATTTACCCCGTCTTTCTTTCTTTCTTGCTTGCTTGCCTTCTTCCATGAGCGCCCCTTCTCGTTCCCGCCGTTTTAAAAAAAGAACCGCTGTCGTTTGGACAAAAAATTATGATATCATTACTGGGAGTGTTGTGGCCGTGCGCATGGGTGTCTCATTGGAGATCCCTTGCTTTGCGAGCCAGAACCCGCACATTGTCGACAAAGCCCTCAACGAGCTCTTGGTAACGGTGCGGTTGTCCACTGCTAGCTCTGCGTCCTTGGTCGACGAGGACGGTGGGGTTGAGCTCAATCTCGAGTTCGTGCTCCTTTTCCATCCGCTGTGCGCCCTGGAAATAGTTAGTACGGTGTGTTGAGGGTGAATGTTGGGCATGGAAACTTACACCTGGGCCAGATGTTGCGTGTGTGACCTGAGTAAGGTCAACTTGGTAATGCCCGTGGGTGTAGCTGAGGCGATCTTTGTTTCGATCAGGTTGGCGATCTGGATGGTTCCCTAGTTGCTCCAGCTCTTCTGCAGGACCGTCCCAGTTCATTTCGAGATTGATGCTGATGCGGCAGTCCATTGGACACTGAGGGAAATGGATGTCGAGATCTGCCACACGCGCCTTGATGATCTTGGCAAGAACCTCGCGGGTCTTCTGATCGTAAGTTACTCTGGCGCGGACGCTCTTCATCCTTGAGCCAAGACGACTGCGGACACACCCGGGAATCCGCGCCTGCAGCTCTGGTGGAAGCTCGAAGAACCGGTCAACTTCTCGACGGTGCTTGTAGTGTACCTGGACCCGGTTGCCTCCATTGGGAGCGCGTGGGTGAGTTTGTTTGACAATCTCATTGAGGAAGTCGTTGAAGTATTTGTGTTGTGCCTGCCAGTTGTTAGCATGAACCAGCCTACGCCATCAGACCTGACTCACCTCAGTCATGCTGCTTCGGAAGGCAACGCGCTGGGTTTCTTGCAAAACACATTCCGAGTCAAGAGCGCGGTCTACTCGATGGTTGGTATCCTTGTCAATGAGTGTGCCCAGCTTTGCCTCAATCTCAAACTGGATATTTCGGCTGACAATTTCGCCCATGTCGGGAATGTTGATGATGTTGACAAACAAGAAGTCGGCCACTCTTCTGGAGATCTCTTCGTATGGCTTGACACCTGTGATGCTGGGCTCCCAAGCACCAAGAATGTCTTGCGGTCCGGCTTCGGCTGGAGGAGCAGGGGGAGCGGGTGGGTTGGCTCTTGTTGACTCGGGAGAAGCGTGACGACTGGTGCGGTTGCTGGCCTCGGGTTTTCCGTTGATATGTGAGTGCACTCTCTTCTGCAACACAAAGTTTGCGTGATTGGGCATCTTGTTATTCAACTCTCTGACATCCTGCGCCCAAACTGGCGGCTGAGCGCGATTCCTCCGCTTCTTGCGTGCTTGAACCACGGGTGAGCTAGGAGGTTGTGATCCACGAACGGATTGAGCAACATGGCTGCCGTTGACCCCACTGGGCCGAGCGCGCTTTTCCTGATGCTCAGGTTCTTCTTTGGGGCTTAGGTCGCGATCTTCAAGCTTTCGCTTCGCCGGGGTTGTCGCGCGCTCACTATCGATAGCCATGGGCTGAGGAATAGAGGCCTGCCGGGCCTTCTGAACTTGCTGCGCTTGTTGAGCTTGCTGCGTTTGAGCCTGCTTGGCTTTGGCGTCTGCTGCAAATGCGGCGAGGGGATCGGGGTTACTCTGGAGCGATGGTACACGCGTTTTTGGACTGACGGATGCGCTTGGTGCTCGTTCGCTGTGAGACTGAGATCGTCGGTGCATGTCCGGGACAGGTGAGCCGTAGCTACTAGATATACGCTTGACCGGAGGGGGAGGTGGTGGTGGTGAGCTTTGTACTTGTGCCTGTGCTTGTGCCTGTGCCTGTGCTTGCGCTACTGGAGCGGCGGCCGCGGATAGCCTTTGTTGGTAGGGACTGGGCGGCTGCGCAAAGCCACTTGCGTTCGAAGGTTGTCGAGAGCCAGCAGACAAAGGAGGCCCAATCGGCGTCGCAGGTTGGGAAGGTTGTCGATTGTATTCGCCAGGAGGCGGGCGCGATGCGGCGACGGGGCTACCGTGACTGTATGGCGGCCCGTATGGGTGCTGAGATTGAGCAGAGGTGGGCGTAGGAGTTGAGTGTGTCGATTGGGAGCGTTGATGAACAAAAGGTTGAGTATTAGTCGCAACGGGTGGAGTGTGCGGAACGCTATGCTGCTGTTGCTGTTGCTGAGCCGCGGCATAGGCAGATGGATGAGCTTGGGGCCCGCTTGGGGGGCCTTGAGAAAAACTTTCCCGATACTGCGGTGGATACTGTTGACGCTGTACCGGGCTGGCCATCTCCGCAGGGGGCTGCGTAGGGAAAGGATATCCAGCACCGCCAGATGCAGATGGAGTCACCGCAGTTCGATAGGGAGACTGAGCTGGACCTGGGCCGCTGGGCGAGCGCACGTCGTGGAAAGAACCTGCAGGTTGAAGAGGCGGCGGCGCAGGACGCCCTGGATATGGACCTGGCCCCGGCGTTTGATACGGTGAGGGAGGGGGGTATGCCCCGGCAGGGGGTTGATGAGGCGACTGCTGAGGGTGCGACGGCGGCCGCGACTGTGGTCGTGACTGGGACTGTTGGTGTTGATGATGAGGACGGCCAGCATGCGGAGGATACTCCTGCGGTACCGGCTTGCCCGGCGAGGGCTGAGGCGGTGGTTGACGATTATAGTCGCGATAATACTGCGGAGGAGGAGCCCCAGCTGGACTCTGGGGCGGACGATGATGAGGCTGCTGTTGCGGATGAGGCTGTGAATGCTGTTGAGGCGGCGGAGGGGGTTGTTGCGGCTTTGGAGGAGCTTTGGCCGGAGCGCGGTCGCCGGCATCCGACGTGTTGAGGACAGATCGAAGATCCATGGCAGCGGATTGAAGCCGAGGGTGGAAATTTGCGACAACACTACGCCGCCCTGGGTCGGCGCGAAGGAAGACGACGACAGAACAATGTCAGCGGCAATGGCCCGTCTCGCATCAGATCGTCGACGCGACTGAAGCGCAGCAGAATATGAACAGGTTGTGTCCGCGCTCGAAGCGGTGGTTTGGGCGGCTGTGGGCGATGATGGATGGCGTTCGTCGTCGCGCCAGGGAGAAGGCGTCGCAAGCGGACATGGATGACTGGGGGGGATCTTTAAGCCGCCATGGCGAGGCTGCCACGCTGTCGAATTGACGATTGACGATTGATAGACGATGATCGCAAACGGGACGAGATGGACGCGGCTGAACGGCGGACAGACAGAAGGAGAGGCTGGCGGGTCGTGGAAGCTGCGTGTCACTTCAAATGGCCATGATCGTTTTGTTCGCCGGAGTTGTTGGTGTCTTGTCGTCGTTTTCTGGCGACAAAGAAAGATGGGCGACAGCCTGGCGCTAGAGCTCCAGGGGTGCCCAAGCACGTAGCCTGGTGGTCAGAAAATAAACGAGACACCAGAACGGCAAAGATGATCTAATTCTTCTCAAAGCTTATCCATAAATTTACATAAATATCCTAAAATGATACCCTAATCTAGTAAATGCATTAGACATTTCTTATATATTATTTTATTGCTCTTATTACGTCTTCATAGCTGCCTTTAGAGAAGGACAATCTAATTTGAACCTCTGTGCGGATGTCTTGTCTTTTTGTCGGCCTACGTGCCACGGTACATGGTGACTGGGCAGAATTTGTTAAGGATTTTCTTTCTTTCTTTTGGCGGCCATGCTGCGACTGATGGCGGATACCTGGGCGAACGAGCGAATCAGTATGGCGAACGAGGTACCACTCATTTCGACCCTGGGGAGCTTAGCACAATTTCAGGTCAGGTTAGCCCTGAGGTGAGACGCGCTACTTGTCACTCCTCATCAGGGCCCGGCAGTAATGCGCCAACTGAGCAACAGGCATTAGATAGCTACCCAGATGCCGTGCGCTTGATAGTGGAGGCCAATCTGTGTTCTATTTCAGGGGCTCAACATGAATGGTCTGGTCCTCAGCCTTGTCGCCAGTGATTCCTCATGGAACATTTCTCTTCATCGCAAGACTTTGTTTACAAAAAGTTTCAAGCTCCGTGCTCGTACGTCGACGTCATCCTTGTCAGTAGGGGTCTTGGGGAGCTTCTGTGCGCTCAAGCTGTGACGATAGAGATGATCATCCTGATACTGATGCAAAATAAAACTCCCGAGCGGGTATCAATCTGTGATAAAGCCCCGATATGGAAAGTCGTGAGTCATGGAATAAAATGCACTGCTGATCGCATTGTGCTCTGGCCTTAATTCTGTCTTGCTCCCCGAGGCTGAAAGATGCATAGAGCTCTATGAAGCATGTGCACTAGATAGTCGCACGTGAGAGAGTGAAAGGAATTTTGAAGTCCGATCAATCTATCAGAACCATGATTTGGCAATGAACAAGATACTGAAAGATTCATCTTCGATTTCGTGGCGGTGATTATGATATGGCTTCCATGCGGAGGTCCTTATCCTGGAGATGGTACAAGACTGCACGTGCTTCTGGAGTTTCACTGGTCTCTGTGATAATAAAGGCAGAGGCGCCCAGCGTGGCTGCTCAATTATGCCAAGATCGAGTGTCCCGCGCCCGCGTTTTGCGCTGAATACTGAGCCAAGCCGCGTTTTATCAGCCGTGTCTCTGTGACGCAACATGTTCCCTGTCGCGCGGAATCTCGCGATGCTTCCATGCGATACCCCCTTGAGTCACGTGGGGTGCTGAGTCAGTGAGGGGAGTTATGTAATCTTGCACCTGCCTGGAAGCTCTCGCTGGTCCGTGCACCCGCTGCAAGGCAGAGCTGTGCCTGACGTGGACGTCTCGAGTTACTCTTTGGAGCAAAACACCAACCGATCCATCTTTCTCTTATTCCCCCAATTCTCTTATCGTCTTCTTTGTTGAACCCATCATCGACTCCTCCGTATTCGGGCTCTGCATATGCCCCTGGGCCTGTACGGAAATAGTCCCTTCTCTTCAACTCGACCACTTGTGCCACAGCAACCGCTCGCGTCGCCCCTCGCTCTGCTACAGACCTCTCTCGCACGTCCCTACGACCCGTCGCGATCCCTCAAAATGCCTGGTATCGTCTCGGCGACCGGCGTCCTCGCCTTCCTCACCGATGAGGAGCCGGAGCTCAAGGTTTTCGCCCTGCAGACCCTCAACGATGACATCGACACTGTCTGGACCGAGGTTGCTGCTGTGCTGAGCCAGATGTACGTCATGGTCACGACTCGATCTTGCTGCTCCTGTGTTTCCACAAACTGACTTTCGTGTTTCAAGTGAGGCTCTCTACGAAGACGAGTCCTTCCCCGAGCGGCAACTTGCTGCCCTCGTCCTTGCTAAGGTCTACTACCACCTCCAGGCATACAATGACAGCATGGTATTCGCGCTCGCCGCTGGCGACCTCTTCAAGCTTGATGCTCCTGGCGAGTTTGAGGAGACCATCATCTCCAAGTGTGTCGACCAGTACATCGCCACTACTGCTGCCAAGAAGTCGGCTCCCCAAGCCTCCAAGACGACTGACCTCCCTGAGCTTGCTACCACCTTCGCCAGCGGCACCGATGCCGTGATGTCGCCCACAACGCCTTTCTCACAGACGACTCTGCCCCCCAAGTCACTTCTGTCCCGCGACTCCATCGACAACACCATGCTCGAGGCGACCTTCCAGCCTGCGTTTAAGCAGGGTCGATCCGGCTCTATCGCTGAGCTCCCCTCTCAAGCCACTGACTCGCTGCAACGGGTAATCGATAGTCTCTTCGAGAGCTGCCTGCAAGAGGGTCGGTACAGGCAAGTGGTGGGTATCGCTGTCGAGGCCAAGAACCTTGATGTTCTCCGACGGGTCATCAAGCGTGCGAGTGACGATGAGAAGAAGGCCAAGTCCAACCCTCTGGAGAACGCTCCTGGCCCCACCGAGGACTTGATGGAGTACACTCTTGGTATCTGCATGGACATTGTTCAGGAGAGAGGCTTCCGAACTGAGATCCTGAGCCTGATTCTCGACCTTCTGAACGAAATTCCCAATCCCGACTACTTTGCGATTGCCAAGTGTGTCGTGTACCTCAACTCCGACGTGGAAGCCTCCCGCATGCTTCGCACTCTTGTTGAGAATGGCGACCGCACCTCCATCGCAAACGCCTACCAAATTGCCTTCGACCTTTACGACAACGGAACACAGGAGTTCTTGGGCAATGTCATGGCGTCCCTTCCCTCTGGAGTCCAGGAGAAGCCGGCCACAGATGAGAATGCCGAGGAATCCAACGAAAACCAATCTCTACTGCAAAACAAGCAGGAGGCTCCCGAAGATGAGCTTCCCGATGAGACAGCCAAGGCCTACCGCAACATCAGGTCTATCCTCGACGGCAGCAAGACGATCCGCCTGAACCTCGAGTTCCTCTACCGAAACAACCGTACCGATCTGAGCATCCTGAACAAGGTCCGCGATAGCCTCGAGGGCCGAAACTCGATCTTCCACACCGCTGTCACCTTTTGCAATGCCTTCATGAACCAGGGAACTACCAACGACAAGTTCTTTCGCGACAACCTCGAGTGGCTGGGCAAGGCTGTGAATTGGTCCAAGTTCACCGCTACTGCCGCGCTTGGTGTCATTCACCGAGGCAACCTCACCCAGTCCCGCAAACTGCTTGAGCCCTACCTTCCTAGGCAGGGTGGACTTAGCAGTGGCTCCATCTTCAGCCAGGGTGGTGCTCTCTACGCATATGGACTCATCCATGCCAACCACGGCGACGAGGCCTTGGATTATCTTAAGAATCAATTCGGCCAGGCGGAGGAGGAGGTTGTTCAGCATGGCGGTGCTCTTGGTCTCGGTATTGCCGGGATGGCCACTGGGGACTGGGAAATCTTTGAGAAGCTCCGAGAGGTTCTGTTCCAGGACTCTGCTCTCAATGGTGAGGCTGTTGGTCTGTCGATGGGTCTCATCATGCTGGGCACCGGAAACGGCAAGGCTCTGGAGGACATGATCACCTATGCTCACGAGACCACACACGAGAAGACTGTTCGCGGCCTTGCCATTGGTATGGCTCTCATCATGTATGGTCGCCAGGAGGGAGCCGATGTCCTTATCGAGGGTCTCCTCAACGACCCTGATCCGACACTGCGATATGGTGGTATCATGACTGTTGCCCTTGCCTACTGTGGCACTGGCAGCAACAAGGCCATTCGAAAGCTTCTTCACATTGCCGTGAGCGACGTCAACGATGATGTGCGCCGAATTGCGGTTATGAGTTTGGGTTTCATTCTCTTCCGCAAGCCGGGAAGTGTTCCTCGCATGGTTGAGCTTCTGTCCGAGTCTTACAACCCCCACGTCCGATATGGTTCCGCCATGGCCCTTGGTATCTCGTGTGCTGGCACTGGTCTTGACGAGGCCATCGACCTCCTTGAGCCCATGATGAAGGATCCTACCGACTTTGTTCGACAAGGAGCCTTGATCTCCCTTGCCATGATTCTCGTTCAGCAGAACGAGGTCCTGAACCCCAAGGTGTCGTCTATCCGCAAGACTCTCAAGAAGGTGGTTGGTGATCGCCACGAGGATGCCATGACCAAGTTTGGTGCTGCCCTCGCTCTGGGTATCATCGATGCCGGTGGCCGCAACTGCACCATTGGCCTCCAGACTCAGACGGGTAACCTCAACATGGCAGGTATTGTCGGTATGGCCGTCTTCACTCAGTACTGGTACTGGTTCCCCTTCACACACTTCCTGTCCCTGAGCTTCTCGCCCACATCCATCATCGGACTGGACCACGACCTGGAGATCCCCGACTTCAAGTTCCACTGCGCGACACGACCCAGCCTCTTCGAGTACCCGCCTGAGCAAGAGGTCAAGGCCGAGGAGGGACCCGCTATGATCGCCACTGCTATCCTGTCGACAACTGCCCAGGCTAAGCGACGTGCCCAGAAGAAGGAACGTGCTCAGCGAAGAGAGAGCATGGACATCGACAGCGCCCCTCCTAAGAACGTCGGCGACAAGATGGACGTGGATGAGGAGAAGAAGACAGAAGAGGCCAAGGACAAGAAGGAGGGTCAAGAGAAGGAAGCGGCCGCCTCGACCGACATCAAGAAGAAGCCTGAGAAGGAGAAGGTTGGCTACGAGATTGAGAACATGACACGAGTCCTCCCTGGCCAACTCAAGTACATTAGCTTCCCGGCTGGCCGATACAAGCCTGTCAAGAAGGTGAGATATACTGATCCAATAGTTGGGACGAGTTGAACTAACGCTTTATAGCCTACCGGTGGCCCTCTGCTGCTCCATGACACGCAGCCAGATGAAGAAAAGTCCCTTTTGGAAGAGAAGCTCAAGAAGGTGACAATCGAGCGGGCCCCTGTTGTTGGTCAGCAACCCACTCGTGGTGGACGATCTGACCAGAGACGGTCGCTGCTTGAGGGCCTTGTCGACCCCTCGCGGCCAGGATCTAACAGCGCCATGATCGGACAGCTCCTGCGCAACCAGAGCCGAGGTTTCGCCCACTTGGGAGCTGAGCCCCAGACCCCTGGCAATGTGGGATCTGGTGCTGCCGCGGCCGCAGGTGTGCTAACGGCGGTTGACGAGGATAATGAGGGCGATGAGGAGGCCAAGACACCTCGTGAGTTCGAATACTTCTCCGACGGTGATGACGACGACGATGAGGAGGAGGAAGAATAAGAGTAATCTACTAGCACCGGGCGTCTCTTCAAGATGAACAGGGGCATGCTACGTATACTACTGGCAGGCCATGTTCTGGAGGAAAGTTGGATTGTACAACTAGAAGGGTCGGCGAAGGGAATAGAGGAGCTCTGGGCGAAGGCACCATGGTGTATAATACGTCTCGGAGGGATGTGCACACGGTCAGAAGAATAGAAATTATCGGACTTGTCCATCATGACAGGGCGAGTCTTGTCAATTAATGAATGGACTTTTCTGATTTTGATGTAACAACTAGCTTTTGATGATTTACAAGGGACAACCGTGGAGCTCTCGACGCAATGCCACCTAGCACATGCGGGCCGAGGCTGTATTTACCAAACTCCTCAACCCCAAAACGCCTCTACTCGATAAGAGTATCGCTATGAGTTCCTATACAACTTTATCCATGCTTTGGTGGTTGACTCCCTGTCCTGGCAGGGCATTCGGTGCAGACCTTCATGCGATGCCACGCTGTAGCCAGATTCCCACGGATATTCCATGTGGCGGCATGGCTCTCTGGCTGTGTGTTGTAGGACTCATCCGTGGCCTTGACGACAAATGTCGCACATCGCTTCTCCCCCTTTGATGCTTCATCTCCCTCAAATGCGGTAAGCGGCACATGACCATCAAACTTCCAGCGTCGCCAGGCCCAAGAGCCGTGGCCGAGACAGGGAGACGGGGCGCCGTCCTTTGTGGTGCAGTCGGGGAGGATAGACGCTTGAGACCAAGTCTTGCCGTTGTCGAGTGAGACGTCGACGCGGATGATGGAACGGCCGCCCCCTGAGTATGCGTAGCCTGTGAGCGCAGCTGTCTTTGTGTGTGCCTCTGCGCTGTCCTTGTCTAGTCTTGACCAATCGCCGAGTTTGCAGGTTGTGATGGCGCTCTGGACTGGTAACTCTTGGATTGCAGGGGCAGTATCCCAGTCCACATGTGTCTGATTGGGTCCAAAGCATTTATAGTCTCGTCGCTGCCATTGCGTCGTGCTCTCCTCGTCACTAAGGGTGATGTGGTTTAGCCACTTGACTGAGCGTGCAGCTACATGGCCTGGCACGATGGCCCTCAAGGGAAACCCGTGGTCGCGTGGGAGTGGCTGGCCATTCATCCCGTAGGCGAGAATCACGTCGCCTTGGGGGTCAATGGCTTTCTTGATGGGGATTGACGCGCCGTATGCTTCTAGCCCGGAGAATTGAACGTGCTTGGCCTCGGATTCGCCCGTAAGACCAGATGACAGGTCGAAGCCAGCATCTGCGAGCACGTCTGAGAGCAAGACTCCTTCCCAGCAGGCATTGGATATGGCACCGGCGGTCCAGGGGAGTCCACTCGTCTTGTGTCCAGAACCTTCATTCATGTGGCGGCGGCGGTTTCCAGAGCATTGGAGCACAGCTGTGACCCTCCGAGGCTGGAAACGGGACTTGAGGTCGCCCAGAGTGTATTCTTTTGTTGTACCATCCGGGAGTTCGACAGTGAGGGTGTGTGTATCCGCATTCTCGGGGATGGTCGGCACCCACATATGGTTGCGAACATAGAAGAGGTCATTAGGGGTGAGGAACTCTGTCGTCATGGCATCTGCTGGTGTTTCTGCGTTTCTGGGCTTATCCGTCATGGTGATCAAATCTGGATGTCGGCTAGGGTCGTCGGCGAATGGATCTTCAATCTCTTCCTGTGCTGGCTTTCCATTGACGAGGTCCGCAGAGTCGACGTAACCGATGAGGTACTGATTCAAGATATCATAGACATATTGGTTCTTGTGGATGGCAAAGATGTCCCAGTAGGGGTTTATAGAACCGCCTGCGGCACGGAGGATAACATTGCCTCCAGGATGGGCGCCTATCCACTCGGTAATGTCGTAGACCTTGTCATCGTGTATGACCCAAGGGTTGTCAGAGTGAGCATCGTGCTTGCGGACTTCAGAGATGCGATACCGAGGGAGAGAAGGGTCGCGGCTGTCGGAGGGAGCATCGCATCGCGTGGGAGGAGCTTTGGCGAAGGAGTAAGCAGCGTAGAAGGAGGCAGCTCCAGCGAGGAGGATGGTGATATAAGCACTTGGGAATCTTGGTGTTGTTTTTGTACTAGGTCGAGGGTTTGTTGATGCGGCTCTCGCTATGGGGGAAGTGATATACAGGCGAGCTTGTGCCCTCGGAGCAGCTTGTGGAATAGACAAGGATCGTGAGCGCCTGGCCAGGCGTAGGAAGGGTCGCGAGAACATGGCCAAGGCAGCCGGAGGTGAAGGTGTTATGATATCGAAGGAGGAAGCATCACCAATTGAGGTTCCGGGGCTTTGTGCGACGATGATTTGAGACCACCTGACTGTGCGGCAACTGTCCCCGGTCAACAAGACCACGAACAATTACAAGATGACGTTTGCAGAGTCAGGTCAGATCTCAAGATGAGATCGATGTCCGGGGGATGTCAAGGCCATGTTTGTTGAGCAGCGGTCAACCGGAGGCGACACGTGGACAATGCCGGGACTCGGGACAAGGAAACCAGCAAGAGATGCCGAGACACGAACAATCATCGTGAAAGGGTCACACTCGAGAGTCGCGTTTGCACAAGAAACATCCTTTTGGTCGCCGATTAGAGGGAAGCAATCGCCGATGGATGCCGCGGGAAGCCATGACAAGTACGTCACTTGACACCTCACAAGAGCGTGTGATTGGCTGACACACCGAAGGTGACCCCAAATGGAAGCTGTCTGGAGAAGCGGGAGCTGGGGTAATTTAGTGGACGGGGCCCCTGTAAGTCACCTGCAGCCACTTTTGAGATTGGCGACGTGACCTTGATAGGGGACGATAACAAATGCCCTTCATTTTACAGGTGAAGCAATCGCCGAAAGACACATTGTTGTTTTCTATCTCGGATCTTTTTGCTATCTTTGGTTTTCTGTGCGTGAGACACCATGATTGATCCGTCCCCCTCATGTCTCAGCCCCCAACGCTGTAAGCTCCTCCTCGACCTTGTCCCAAGTCCGTGGCAATAGAGATCCCTCAAGCCAATAATTCCCCTCGTGATCCTTGCCCTTGATCACCATGACATTCCTAGTCACTATACTCTGCTTCATAGTCGAAGGAGATAACTGTATCATGGTGCCTGGTTTGTTCGTCCTCGTCTCTGCCCCTTCGCCCTGCCGGATCACCGCCGGACTAAAGTCGGCAGCCTGCATAATCTTTGCTTTGGTCCAATTGCTGATGAGTACCAGCAACATGTTGGGCTCTCCAAACAGAAGCGTGGTATCCTTCTTTTCTTTTTCAACTATGAGGGTCCGCATTATCGCTCTGAGTTGCGGCTCTGTCGTCTGCGCCTCGATATGTTGACGGTTCGCGAGGGCAATGGGACCTATCGGGCCCTTAGCCATGGCTGGCGACAGAAATGTGTAAGCTGCCGTTGCCAGATTCTGAGTGTAAACACCCGCCGTCTCCATTAGAGACTTGAACCGATACCTCAAGTTGACCGTTGTAAGTGTCGTCACCGGGAGTCTTCGGGGATCTGATGATGCGATGAGCCTCGTGGTCCATGCCGCCAACACATCGCCCTCGCTGATAAAGGGCTTGTCGTCACCAGGATGCGTCGTGATGGCCGCCTCTTCCAAAGCCTGACGCATCAACTTTGTGACAGCATCTTTGGGCAGAAAGATGGACTTTGATTGGCAAGCTCCCTGCCAGAGCAGATCCCAAAGGAACCGCAGACCGAAGAGAACTAGCTTGAAGCCGCTGATGCGTTTTTGGACGAGATGCAATTCCTCTTGCTCTGTCTCTTCCATCCCACTCGGTGGTTCAACTATGTCGTAGACCATGTCATCTCTTGCCCTAAGAACAGGGAGGACCTCCGACTCCCGACCTGCCATCACAAGGGACCAGTTCTTCAGCACGGCCTGGAATCCCACAGCGTCCATGGCAGAGTGCGGCCACACAAGCGAAACTAGGGTTGCGTCTGAGAAGGACACGATCCGGAGTGACATTTGAGGCTTGTCGCCCTTGAAAAGGTCAGATCCATTCACGGGATCGTCACTCGTTACGGCAAACTCCTTGAACTCTTGGGCTCCAGGTTGGGTTGATGGCTTCTCAGTGACTTTTGGCATCTTTTTCCCTAGGGGGTGGCTGTTGATGCTCATGTCGAATGCCTCGTGGGTATACCTCACAGCTGGTCTTTCGGGAGTAAACTTCCGGGGAACGTGAATCTCGAGTCTGTCCTCTTCCTAACAACTTGTCAAATCAGATCATTCTCGTCGTACTGGAAAATGTACATTTAGTCTCAGGCGGCCACCCAACTTCCCCCAGTCATCAATCTCCAATAGCATCGTCAGCGATGAATGCAGTTTTTCTGGGTCGAGGACATCGTTGAAGCAGAAAGTCCAGGTAAGAATCAGGTCCCGAAAAAGATATGTGTCGTCGAGCAAAGATGTTGGGTATACATAATCGCTTTCAACTTTAGGAAGCTGGCCTCGTTGCGGGTTGGTCCCAAAGAGCCCCCGGATAGCGTCCATGGCGGTTGACAGTCGAGCTCTTCAGAGTTGAACGACATGCATGAACGACACGGGCGGCTTAAAGGCTATTTAAATATCCATGCACTAGCAATTCTACCCGAGCGTCTTCGTTTTTGACCACCATTGCCCACGCGTGGGTGGAGTATCTGACTTGTCGAGATCTAGTGCTGATGTCTGAGCCTTAGCGAGGTCATATTCCGACAGGGGGCGTTCAATGACAACAATTGTGAGATGGCCGTGAGACTCAGCTGACGTTCAAGACGGACACAGAACCCTGTAATGGACCGGATAGCCGGTCGTTTCGGATATGACCATTGACTTTACTCCGTTCAGGCTCTTGGTCAGATTGGATGTTCAACTTTGTATTGTCAAGTGTGTCTAATAGACAGCTCGACTGTACACTCTAGGATTAGATGTTGACCAAAGCCCCAACAAACAAATGACCAGGACAAAAATGCTCGCAGAATTGGCATAAGGTCGTCATGGTGTCCATGGCAACCATCTCCAAGTATTAACCAAGTCCGAATGAACAACGTTTCTCTTCCAATGCCTTCCATGGCCAACAAGGTTCTCGAGCACCCGACTTGCTCTCTGCATACCCCAGCAATATTATCTCGATGTACCGAAGCCCTACCGATGGACTGGGGTGTCTATGTGGTAAAAGTTCGTTGTTTATCACCGAAAAAGTTAATCGCATCCAGCTCCAGCATCTGTTCCAGCACAACCATCCGATCCAAAGTCACCACAACCGTATGACCCATAACCAACAGTCCCAGAAAAACAATCAGATCCGGAACCTCCTGCGGCAGTGCTGCTGGACCCCACGCCGCAGTCGTCTGCTGAACTGCTGCCGTGTCGTGTCCCGTGTCCGAGTTCGAGGTCTAGGCCGGTTTTAAAGGCGGATGAACCTGTTATGACGAGCTTGACTTCCTCCAGAGGCCCGGCGAAGAAGGGCCCCTTTTCTTTCCCCTTGGGAGATGGCTTGGATGTGTCGGTGGGACTCTTGTCTGAAGAAGACATGGAGTGCATCCTCTTGATAATAGCCTCGCTGTCAAATTCCTTCTCCGGCGTATCCTTTCTCTTGTTGCTCTCCTTCTTCTTGTCGTACCGCTTATTCTCAACCCTTCGAAACTGATCCGTGAAGAGGATCCACGCCTTGTAGAGGTTTCTTGGGTCCAGCATGATCTTGGGCATCGTGATGAGCAGGAGCTTAAAGAAATCACCCAGCGTCGTCATGGATTCTTGGAGTTCTCCTGTGCGGTGTTTGCGGAACATGTCGACGGCTATCATGCCGACAAAGGCGAGTAGCATCAGGCCGAGGATTGCATAGGAGAAGACGAATGTTCGGATGTCATTGGGGTCGATGGACCAGGGGTTTTGGCTCCGGGAGGGGCCGACGGTATTTGGGACTGGACTCATGGTAGATTTCGAATGAATTTCGTCTTCGTGATGAAGAAATCGAAATTTCGAGTTGTTGTTATTAGTTGAGAGTATTTGAGAGTCGAGTTGACGATGGTGATGGAGTCTCAGCCATTACACAACAAAAGATGACAAGCTGGGGAGCAAGACAACAGGACAACATGCCATCTATATAAGTCACCTTGATAAGAGTCATCGTGCATGAGAAAAGCTTGACCTTTAACCTTTGTAAACAATGAAGTTATCAACATGCCTTGCATTCTGCAGAAAGCTTGTCTCTCAATACTCCCGCGTGGAGTTTCATGACTCAGTCGACTTACATAGAGTCCCGTGACTTGGAAAGCCAAGTAATCTGTGTGAGAACTATGTGAATTTGGGTTCAGGCAAGTTAGAAAGTATAAAAGATGTACTCCCTCTTCCGAGTTTAATTCACGCATGTTGTTTGTTGTCGTCGTTGTCGATGGTAAACAAAACACTCTCGTTAGATCATCATAAAGAAAGAGGGGAGATGGAAACTGTCACAGCAGTGTCAAGCAACTGGCGAACGGTAACAAACAATGGGATCTCCAAACAAAGCATCCGCCGCCGGAGGTGGTGATGATTCACCATCTCCCTCTCCATCACTTCGAACTTCATCTCTTCTCCGTCGTGTTGGGTCTGTGAGGGCACACAGAAACGACCTCTCTGAACGCCTCGGTCTCTTGAGAATGATGAGTACGTATGTTCTCGCGCATATATCGAGATGTACTGACAATCAAGACTCTTCGAGCGTCCGCAGGAGGAGCAAATCAAACCCCCAAGTGGCTTCGCCGCCAACCACGCCGCGGTTTTTGGTCCAAGAACCGCCTTCTCATCGCAAAGGGCTTCCTGCTTGGGACCGTGCCTTTGATGCCGTCTACCACAGCAACAGCAGCTACACTCCAAGCTTCTCCGATACTCTTACCAGCTTCTTCGAAGATCACGGACGCTCAAGACCAGACTCGGGTTACTTTCGCCTCCCAGATGATATCCGTTTACGAATCTGCAACCTCATCCTCCCCATCGTCGATCGTCCAGTCCGTCTAGACCGCCTATTCTTCACCCGCGATGTCTGGCGCGAAGGAGACCTCGCAGCGCCAACCGATGCTCTCCTCCCCCTGGCTCCGTACCTCCAAGTCTCGTTTGCCTTTCGCGCCGACTTTCTCGTGGCGTTCCTCCAGAGCGTCACGCTGCATGCCGTCTTCTCGCCCTTTGTCGGATACAGGGTTAACCCCCTCGCCACGACCTGGCTGAATCGCTATGGACCGTATGCGCGGAGCATTGCTGTCGAGGTCGACATGTCGCGTTTGGGTTGCGGACCGGCGGATAGTGCTACTTGTCTTCTTCCCGATGTCGAGCACGTTGAGGACCTTGTCTGTGAGTTTGTAGACTCGCAGCTGAGACGAAAAGAGTCTCTTCCTCTGCAGAGTCTGATTCTCCTCTGTCGACGCTTCTACGGCCGCCGCGACCCTTCACTGTCAAGACCGGACACAGGACGTTCCAGCGGGGCGAGCAGTAGCAGTAGGGCCAACTCGGCCGAAGACATGAGGTTCCAGTCTCCCGAGATGTACGCATCCATGGACGAGCTCATGAAGCAGATGACCGAAGAAACCGTGTCGAGTCCGTTCGAAACACCGATGCCGTCGCCGTTGCCACAATCAGAGTACTGTCCAGACTCGTACCTTCTTTTCTGCAACCACATAGTCCATCTCAAAGGACGAATCAATTCCCTACGAATGTGTGGTTTCGACGAAACGTATACGACGCGGTTCATGGCGACCTTGTTCTCGGATGCCAGCAGTGGACAGGCATACCGGGTAGCGCCCTCGACGATATGGCCTAGACTAAGCGGACAAAAGTCCTGCCTAGATGCTGGAGACGGATACACAATACTAGACGATCACCAAGTCCAATCAGCTTTGAACGCCCCGGTAGCGCACCGCCCCTGGGAAGGATGCGTGCAGCTCCCTCCTCCCATCCCCGACGAAGAAGGAAACCAAAGCCTCCCGTCCATCGTGGGAGATCTACAAAGACTAAGAAGTCCATACGCAAGGACAGTCACGAGTCTATCGGAGCGGACGTGCGATCAGATGCTCAAGGAAACTGGGGGACTTGGAAATGGATCCGACAAGAATAGATTTCTGCGGTTCATGAAAAAGTACGGCAAGAAGAAGAAGAAGCAGAGGACTCTCACGAGGGAAGCTTCTGCAACGTTGTGACGAGACACATGGGACAACATAGATAGAACGGAAGCAGCAATGCATCTAGGTCATTAGGACATTAATATGGGAGCATATGATACCCTCATCAAAGCGCGCCCAATAAATCATGGACGCGTGTGCTGATTCTTTTCACCTCAACCAACTCTCTGCTTTATGTGTGAGCGCAGCGATCCATCATCCACACATCCATCCCGTCAAGTAACATGTTATTGTTTCTGCAGAGACTATGACTTGTTAGCACTTGAACATATGGACCAGTGTCAATACTCACAATCGCAAAGCTACTCCTCGATCGGATCCTCTCTCCAAACAGCACCAACACCCAAGGGATGAGCGTCAATCCGCTGGCAATGCCACCCAGAACACAGCCAGCATTCTTCAGCCCGAGATTACCAAACATGATGCCAGTAATCACCGGGAACGCCCCGCCGAGCACGTTGCGGCAGAAACTCTGAGCAGCCAGCGCCGAGGAGGCGTAAAGGTGATACGTATCAGCCAGATAGTTAAACGTGGCCAGATACACCGAGTAAATGCCCCAATTAGCAAGGCCAATTCCAATGGCAATCGAGTAGTGGCTTGTACTCGTCGGGCTCAAGAAGGCGGCAAACAGCCCGGCAGGAAGCAGTAGAGACGTGATGCAAGCAAAGTACAATCGCGCCTCTGGAGCATCCGCTGGGAAATGCTTCCTGATAAACAGCCAAAACTGCGACACGGACTTTTCATCGTCCTGTCCTTGCCATAGAGGATGCTTCATCAAGTTCTCCTGAAGAATGCCAACCACGGTCGCGATGATCGCTGACGCCATCATGGCAATGTAGACACGACTCGACATGTCAAAGTTTGCAGCGTACAGGTATGGCACAACGGCAAAGGACAAGTAGAGAACGCCCCATGAAAAGGCAGCCCAGAGGGAGAAGCAGAAGACGACAGGCTCTGTGAACAAGAGGTAAAAAGGTCGCTTCACCGACGTTGCAATCATCTGGCCCAAAGGGGGTCGCTGCTCGTCTGCGGCCACGAGCCATCGAACTCGTTGCAGGCGTCGTTCCCTGGACTGGATGCCGTTGTACTCGAGTTCCGTGTGATGGCCAGGGCTGGTCTTGATGGTCGACGTGGATGAGCTGGCGCTTGTCTCTTCTGGGGTGCTGGTAACCCAGACTCCATAGGCGCCAGCCTTTTCCAACTCTTCATACCACTCGTTCAGCTTCTTGGCCTTTCTCGACAATAACACAGACCCTCGAGTCTCCTCGAAGAGAAACAGAATGGCAATCAGCAACAGACCATCCATGATGACCTGATGCCAGAATGACCACTTCCATGCTAAGGTATCATCAGTCAGCCCCTTCACAAAGGCAGCCGAAACCAACGGTCCAGCACCAGTTCCGAATAGAACTGATCCGCTGAACAGCGCCATGGGGGTGTTTCTTTCTTCCTTCTCCCAAAGATCAGCGAGGACTCCTCCAACGACCGAGCTGAACACGGAGCCTCCGACCCCGACAAAGAAACGAGCGATCAGCATCCCAGCAAGGTTTGGCATCACAGAGCAGACAGCCTGAAAGATGACATAGACAAACCCAGCAAAGACAAAGACAGGTCGTCGACCCCAAATCTCAGATACCGGGGCAAGGACCATGGGAGCAATCGCAAACCCCATGCAGAAAGTTGTGATTCCAACAAGAACGGCCAGATGTGATGCCCCTAGATCCTTGGCCATTGCGGCTGACGGAGGGGAGTAGGCTCCCGCAGTATATGCTGTAAACATTGTAGCAATACATGACAACGCAAGCAGAATGTTCTTTCGTGCTGCCGGTAACGTAAAAGGTGATGCGTATGGCCTAAGGTCGGGGCATGGTGGGAGTTCCTGAGATTCGGAAAGGCCTGCCTCTTTTGGCAGTGGCGGTGTTGGCAAGACGGTGTTGAGGGTCAGATATAGGGAAGTGATGGGCTCGTCTTCGTTGAGTTTCGGCTGTGGTATCCTAGATGGAAGTGTTCCTTCGATACTGATTTCGAGATCGCCAGGATCTCGATTCCAAGTGCCGCCGTTCTGACCGGCCTCAATATCTTGAGCCATGTCTTCTGTTGAAGTCTTTTTAGACTTCTTTTCGTGTGGATCTGGGAGTTCCTCGCCGAAAACGATCGTTGTAAGTCCTGACGGCTCGAGTTGTCACA
This sequence comes from Fusarium keratoplasticum, assembly GCF_025433545.1. Taxonomy (NCBI): domain Eukaryota; kingdom Fungi; phylum Ascomycota; class Sordariomycetes; order Hypocreales; family Nectriaceae; genus Fusarium; species Fusarium keratoplasticum. Next base: position 562,452 of record NC_070537.1, on the reverse strand, counting down.
GGACAAGATCAGGGAGGAACAGACAAAGAGATAGGAGGAGGAGAGACGAGGAACAAGAGAAAAATGCAGTGGTCCAGCCTCCGGGGGCACAACCCCGGCATTATCAATGCTGGAGTAGCGGGAGATGAGGAAAAGAGAACGGGATCTCGACGGGAATAATCTCTTCCTTGGCACTGGATCCGCCCTCTCCACGCTGGACCGCGAGTACGAGGCCAACGATTCGCTTGAGCGTCAGCTGCCGAGAGACGCTAGTGCAGATTTTGTGCACCCGAAGTGGCATCAAGGGTGAGAATCCCCATTGCGGCGCGGCACTGAGATGGATGGTAGCCTGTGAGGGAGGGACTGAGCGTCATGGTTGGTGTTGACGAGGGATTGCCACCTGTCTTTCCAACAGGTGTCTGATGATATCGAGCATGGCTCTCAACAGAAACCTTGAATAAAAAGCAAAGACGGTAGTTCCCGGGCAAGCATCCCAATTTGACATGCCGCCGCCCTACATGGACATGTTGCATCATCCGGCATCCCTCCCGTTGTCAGCAACAAGACCCGACTCCCGTTCCCGGGGCTGGCGTTGTCGGGAATAACCTGGACGTGACGTTGGAGTCGGCGCCAGGGACGCCAAACGGTTAGTCTAGCCCTCTTAGTGGCATCCAGACCTCTTGGCTTTCGAGCGCCATGACCGGCATTCTCGAGCTTGCCCGGGGAGTTGCAGCTCTTCGCACATACCCGAGGAAGAAGGACCACGAACTGATTGGGCGTCGGGAGCATCTCCAATCAACAGCTTGGCCAGAGAGAGCATGTCGTCAATGCCACCATGCCACGAGGAACCAACAGTTTGCAGCTCCGAGAACACCAACTTTGCTTGGCGCAACCCGACAAACCTGCACGCTCAGACGCAAGTTCGGAAATGAGGGGTAGGGGTGATGGAATACGGGATATTTCCGACTATTACCGGGGCGCCATCTCGCCAACGAAGATCTTAGATTCGAGGGATCTCGTGAGAGGTGATGGGGCTGGTTTCGGCTTTGTTTCCCCACCATTTCCGCTTCGGATCTTGGCCGCATGGAGGTGCGGAAACCAAGGGTTCTCCGGATTCCCGCGTGGAGTAGGAATGGAGTAGAAATCGATCTTGATTTCAAATCAGCTTTGATGTCAGGTCGGTTGATGGGAATGGAGGTCCCATTGAGGTTGAAAGAAGGTGGCAGATCTGAGTCATCACGTGATTAGCCGGATGGCCACCTTTCAGCTCACTCTGGCGAGCCAGTTCTACAACCGGACATTCCTCAATGTTTGGTGTCTTGAAGAACTCAGGCACGGCATATATGCAACGACTACTTCTGCTTCTGTATTAATTCGGAAGTTCGTGTTGTGCATGGTGATACCTGTCCGTCATGTCCATCGCACGTATCGGAGTGGCTCCTACACCCTGAGGCTCAAACTCCGGTGACGAATTGAGATTACGGAGCAAAAGGAGGGAAATTCCTAGTCAAACTAGAGAAGAGAAATCAGTCGATTGCCTGACCCGTATTCTGGCATCATGACTAACTAAAGACCGTAGCGTTAAAATTCGGCACCAAATCCCGAGCAATCCCCATCTCGGGTCCCATCCCGTGTTTTTGTAGGTAGTCGTTGTTCCCTCAGTCGACATCGTCCACACTCGTCTTCGCGTTTTCTTCCTCTCCATACTTGACCCCAAGCTTTTCACCCGCCTCCTTGAGCGCCTCCTCGTCGTCGAAAGTGCCGTCATTCCCAGAGATGGGGGCTTGGGCCGGCTCATGTAGAGACTCTTCAGCACCCTCCTTGAGCGTGCCATCCTCATTGACATAGTCCTTGTGATACAGCGTAAAAAGAATGACGAGGTACGTCTCCTCCGTCTCCTTGTTCCGCAGGACATATCTGAGCTGATGTGAGCGTCTTCGGCCGGACCTGAAACGAGGGTAAACGAAAACGGCGTAAGAGAGATGACCACAATGGGAACGTACCACCTACGGCTCTAGGAGCCGCAGGGACGTAATCAACAAGGGGATTGCGCATGGCAGTACCCAAACGCAAGGAGAGGGGCATAGCTTACCTGAGTGCTTGACCATCCCAGTACTTCATTATGGGTAACTGGAAGCCAGGCAGCTTCAATGCGAGGTTGGAAAAGTCGAGGTAAGGGTTGAAGAAGTCGAAGCCGTACATCTTGTCGTACTCAAACACCCACTTCTCCTTGCTGTCCGCCCTCAAAGCCCACTTCATACGGGCCTTGTTGTCAAGAGGAGCGCCAATGTCCTCACGAGCCTTGAGACCAGCTTCATCACCGCCTTCTTCGAACCAAAGGCCACCCTTGGCTTTGTCATGCTCACCGGTGCCCACGTGGATGGTGTTGAAGGAGCTCAGAGCCGGGCCATAAAGAAACGGCTTGTCAGCGTAGGCATCACCCTCCAGACCAGGATCGATCCACCAGCGCACAATGCTCATGGCAGTGCCGAAGCCAGGAGGCAGACGATCACGAATCGGGTGATCAAAGTCATTGCCAAACTGCAAGTTGGCGCCATTGATCCCAGTGCCCTCGTCACTGGTGAGCTTCTTGGGGGTGAAGCGGAATGAGATACTGTACTGGTCCTGGTTATAGGCGTGAGGCTCTGTTGAGAAGTAGGCCGAAGTCTCTGGTGAGTTTCGAGGTAGGCCCTTGTAATCCTGGATGCGGACGTTGAGCTCGATGTCAGCGAGGTCGCTCTTGATGACCATGGGCTCAGCCGTGTTGACAAGGACATCGACCTGCTGCTTTGAGTCGTAACCGGGGCCGGCCGTGACCCGAAGGACGTAATTGTTCTCCGCCATGTTTGTCGTCTGCTGTACCTGCTTGTTTGCTCCTATTTCGCTTTATCTCTATGTGCTGCCCTTGGGCTTCGTTCTATGGCTCCGGCTAAGAGCAAGGTAAAATCTTTCAATGACGTATGGACCGACCGCTAATCGACGATAGCAAGAGAAAAAAAAAAAGAACAGGCAAGGTATAAGAACACAAGTGAAGAAGAAAAGAATGCCTCGCAATGCCGTCGCGTCGATGTTGATAAACCGGAAAGTGGCACTGATAATGGTCTTATAAGTTGATGACGTGAGGGCTTTTTCAAGCCGTGAGTCGCCAGCACATGCCAAAGAGCACCATCACTGGCTCCATCACCAACAAGCGGCGGCCACTAAATTTGCTCCGCTCGAGACGGGTATTTCTCCTAGTAAAAACTTGTGCATGAAAACCGCGGACAAATAAGGGACTTGCCCGCATCTGTATCCTTTCGATTTTGCTGGATCATGGCGTGTGCGCCGGATGCAGACATCATCTGGCAGATGCAAGCAAGCTGCAGCCCTCAGATTCTCTGCCTTACAGTGGACGAGATGTCCCCAACGGCTGCGACTCGACACGCTCACCGCCGCGACGCGTCTTTCGTTGGCGGTGCGGGCCCCATGCTAATGCTTCCTTATGGAATTCACCGCCAAAGAAGAGGTGCCTGTGGCGCATTATCACCGGAGAACGACTTCATTGAGGAGCATCGGGATAGCTGCCCTGGTTTGTGCCTGAGGCTGAAGATCGCCTTCGTTAGATTGAGGGTTGCCACGTGACGCCCCACATCGCACCTCCTCAAGCGATGGCTGGTCACTCATGAACTACACGTCATTCAACAATGAACAACACTTGATCATCTCCATCTCCATCACCAGCTACAGTGTATTGCGTAGGGTTCACTCAATTCTGGCGTTGCATGCCCATTTGCTTCTACTACGCATCCTCACTCCGCTTCATATGGCCCACGGATAACATCTCGCGACACGACGACAGGGATACGCCTTCAAAGCCCCCTCACCCATACGATGCGAGAACGGTAAGGATAACAAATGTTCGAACTGACCACTTGACAGGCAATCCTGTTCTGTAGCCTATTACCAAGAACTTGTACACTCTATACCCCAAACGCCAAACCGCACTGCCCTCATTACAGACTCTGAACCAGCATTGTCTCACTATCGCGTTTCCAAACTTCATCACTCATCTCGGGGCACCATCGCCCCCGACCCCAGTCGGGTCTGGGCAATGTGCGCCTGCGCATCAATCACTACACCATGTCAGCAAACCGACAACAACAAGCACGTCTTTGGCCTGGACTTATCGGGCGCCAACTTACACTGCATGTCCATCTTGGACCTCGAAACGAAGTAAAAGTCTTCGTTGATCTTGTCCTCATCTAGGCCGTCTGGATGACACGAGCAAAACTCAAAGTCGGTGCACAAGGGCACAAGATCTGGGGTTGACAGTCGACTATCCCGAGGCGTCATTGGAGTCCAGTCCTCCGCCAGGATGTCTCTCTCATCATCAATGGGATCATGCACCTCGATGGATTCCTGGGGGGCCAAGTGGCACCAAGATCCAGCATGCGAGAGCCTTTCGTCCCTTGGGAGGTGAGAGGGCCGGCCACCATCGTTCCAATCAACCCGACTGTTTTGAGGGGCCGGAGCCCGGCGTCGCTTACGGGATCGGGGCTCTGAGTGATCCCCACGTTCCCGGCCAGCTCTTGGGGAAGATGAATCGATCTTGGCCGACACTGGATCTGGGAACAGTTGTGGATCACGTGACCATGCCACTTTACCACCAGAGCCAGGACGAGTGTCAACGTCACCCATGTGGTCAGCCCCATTCGAGACGGTTGTGCGACGACGCCTATGACCATCGCCGAGATTGCGCTGCTCGGCTCGGCCTGCGGGTAGCGACGAGTGCCTAACCGTTTCACGAATCTGCTGGTGTCCGAGCCGCGAGGCTTGGTCCAAGGCCCGTTTAAGCTCAGGTGCCGGCAGGGACTGAGGGAACAAGATGAATTTATGTTGCGACGACATATTGTTGTTGTGGATGATGGGGTGTTACTATGCCAGGTGTCTGGATGCGATATCAAGTCGTCAGCCGAGGACGACGACGACGAGGTCCCAGTGTGAGTTCTACGAAGTCCTAGTGGGACTCAAGAGACTCTTGGGGGGTATCAAGTGATGCAAGTCGATCAACTAAAAGGGGTGGGATATTTTATGGCTGTGGATTGATGATGGGGAAGAATGAGGATGGATAAGGGAAGAGATGGGAAGAACGAGAGTCGAGGGGGGCAGAGCTGGGCTTTATGCCAGAGGTCCGGAGGTCAAGTCCCCCGCGGAGCCAATCAGCTTGCCGCGCTCTCAACCTCACACAACCTCACCCCAGCCTACCCTCCCATCCAAGTTCTCATTACAATTCTTCACTCGTCCTCGATCGTATCTCTTTTCGGGTTGAGTAAAAATGGCGTGCAAAGGAGCCTCAAGAAACACTCTGCCCTACTACCTCCTCGACCACTCCAAACTCTCTGCGTACGCTTGTCGTGGGCGATTCTCAGGTGCCATTCATTACGAAGCCCATTTGCAAGCTATCCGCCATTTTGTGCGTTGCTTTCGGGACCACGATTGCCGCCTTCTGCGATTTGGCGAACGATGATCTACTTGGCTGACCTAGGTTGCCTCTTGGTCACCTTGGTAAATGCTGCTAGAAGTGGGAGGCCTAGATCATCCACCCCTCCTCCCCCTATCTTTGGTGTCCACTCCCATCCCAGTATACATGTTGCGCCCGCGGAGTGGGCGGCGGAATGTGAAGCTGGTTTGCTGTATTGAATGAAGAAGTGCAGTGATCCATGGATCCATCTTCCATCTGGGGTTGTCGGGGGGTGATGTCGCCGGTGGGTCTTGCTGCTCGCGCCAGAGTGGACCCACAGGAGAAGGCCGGCGGTTTGGTACATAATCTTTAGCGGGCAGCACCGCAATGGAGCATGTACCATGCCCTGGCCCAGCTGGACTCAAGCGGGTCTTGGCGGACGAGAAAGACCCACTTCTCCGGCCGGTGGGGTCCAAGCATACATCGACTGCATGTTTACGTGCCGCAAGAGACGATGCGACACAAGAGGTTATCGACAGTGAATCATTGTCACTAATCCCGGCTCCTGGTCAACGGAGCACATGGTGTAATAAGAGATTCGTGGGGAGGTGTTAATTGTACATCACAGTTTGTAAGAAATGATGACTACCTAGTCATAACGCTTTGGCACGACATGGCTCGCCTGCTTAGAACTTGAAGAAGGAGGGGGTGCAAAAGCCAACCGACGCCATACAATATGCGGATGTCTTTGCTTCGGTGTTGAATCCAGGGTCTGGGTGTGCGTAGTCCTAGATCTCGAGGTAAGGAAAGATACCCAACCCGGTCCATATTACCCCATGACGCAGCATTCGGTATCCGTTACTTCTCATCTTTCAAGGCTCAGCCGAATCCGCGGTCGAGCCTGCACTGCATCAGCAGAGCCCACCCCCTCCCACGCCCCTCCCACGCCCCTCCACCCCCGGTCAAGGTAAGAAAGAGCAGCAGATGCAGGGGTGCACCGCCGCCAGGTACAGAAGCGGGACGTATTGCTGGGCTGCCAGCCTTGAGCACATGCACACGCAACCCCCATTTTTTTTTTCTTATAGACTTGGCTGCAGGTTGACCATTGTCATTGTGGGTAAGAAGCGTAACGCCCTGCACGCAAAGGGTCCTCTAGGGATGAACACTGACGGTGGCATTGAACCTTGAAGCCTGGTGATCTTGTTAGATTGTTAGATTGTCAGGTTGTTAGATTGTTGGATTGTTTGAGTAGGTATGCGGTGCGGTTCTAAGCCAATAAAAAAACATTCTAGAAACCCTCCGATGAGATATACTTCCAGTAAGATGCTGATTCGCTTCTGAAGCGAGTATTTCTTAACTGCATGACAGACCCATAAATTATGGCAACTCCATGACCGACAGACGTTGCGTCGACACTCGATTTCGGGATCGCGTATTGATCACGTCGCCTGAGGTGAGTGCCCAAGCAGCTGTCAAAGCATGTTGGTTTTTTTTACTCCCTCTCTTTTTGGAAGAGCCTTGCTTCTCCAACAGATTAAAGCGGTCTCTTCAAACGGTTCACCAATCAGCACCCACCGGATAAACCGACCCGGGAAGACTTGACCAATCTCACAGCCTTGACGGTAGTTGAATCACTCAAGCAACCTCGAACAATGGTTGTTCAACGCTTTTGTATCTTATCAGACCACCGGCCGTCATCTCTTGGTCAGGCTCCAGGGATTTCAAGTCTCTTCTCTTGTCTCCACGGCTGAAATATGAGGCCGCTCTGAATGTGTAGGAATCTGATTGACTGGGACACGTGGCTGTGCTCTCTCACTAGCCACATCTCTTCAATAATCCTGGCCTGACGACCAGGATGGGGATCCAGATCCTTGCAAGGCTGCATCATCCCATCGTCTGCCCCAACAAGAGCCGTTTCAACAAATGCGTCATCATGTACGCATTTCATCCCTCAAATTCTCTCTCATCACCAGAAAAAACTGCATCTGTATCGCCAAAAGTTAAAGCCTAGCAAGTCCGGTAGACCCGGCACACTCCGAACCTCATGATCGGCACCTCGTTTGGCGAATGGATACTCATCCGCCTGTCTGTTGCCTTCTTTCGTTACGCTCCTCTTATTTACATCTTTTTGATCCTGCTGCTGCCTCTTGTTGCGCCCTTTTCCATCGCCTTCCCGTCTATTTGCGTGCTTCTCGCAGCGTTACTCGCTGAGGGGACGTTTTATGCCTTCATCTATCGACCGTACCTCAGACGACTTAAACGGAACGCCGTTCACCCGTCACCGTTGTCGCGCGAAGAGCGGAGGGTGTTGTTTGATCGGTGCTTTAGAAATGTGCCATCTCCAGAGAGTTATCTGACGTGGTGGTTTTTGGGTGCTGATCCTGATGATATTCGACGGGACAACATCAAAGAGTTCCTCCTTTGGGCTTTCTTTGAGCGAGGTAATGGTTCCGTTGATGAACCAGATGAGGCGGTGGATGAAGAGCTCGAGCAATATGTGACTCTGCTTGAGCAACGACTTGGACGACAGTTGCCGAGCGGCAGAGGAAACGTCCAAAGTCTTCGTCTCACTCTCGATGGGATCACGACAACGTATCGTGGCCTCGCCTGGTACGTGATCGTCTTCTTCGTCGATCAACTCACGCATCTTGCATTCCTCTGGCACGGCTTCGAGTACTATCGTCGTCCTCGATCATCTGCGATTCGAGTATTCCCTCCGCGTCCGCAAGAGTTGTGGCCAGGCCGGACATCCCCCTCCTCTCAGCTCAGTTACTGGCATCGCCCACACACCGCCGAGGGCCAACTGCCCGTCGTCTTCTTCCACGGCATCGGAATCGGGCTCTGGACTTATGTGCGTTTCCTGGCTGGTCTCCACAAGACGAACGATAAGAAGAGAAGCGTCGGGGTCATCGCCATTGAGATTCTACCCATTTCGTTCCGCCTCACGTCTGCCATCCCAGACAAGGCTGAGTTCCTGTCCCAGATGACAGCGATCCTAGACTACCACTGCTGGCAGAACGTTGCGCTCGTGTCGCATTCATACGGATCCGTTTTGACAACCCACATGCTGCACTCACCCAGCCTGCAGCATCGTGTTCCCTCTGTGGTACTCATCGACCCCGTCACAATTATGCTGCACCTCCCCAATGTGGCGTACAACTTTACACGGCGCAGGCCCAAGAGGGCCAACGAGTGGCAGCTCTGGTACTTTGCAAGTACCGATCCAGGTGTTGCGCTCTGCCTGGGACGACATTTCTTCTGGCGGGAGAATATCCTCTGGAAGGAGGAATTGCTGACGTCTCTGGGAGACAACGGCTTCAAGAGGGACGTCGCAGTGACCTTGGCTGGCCGAGATCTCATTGTCGACACTGCATCGGTCGCGGAATACTTGGAGGATGATGCCGAGACTTGTGTGGAAGGTGATGAAGGTGGAGTACAAGTGGTCGTGTTCCCGAAACTTGACCATGCGCAAGTGTTTGACGACGCTCCGAGTCGCAATACTGTGATCCAAATGGTCCGGTCGAGATGTAAATCGGGAGGGCTGGCACTTCCATAGTTGCAACATTGGTAGAGTAACCGATAGACAAACGCTTGCAAGAATACATACTATATCAAGCCTTATTTACGCGACTTGACCATGTCGCCGCCCCAGTCAGTCAAATCTGCTCGTATAGGAGTTGGCCCGCTTTGAATGACGAGAAAGACAACATCCTCATCTGTCTCGTTCTTGATCTGATGCTCGGTCCAGGCTGGGACAAAGGCAAAGTCCCCAGGTGATAGCTCGTGATTTTTGGGGTCAGAGTCCACTGACTCACTGACTGCCAAGATACCGTTTCCAGAAACGGCATAGAAGATGGCGTCTACAAGGTCAGAATAAGGTTCAGAAACAAGAGTGAGGGGATTACCTTGTTCGCTGTTGTGACGGACGGTTGAGTTTTGGTGAGGCCGCGCCGTGAGGACTATACTGCGTGAGAACTGATGCTTGAATATCATGAGCATAGGTGCGCTCTCAAGTGCTCACCTGATACACACATCCTGTCGCATTTCCCAACGACGGCTGGCCGCTCAATCACAGGCCCTTCAACAGTTGGGTGAGTCGGCTCGAGCTGTTTGGCACGGGTTATGTTGGCAGAGGCGGGCATTATCATCGGAAGAATCTCCGAGATAAGCGGAAGCAACGCGCTCATCATGGGTAGGTTGGTGTAAGTTGTTTTGACTGGTGTAACGGGTGATGCAGGTGAGACACTTTCAAGCTTCGAGGCGTGTGGATTAAGTTGTAGGCGTGAGATTGTAAGCAGAAGGATTAAGATGTGATTATGAGCCTCTCAGTCGCTGAGTATTAAAGATATGGCGCAAAGTAGGAAAGGAGGCGAAAGATGAAGGTATTCCCATGTGGTGATGAAGCTCAGATGACGTCGACAAGTGGCTCACGAGACTGCGATCGACGATATGACGGGCGAAACAACGTTCTTGGGGATGACACTCAAGACGCAATAGACATTATGTTGGACCAAACCAGAGATCAGGGCACGTTTGCAAGGACGGGCGGGATGACCTGATGACAAAGGGGCAAATTTGGTGTTTGTTGTTTCTGGCGCTTCGAGATGTCCGGCCCAAAGCCGTTTAGTTGGGTACGTACCGGGGGGGAGCAACCGAGGCGGCGGCGTTTACTAAAACTGCAGTATAAACATTGCACAGCACAACAGTTGACATAAATAGTAGTGAGACCTTTGTGCAAGTCTCCACATAATATGCGTTCTTATTTTTGGACAGGTTCGTCAGCGTTAGGTGCCGGCGTCGGAGCCCGCAGGTGCCGACCCCCGCTATATTGTCCTCCGTGCATCCTCCCGTGATATCACCACCTCAGCTTCACCACACCTAAACAAGAATCCCCCCTCGCTTCTTTTTCATCTTGGCATCCGGGAATAAACACTCTTTTTCCTCCTTAGAAAAGCTCCCCGCGACCCTGCTACAGCTGCCATCGTCAACTAAAAATGTCGGATCCCAGCGACCCTGCGTCCGTGCCCCCTGGACCATCTGCGATACCTCGGTCTGCGACGCCCAGCCTTTGCCCAGACTTGCTTGGGGAAGGATCAAACCCCACCGGTAGGTTTCGATGCGACGCTGCTTCTGATTGGGGTCTATCTCTTATCACCAGCTAACCCGTTCAGTAGATGACGGGAATCCATCAGAGTCGCATTCATCAACGTTCGGGGCCTGCCTCCTTCTGGATCTTCCCTCAGAGCTCATAACCACCATCCTCTCTCACCTCTCACCTTTGGAACTCATAGGTATATCCGAAACATGCCGCGAGCTTCGCGAGCACGCGCTATCCGATGTTCTCTGGCACCCTCTTGTCCAGGAAAACGTCCCTGACGTTACGCTCACTAGTCCTCACCCATGCAGCAGCTATTATGAGCTGTACGTCGCTCACGACCGTCTGTGGTTTCTCCCCCGCCACAAGATCTGGTTCTGTGATCGCGATCTCACTGGAAGGGTTATGCTTGTCCGGTATGACCCTCGCCGTGGATGCATCGAGGGCTACCAACTACTCGCGGCCCGTGGACGGCCTGACTATTTCCAGTGGGAAGGCCATCCCAACGTTGTGATCCACGATTTCAACCCTCAGGTCAAGCTTCATCTCGACAAACCTCTCCTGCAATTCCATGCCAACGTGGAGACGGACGTGAGCAGGTTCTTTAGCCGCCCTGACGCTAACCGATATGCGGATGAGATGCCCATGGCGCTGGAGGATCGTGTCGACGGCATGTTTAGCAACTTTATGCTCGCGCATGAGCTGGAAAGGGATATAAGTGACGAGATGATTTCTGAGCGCTTCCCCTACAGTCAAGTATGGCCACCCCCTGCGATCCCTTCGGATCATCGCACTCGTGGTCAACCAAACTTTGTCGTCACTGGCTTGCCCTTCTCTGCCCCGTACGACAGGCCCAAGAGAAGGGACGAGGTATCGGAAAAGTTGTTTCACATTCGCCAGTGGATGGAGATGGCTGGCGGCATGACTCGCCTTGGTCGGGCTGCAGGGTTGACTGGCATCGTCAACGTCTTGCGCGAGTTGCACCCAGCAGCTGTTGGCGGTTTACCTGGGATGCATGTTGGCGAAGAGTTGATCACGTATTCGACACTCGACCCGAAGCTGTATACGCCGACGCCGTTGAAGCCGTGGAGGGGAATCTATGCTGGCGACTACAGCACTCACGGATGCGAGTTCTTGCTCGTACATCAGCCAGATGATGACGATGACGAGCTCTTGACGGACGAAGCGCTGGGTATCGTCCGCTTTGAGGTAGAGTCGGATCAGGAATGGGAGAAGAGAAAGGCCGTGGCTCGCACCCACCGAGGACGACTAGAAGCCATCAAACTCACCGGCGACCCCAACGTACCACGCGGCGAGATCTCGTTTGTTGCAGAGGATCTCGGACCAGGAGGTTTCGTCGGCGAAGCAAATGATCCGCACTTTGGCGGTGCGAGGATCGTCAACAGCAGGGGGCACGTCTCCGACACGGGCTTCACCTCGAGCAGTTATATCGACGGTCAGCTCATCCTCGTCAGCCATGACCGGTTGGCTCATCATTGGATTGAGTTTGGGCATGTGAGTTGCTTCCAGAGGGTGGACATTGATCAGTTTTTGAGCGTGTGAGCGGGATTGTATTGACTATTTGGTGTGATGGTCACATAATACGCCCAGTCTCATGATGGGTTTGATGGGCTTATTGAGTACAAGTAGTACGGAGAGGTCAGGGGGCAAGTCTCTAGGAGAATGCTGGTCTATTCAAGGCTCCACGAAGAAACGATTCGAACCGTAATAACATGTAATTAATGAAACTGTCTCAAGTACTATGGCCTTGTATGAATTCTATTCCTAGGGGTGACTGGTCTCGTTTATCAACTCGTAGGCTAATAAGATATGGCGACTATAAACAGCTCCAACGAGCCCAACAATGCCCGTCTTCCTGGTCACTCTCTTCAAATAATTAATCACCCATCATCCCTCATGACTGTCTTTTGGCCTCAGCCCTCTGCTGTCTAATAGTCGTACTACTAATCTTTGCCGCAAAATCCTCCGTCTTGCTAATATCACCCTCCCCAACCTCTGTCGCATCCAGCACGTCAATCTCAAACACCTCTAGGGGCCTCCACCCTTTCTCCGCCCTGCGATCGTTGATCGCTTTCCCTCCGCTCCGCGTCTCTGCGGACACAACGATGGCGTCGGCGTCTTCCTCGTGGATTGGTGGGCCGAAGGGGTCGCGGAGGATTATGCATCGGACGAGGATCCTGCCCTCGCGGAGGGAGGCTACTAGTTCGCCGGGTTTGGATGTTGTTGGGGGTTGAGGTGCTGTTGTGTCGTACTCTAGCAGTGTGCTTAGGAAGGAGAGAACTGTTTGTACACGGTCGTCCCAGGATTGAAGCTCTTCGGCGTATTTTTTCTTAGCGAGGAGTTCGTCGCTCGATATGCCGATGATGAGGGTGCACGTCTCGGTCGACTTTTTATCCGGGATTGCCAGGAGGAGGGCGGAAGCGTGAAGGAGGAGCTTGTGACCTGGGTGAAGATGGTCGAAAGTCCCGCCTAGACAGACAGTCTTGAAGCCTTTCTGGAGGTCTGATGATAGAGTGCCGGGTTCTGTCGTCAAACTGATGCCGCCTTCGATAGCCACGAGCTGACTCTGTGTAAACGTCTGCTTTCCCTCGGCGAACTTGAGAAACAGGGATAGCAGCTCGTAGCCCGCTTCGCAGCTTGGATGGTAGACAGTCTTCCAGGGTCTCCTCTTTGTCGCAAAAGCAGCAAGGTCCAACACAGCAGTGCAGTTGGCCTCATAGCCGCCATCAAAGTCGGGCTCATACCGTCTGCCATGGCCATGATCAACAAGAACGACCCTAACATCCACACTCCCTACCCCAGCTCCAACATCAACCGGAATGTCCTCATTGGCGCAAATGACGGATACGAGGGTGTACAGGCCTGCCAGGAGAGACTGCGCCGTGGACCAACGGATAGACTTGACGCGCGGGGCTGGACCCTCAAGGAGTGGGAGGGTGAGGGCGATGACGAGGGTTTGAGGCGTGGGAGATGATTTGAGCTTGAGGAGGAGGGAGGTTAGGGTGTCGCGGTATGCGGCGGAGAGTGTTATGGGGGATGAGGGACGGGGTGGTGATGGGAGGAGGAGGAGGGATGGTGTAGATGACATGATGGGCAAGGTTTGACTTGAACTATCGAAGTTGGGTCTAGGTGAAGGAATTTCTCGTTCTAGAAACTCAAGTGCAAGTAACTGATAGAGAAGAGGGCGCTTGAATGAGAAATTGCACGTATTGTTCAATTCATGATGAGAGGTCAAGAGTTGTTGTCGCGACAGATGTTCACTGCGAATTGAAGCCGAGGTTGTACCCCGCTATTATCATTACGTGTACTTGCATGGCATTCCTTGAGTTCCAGGCTGCGGATGCAAGCAAGCAGACAACAAGGACTTTGCATAGACTCTAAAACGTGCTTGTTTGGATTCAGGTTCAGAACTTTGTAGATGTGATTGCTAAAAAGCCATTGGCTGGCACACGGATTGCATAGGCAAAGGGACCAGCTTAGAGCCAATTTCTTGGTATATTTTGCAAAGGGTATCACAGAATGATCCAGAAGATTGCAACCCATCAGACTCTATACCTAGAGCATTTCATGCTCCCATTCAGATACAATGCAATGTCATCAAGATATCCCTTTTGACGTCCCGCGTCTGTACCCTGGACCCGTCCTTTTTCTCTCTTCTCGTGGCGTGATCCGGCCTGGGCCAGAGCTGTCGGCGCATGGCCCAGCGTTGGTCGTAGTTTTTCCTTTTTACTTGTTTTTTCGTGTGGTGCGTTGGTGGTGGTTTTACTTGGACTTGGCCTTTTCAGCCTGGGCTTGCTCGTAGATCCAGTCGTTCAGACCAGCACGGTTTCTAAACCACAGCGTTAGAATCTCTCAAAGGAACAGATGTCAGTGATTACTTACCGTGCAATCTCAAGAGCATAAAACTGCATCCTCGGCACAAAAATAGCCGTATCCTCCTCATACTCAACCTTGGGGCTGTTCCTGACCATGGTTCCAAAGTTGTAATCGTCAACCGTCTTCTCATACGCCATCATGAACTTGCGCCAGCGCTCCTTTCCGCTCTTGCTCTTCATCTCGTCCTCGTTCACGGTGGCGGCGGGGTCGAACTCGGGAAAGGCCTCCTTGAGGTGCTCCATGATCTCGTCGTCGATCTTTGTCAGGCGGAGGGTGGAGCCGCGGACGCGCTCGAGGATGGCCCAGTAGGTTTGCATGTGCTGGACGGCCTTGACTGCGAACTGCTTCTCGATCTGCAAAAGTGTCAGTTTGCGGTTTTGTGAACGTGGTGCTGCTGGTGGGGGCTTACGTCTTCGTTGTTGCCGGCGTTTTCGGCGTCAAAGTTCTTGGGGATTTGCCCGCCGGCCATGCTATCGAGAGGATCCATCTTGATGTTTTAGCTGTAGCTCAGCTTGTGCGTGTAGTGATAATTGAATGTGAGGTTATCGTTCAAGTTGTCGTTGGGCAAAAACCTTGAACGTGGGGCAGATGTTTGATGGAGGGGCAGAGGAAGAGGAAGATGTGGGGGGATGATATCAGCGCATAGTGCATGCGCCTATCAACACTGTCTCCCTGACACTGTGTAAATGGTGCCTGCGAGAAGTTGGTGGATGCTTCATGTTTCTGGTAGCAAACTCCAGCATCATCTCGTCTTGCCTTCCGCTGTCACATTTGCCTTGAGTTTTTTGTATCGTGTACATCGGGTACTATCATTCTTTATCAGAGGCCTCCGTTTCGCATCTAGTGATGTGACTTCAGCTAGCAACACCGATCGTCGGGTCAAAGAGTGGCGAACATCACCAGGAACCTCATATTGCAGCCTCTACTAAGAGCACCGTCATTAACGACTTATGCCACATTTTATGGTCTCGACCGCTATCTATGGTCTCGATTGCTATCCGAGAAATCATTGATTAATCTCACAGTTGCTTACACATCTTTCCGTCCAATATCTCCATGCACCGTTGAGTGCCATCAACACAGCGTTACGCATTTCAGTTCGCGATCGCTATTACCAGCTGCAAGGGGGCGTTGGCCTGACTTACAGGCATCTCCTGATACATGGGCCAAATTCGACCTATCAGATCTTCTACATAGTGTGGTTGAGGTCAAGCGTGCCTCCTGTGCTCAAGCAAGGGGCTGCAACACCATGGCCAACACCACTCAAACTAATAGCCTACTGACATCGGGTCGGCTCGTCGGGATTTCCAAGCCCCCGAACCTTTCACCAAAAGCATCAATACTTCCCAGTTCGGCAGGTCGCCAGCTCGGGGCTTCTATCCTCCCGCTTCCGTGTGTGATATCACCGTTGGCAGCCTGAACAATATTTCCAACTCGCTTAGGAAGAACAATACTAACGCATCCTCATTATAGTCTGTGCGCAACTTCAACCTGAGTTTGGCAGCATACACCCATGTCATGCTTGATATTGTTCTTTGTTCTCCTACCAACCCGGGCAACATATCTGCGTCGTCATGTCGGCTACTGAAATGTCTTTCATCGCGCTTCAACTTCTGCTCTTCATGATTTTTATCTTTGACCCAGATTGAATTCCTCCAAATGATTGCTGCTGAGACGCCTTGCTCTTAAGAAGATGCGCGACATCGACATGGCTAATATGGATTCTCAATCTCCTATCAATACGGACTCTCCCAACTCCAACCCTCCAGCCCAACAGGCCCCCAAATCATCATGGCGACAACTCTTCCTCTTCACCAGAAAATCCCACACAGGTGCCCTCATCGCCGCCCTAATAGCAGCTGTCTTCACAGCCGCCTTCAAGACCGTGCTCGCCGTCATCCTCGGCAAGATCTTTGATGTCATTGCAGGTTTCGGAAACGGCTCCCTCAGCAAGTCCGAGACCTTGTCCGACATCTCCATGTGGTCTCTTGTTCTCCTCGGCCTTGGAATCGGCAACTGGATCGCTAGTACCGCTTTCCTTGCACTCTGGGTGGTCTTTGGGGAGTTACAGGCTTGCAGTGTTCGGCGGGACATGTTTGCTAGTTTGTTGTCGAAGGATATGGCTTGGTTTGATGCACAAACGGAGGGAATTTCTAGTCTTCTTATTCGGATTCAGACGTGAGGAACTCTGTCATCTACCCTTCATCCCAGGCTAACATGTTTGACAGACAAACTCGAGAGCTTCAGCTTGCAACCTCCCAAGTTCTAGGCCTTCTCGTCTGTGACCTCATCACATCCCTAGGTTCTCTCGGAATCGCCCTCTACTACTCCTGGAAACTCACATTGGTACTCCTAGCCACTCTACCAATCTCAGCCATCATCCTCTCGCTCGCCACACAAAGACTCGAACCCGCCATCCAAGGCCAAAAACGAGAAATGGCAGCTGCTTCAAAGTTTGCCGTCGCTTCGATTACCGCCATCGATCTCGTCAAGGTGTTCAACGGGTATGATCAGGAGGTGTGGCAGTACTATCCTGCCATCAAGGCCGCGGCGAAGCATTACCTCGTTCAAGCACAATGCAACGCGATACAGATGGGCTACGTCGCCTTCTGGGTTGTGACAATGTTTGTCATCGGATTCTGGTATGGTGTTGTTCTTGTCAATGATGGTCTTCCGCCAGGATATGTGTTGACGACCTTTTACGCCACTCTCGCATCGTTTCAAGGCATTGAGGCTTTGATGCCGCAGTGGTTGGTCATTGCAAAGGGCATGTCGGCTGGCGGGTTCCTGTCGAGCATCACATTGGACTTGATGGGTGGTCGGTCTGTCAAGACCATGACTGGCTCGTTGAAGCCAGAGAGTTGCAGCGGTGATATCGAGCTCAACAACGTGAGATGCATTCCCCTTGACAGCTTCTATCTTACGAGTACTAATTGAGTCTAGGTGAGCTTCGCATACCCTTCAAATCCAAACCAAAAAGTGCTGAACCAGTCCGACTTCTTCTTTCCTGCCGGAGAATTAACTTACATCGTCGGGAGGAGTGGTTCTGGGAAGAGTACACTCGGCAACCTCATAGTCGGCTTCTACGAACCAACAACTGGCCAAGTTCAAGTCGACAATCACCCCCTACAAGTTCTCGATCGACAGTGGCTACGCGAGAACATCACCTTGATTCAGCAATCCAGCATTCTTTTCAACGAAACATTCTTCAAGAACGTGGCATTCGGCCATAGTAACCCCGATGAGGCGACGCGATCCGAGGTGATCAGTGCCTGTGACGCAGCACTACTTCAATCTACACTTGCAACACTTCCTGGGGGAGTTGATACATATGTCGGCGCTGATGGCTACAACTTGAGCGGCGGACAGAAGCAGCGGTTAGCACTCGCCAGGGCCCGACTTCGAGATCCTCCTGTGCTCATCCTTGATGAAATCACGAGTGGTTTGGACCAGGTCAGCAGAGCTCTCATCATGGACGCTATCCGAGACTGGCGACGCGGCAAGACGACAATCATTATTACGCACGATGTGTCCCAAATCGAGCCTAATGACTTTATCTACGTGATGGACAATGCGTCTCTTGTCCAGGAGGGCTTCAGGCGAGACTTGGAACGACAAATTGACGGCGTCTTTGCCACGCTTGCATCAATCATACCAGGCGAACCGGAGACGCCCATAGAAATCACCATCACATCCCCCGAAACACCCATCTCCCCAGTATTTCCTCTACCAACAAAAGCATCAAGGCTCTCTCAGTTGCTCGTCGGAGAACTAGAGAGACGGTCCCTCAGTCCGGCCCCAACCGGCCTATCACGACCTGTATCGCTGGGAGCAAGCACAGCAGCAGCTCTTCGACTCAAGACAGCTCAGATCTGGGAATCCGAGACTCCCCTGGAACTTGAGCGGCCAAAGTCGGTAGCCATCAGCTCACCGACGGCGATATCTGAGAAGTATAGTATAGCACTTAGGAGTCATAGCAGCATGGACGCCATTGACGCTTTGGAATCAGAAGACCCGACAGTTGATGAGCCGCGGTATCTGTTTGGAGGAGCCGATCGTCGCAAGAATAGGTCGAAACTCAGGCTGGCCAGGATCGACGAAAAGACTGCTGCAGACGGCACCGGCAGCGAAGCTAAGGACCTTCCTCCGCCAATGTCCCTGGTGGCCATTCTGAAAACCGTTTGGCCCGCGCTCGGATCTCGACATCGGATCATTCTCATCCTTGGAGTCTTGACGTGCTTTGTTGGAGCTGGAGCCATTCCCACGTTTGCGTATTGCTTCGCACAGCTCCTAGGAGTCATGTGGTCGTCCGGAAACAAGTTGGCTGAAGGACGGAAATGGGCCATCTACCTCATCATCAACGCCGTCGCCGACGGATTGTGCACTGGCGGTGGTCGCTATCTCCTCGAAGTTGTCGGCCAAGCCTGGGTCAACACCATCCGCGTAGAGGCGCTCAAAAGAATCCTCCGACAGCCCAGACCATGGTTCGACAGATCGCGCAACTCTCCCGGTCGCATCAATGAGTGTATGGATAGGAACGCCGAGGAGATGCGCAACATTGTCGGCCGGTTCGTACCCATCGTCATCGTCGTGACTGCCATGATCTCGGTGGCCGTCATCTGGGCGATGGTCGTGTCTTGGAAGCTGACTCTCGTGGCACTCGCTCCTTTGCCGGTCGTTATGGGCTCCGTCAAGGGATATACGATTGTGAGCGGAAAGTGGGAGGTGAACTGCAACAAGGGGGCTGAAGATTCGAGTGCGACTTTGACAGAGATATTTCTCAACATTCGAGTCGTGAGAGCGCTCACGTTGGAAAAGTACATGAGCAACAAGTACTTCAAGACTGTCATCCACACTCTTGGCCTCGGGAAGAAGAGAGCGGGATACACAAGTCCCTTATTTGGACTGTACCAGTCGCTCAACTATCCCCTTACCGCGCTCGTCTTCTACTATGGAACGGTGCTGCTGGCGTCTAAGCAGCAGATCACAGCAACGGCCGTGGTGCAGGTGGTGAACCTCCTCTTGTTCAGCATAGGCACGTCGACAAGCATCCTCAGCACGATCCCGCAGGTGACGATGGCTCAAGCAACGGCAGCTCAGATGCTGGGTTACGCTAACATGCGTGTGCCACTGTCAGCAGAGAACCAGGCAATGCAGAAGCCAAGTACACCACTACCAGTGCAGTTCAACCATCTCGGATTCTCGTACAAGCCGGGTTGTGAACGACCAGTCTTGCGGGGGTTGTCGTTTGATGTGCATGCTGGAGATTGTCTGGCCATCGTGGGTCGTTCTGGCTGTGGCAAGTCGACTGTCATTTCGATGTTGCTGGGCCTTTATGAACCTTTGCAGCCCATAATCCTAAGGGCGGCATCACCGCTCACTTTTGCTGGCATCTCATATGCTGACGTCGATATCGAGCATCTCCGGTCGATGATGGGATACGTGCCGCAAACACCATTCCTATTTCCAGCCACCATCGCCGAGAACATTGCCTATGGTCTTGGTGAGCTCTCCCCATTACGACGGATCCAGAACCTCATATCTGCAGCGCAAGCAGCTGGTCTTCATGAGTTCATTGTGTCACTACCAGAAGGATACAACACAAGGGTCGGTGATGGCGGACAGGCCCTTTCAGGCGGACAAGCACAACGGTTGAGTATCGCACACGCTCTAGCCAGGAATCCACTCCTCCTCGTCCTAGACGAACCTACCAGCGCACTCGACGCAGAAAGCTCCGAGATGATTCGACAGACGATGCAGAAACTAGCCGACAAGTCGAGACGGAACCGCGGTGGAATGGCAATCGTGGTGGTGACACATAGCAAGGAGATGATGGCGATTGCAGACCGGATCGTGGTGCTTGAAGATGGAGTCAAGGTTGAGGAAGGGACATATCATGGATTGATGCACGCAAGAGGGCCTTTTGCGCATTTGGTAGGTAGCGGAAGCTGGACGGGAGATGAATCGTCGAAAGCTAGTGGTAGTGGCGGAGGGTTTCCTGGTGTAAGCGGCGATGAAAAGCAGTAATTTTGAGGGTCGTGATAGCGGATAACGTCGATATTAGTGGTGTTGAAAAATTTCCTTGGATATCAATCATACAATCATTCAATGATTGTCTCGAGTCGTTGCATCTTGTACCACCTTGATTGATAATGCAACATCCATCGGCACCGCATCCGTAGCGAATCTATAAATCGCCACCGTGTCGTTGGTTGCGTCTCCGTGGTGGTTCGCGCGGACTCACGGGCAAAGGGAGAGGACCGAAAGAGGCCCTTTCCTAATGTATTCCCTGGTCACGGGATTCGAGGGTCGGGATGCTGATGTAACTCCTCCGAAACCACTTAAGAAGAGGGAAGCCCCCGATACCCGCGGGGAAACCCACTTCCCGGATTAGTGATCTCCAGTCTCTTTCACACTTACAGTGACACCAAACAAAGGCCAGCAAATACCAAACATTAACATCCATTCTAGGCTGCTCAACAGTGCGACCACTTGGAGAAGCACGTGCATTTTTTAATACATTCGATGCTGAGTAATTGATTTGCCCGCCTGAGGAAAGAGCGATTGGTTTACTTGTCGACGACGCGCCCTTTGATATCGGATGTTCAAGTCCGGACATCATCTCTCACCTTCACAACGCCAGACACGCTCACATACTCACTCAATCATATCAACGACAAATACATCCAATCGCCTAGATGTCAGATAAGCCTCTTCCCGCCAAGCGGCGGGGCCGTCCCTCTTCCAACACCCAAGAAGTCGATGAAGCAACTCTCAAGGTAAAATCCTCCGTCAACAAAAATCCTCCGTTTCCTTCGGTGGATATTCAAACTTACACATACAGGCCCGTCGCGAGCGCAACCGTGAAGCTCAAAACATCTTTCGCAGGCGTAGACAAGCCGCAGAGGCTGCGCAGGCAAAGCGCGTGCGTCGCCTAGAAGAGGTGGTGGAGGAGATGAGCTCCATATTCATGGCTTTTTTCGACGAGGTGCTCGAGACCGAGGCCGTGCTAAAGAGTCAGCCCGTCCTTGTCGGGAGTCTGAGGAGGTCCATGGCTAGGATCTTGAAGTTGGCGCATGAGGTCGTTGGGCCGGATGAAGGGTGTGAGGGCGTCATGATGAGTGCGCTGCCGACGAGGGAGAAGAGCGATGAGGACGAGGACGAGGACGAGGCGATGGAAGTGGAGGGGAACAGGGAGGAGGAACCGACGAGGTCGACTTCGGAAACTTTGAGCACGTCTCCTGATTCCAACGACGACACCACGACGACTTCGGATTCATCGCAGTCTTCAGCTCTAACCGTTCCCCCCAAAACACCACAACCAAGCTTCATGCTCCAAGACCACCCCTTTCTCAAACCCTCCCCTCCTCCGCAGCCCTTTGGCTTCACACCATCCACGCCCATACCCATACCCCCTCAAATCTTTGCCAACGGCTGGATAGGAAATACACCCGCAACACCAATGCGCAGGATCGACTTTGTCCCCTCACCGTCTTCCCCTCTATCTCAAGATTCCTTCACTTACCGCCTCGCCAGGGCTGCACTCACAGTCGCATACCTCTTCCTCAGCAATGACCCGCACATCCGCTCCATCACAGCCCCCGAAGCTCGTCTCTTCAGCAACCCCCTCCGCGGCAAGGCAAGAGACGAGATGCTAACCCGCCTCCGCTGGCTCCTCGGTCCCGGTCGCCCCGAGATGTACCGAGTCGTCGACCTCCCCTACGGCCGCTACGGTCCCCACGTCTACTCGCGCGCAGAGCTCAACCCCCAGACTGTAGAGGACGTCGGCTGGCCCTGGCCTTCAAAGCCCGCAGGTTCACAACTCTCCGGCCTAAGCAGATTCTTCAGCATCATTGGCGTCGAAAAGCAGCTCCTCGCCCTGGGCGCAAGGGTAATCGACCACGAGACCTTGGAACTCAACCTGACCAGTCCGCCATTCGCCCATTGCCTCACGGATCCCGGCGCGGAGCAACCCGCGAGCTGGAGCTTCGTCAACTGCTTCCCCTTCCCAGCCCAGCAGCAGCAAACCAAGTCCAAGTCAAAGTCCGACATGGCCATAGTGAGGCTTAGCGCCGGAAAGCTCGTGTCAAGTCTGGCGCTAAGGGCCGTGTGCCTCATGCGAGGGCCGGGGTTTCCGAGGGACGAGATTGGGAGTGCTATCGAGGAAGCCATCATCACGACATGACAAGAGGTGGCATCAAATATGGAATCAAGAGCGAGGAATTAGATGGAAGGCGTTGGAGGATCAAGACAAAGGATACTTGGATGGATCGGAATGACCAGGCTCATCTCAACTAAACGGGCTTCATGAAAGACAGCATATTCAACACGGCATTTATTTATTAGGTGGCAGTGGAATTATTGATTGATTCCTTGGCTATTAAACAATCGCAACCTGTATATTGGTATCTTGGTTCCCTCTGTTTTGTCCGTCATAACGTCGTAACCCGTCATATCAGTACAATTATATGCACATGTCCGGTATATATCCTCCTCTTTCTGTCCTGTAAGATCCAGTCAAACAGATGGTGAGCTTGATCCCTCATCTTCTCTTAGATCTCAACAGTGCTTCCCATGTAAAATGCCTCCTCCACGACTGCTGCTGTTGCTGTTGCTGCTGCTGTTGGCGAGGTTGTTGTTGCGCTTCTCGTCGTGGTCCTCGAAGCGATTGCCTTCTCGAAGGTTGCGGCCGCCGAGCCTTGTTCAATGCCACAAATCTCATAAACCGGGCATCTTGGCTTGGTGGTATCGTCGTACCATCGCTCGTTCTCAAAATGGGGTCGTCCTTGAGTGTCTTTGGGTGAAGCTCCAGAGTTGCACCAGCATATTCTCGTCCCAACTTGGCTGCCTCCACAAGACCAAGCAGGTCTATCTCTCTGGGCTGCTTTTCCGTCTCCTGGGCTTTTCTCCTCCTGTCTGAGCTCTCTAGTGCCTCCCTCTGCTCCGCCGTCATAGGGGTCTCATCCTCTTCGGGTCCAGGCGTCAAGTGCATCCTGTGGAGAATGTTTTCCACGTGTCCCATCTCTTGGGGCCCTTGTTGCTGTTGCTGTTGCTCTTCATCTGTCTTCTTGCGCCTGCCACAGCAAAACATCTTCGAGAGGAACGCACGAAGTGGTCTCCAGACGGCGTACCACGCGTGCGAGATCATGGTGAATAGATCTTGAACGATGCTATCCGGGATTTGGCGAATCAACGCACCCAATGGAATCGACATGATACCAAACAGCAAGCTCCATCCCCATTGGGCACCTGTAAGCGGACTGGTGTCGAACGCTTCACCACCCTTAAAAATGATGACGAACTGACCCGCCACCGTGATGAGTTGCACTCCAATGAACCATGGATTGCGCAGGATCCCCTGGTAATAGATATCGAGTTTGTTGTCTACCCGGCGGCAGTTGTGCTGGTTGAAGAACTGCATCCACACATAGATGTTGAGCACCAGAGTCTGAAGCTTCTCGATCTCAAACTCGGTGTCGGGGTTGAACAAGTCCCATCCGGCGTAATGCACAGTGAAGACGACTGCCAGCTGGTACATGGCTTGGCCCAGGATCATCTTCCACATGGTGATGCTGACAATAGGGGCGTTGCGAGGCTCGGGCTTCCGCTTCAAGAAATCCGGTGACGGATGGTCGGTGGCATAACCAAGCGAGGCGAAGATATCCATGATGAGGTTGATCCAGAGCAGCTGAACCACAGTAAAGATGGCATCACCAACGAGCTCGGAAACAACCGTGATGATGCCTGCAGTGATGTTGATAGTGAATTGGAACTGACCATCATTAGTCTGGCACTGATAGAGCAAACGAGAATCTTACCTGGCAGAACTTCTTGACCGCATCGTTGACTGTTCTTCCCCAGGCCAGAGCCTTGACAATTGACGCAAAGTTGTCGTCGAGCAGGATAATCGAAGCCGCTTCCTTGGCCACTTCTGTGCCTTGGATGCCCATTGCAAATCCAACATCCGCAGCCTTGAGAGCCAGGGCATCGTTAGTACCGTCACCTGTCACCGCAACCGTCTCGTTCATGCGCTTCAGATGAGATACGAGAAGCAGCTTATCCTCGGGGCTCGATCGAGCAAGAACTTGTAGCCGTGGGATGACGGCGTCCAGCTGCTCTGGAGACAGATCTCGAAACGTAGGTCCGTCCATAGCAATACCACCAGCCGTGTAGATGCCGCACTCGGCCGCTATCGCCTTGGCCGTCAAGAAGTTATCTCCCGTGACCATGCGAACAAAGACTCCAGCAGCTTGGCACTGTCGAACAGACTCAACAACCTCGGGGCGAAGGGGATCGCGAATTCCAAACACGCCAATACAGATCAGTCCAGAGGCTAGCCATTCGAGGTTGATGGCGTCCGGATCATCCTCGGGGCCCTCGAAGATGTCCTCTTCGCTGAAATCCCGATAGGCCAAGGCCACCGGTCGCAGCATTCTGCAAGCGTAGTCCTGGATGGTGTTGCGAAGGCTTTCACGATCTGTCTCTGACATGCGGACAATGGGTGTTCTGAAGGTGGGATCCGACACAATGAAGGCACTATACTCCAAGACAACCTCTGCGGCACCCTTGACCAATAGTCGATATCGACCATTGGGGAGCTTGATGAGAACTGCCATCCATTTCCGAGACGAGTCAAAGGGAAGAATGGCGATGATTGGGCTGTTGGCTCTCTCCTCAGCCAAGCAATCCATACCCAAGTGTTCACGGCTAAATTGCAGTAGAGCTGTCTCAGTGCTTGAGCCCACAAAGGCCATGGAGCCAGAGTCGTCGTTCTCAAATGCTGTCGAGTTCAGCGCGATACTGTCCTTGATCAACCTCTTCGATTCTGGTGACAATGACTTTGCAAGATCCACCGAGCTGTCACACTTGATGGTCGAGGCGCGGGACATGGACGTATCGGGGTCAGGGGCGCCAAGGTCGGTATCGTCAAAGTAGGACTCGAGGCCGATGCGTCCAACAACAACAGTCATCTTGTTCTGGGTGAGAGTGCCTGTCTTGTCGGAGCAAACACAGGTTGCATTGCCCATGATCTCGCATGATCGGATCAGCCGCACCAGATTGTTGTCTCTAAGCATACGCTTTGCTGCAAAGGCTAGCGCGATCGTGACATTCAAAGCCAGACCCTCAGGAACAGTGATAACAACGACCGTGATAGACAGGATTAGCACATGCAAGAAATCCTCGGCCTTGTCGGAGGGGCCCCCTGTCAGGTCCTTCAGCCTGATCATGAAGCGGATGAACAAGATCAGGAAGAAAAGGGATCCAGCAATAGCGCCGATGACGATGAGCTGTTTACCAAGGCGGCCGAGCTTGGCCTGTAGTGGCGTCTCCTGGACATCGTCTCTCAGAGACATGAGAACGCGGCCGTAGGTAGAGTTGACACCGACAGCTGTGACAAGATAATGGCCTACTCCACTGGCAACAGTAGTTCCGCTCAGGATGAATGGGTCGGCCTGGACTGTGTGGAATGGATCATAGTGGTTCGGGACAGATTTGTGAACAAGGTCTGACTCTCCAGATATGGCGGATTCGTTCATCTGAAGGCTCGAGGCTTGAACAAGAACACCATCCACGGCCACCACGTCACCAGCTTCGAGATGCATGATATCACCGACGACGACATCATACACAGATATGCGCTTCAGCCTGCCCGAACGCATAACCGTAACATCTCTTTGCTGCTTGCGTTCATTGACCTTTTTGAACTTATGGTTCTTTTGCCAGTCGGTAGCAGCGCTAGCGATTATGATGACGAGGATAGCAACAACGATGGTGACACCATCCACCCATTCAACGCGCGAAGCATCAATTGACTTGTCGACCGACTGGTAGATGCCGATGGCGAGCGATATGGAAGCCGAGATGGTGAGCAAGATGATCAGTTTGTCGTTGAACGCTATCCAAAGTAGCCTCAAGAAAGATTTCTGGGCTATTTGGGGAAGACGATTAACACCAAACACTCGTTTTCGGTCGGCATAGTGATTATCGCGATGTTCGAAAAGGCCATTGGGGAGTAGCGGCGACGGCGGGGGAGGCGAGGCTGCTGAGAGAACAGGAGGTCGTTCTAGGCGGCCAGAGGCCACAGCCTCGTCAAAGGTAACGGTGCCATCGAGGGTCGTCTCGTCGGCACTGAGACCGGATGATATGTCGGTGCGCAGACCTGCAGCCAAGCCCAACAATCCGCCAAAGGCGCGAAGCGCGGGAAGACTCCTTGCAGTCACGAGTTTGTGAAGCTGCGTAGGAGTAAAGGCAAAATTGTTCCCCTGAATAGGTTCATCGTCGCCGAAGTCGAGGGAGGCGTTGTCGTCGTTGGTGAGCTGAGAGGTTATCTGGTCGTCGGTCTCGGGTTGGAGTTGGAGATGGTATCGAGCACCCTCAATTGATGATTCGCCGGAGCCGCCATGGCGTTGATCAGGAGCAGATGTGATTTCGTCCATAGATGAAGAACACAGAACGAAGTCAGAAAAGGAAGCACCAGAAGCCGGGTTGGGCGCTGTGCCACGGGGAAAAGAGAGGGAGAGAGGCCAAAAAAGAGAGGAGAGAACGGAGTCGGATCGCGACCGTTGACTGTGGAGGAAGCGCTGGAACCGGCCGCGTGGGGGGGTTGGTGTCGGACCGGAAGGGAGCAGCGGGCTCTGTCTACCCCAAATCAGTTCAAGCGTCAATAAAGAGCAGCAGGAGAATAAAGAACCTTAAGAGAACTTCGTCATTTGCAGGCCGGCCCCACTGCGGAATGACCTGGAGAGCGTCTCTGACTGGCTGGTGATGGTGATGCCCTTGTTGACAGGCAATGAGGATGGTCCAGCTAATGCCAGGTTATCCGCTATGTACGGTTCCCCCAGTAAGAAAAGCCGGAGAAACCTCGCACGTCGACGCTATTCGTCTGCCCTGCAACACACAGGACGACAGTCTGTGGATCAGTGCTGCTTGGTGGGTTGAGAGTTAATCAGTGCACCATTTCCATGGGTCGCTGTCCGTCATCTCGGGGACGCCGAAGCAGAAGCCGCGCAGGCCCTGGATTCTGGTCTTTTTGATCCTCTTGGCCTGCTCGTTGTGATGTTTGGTTTTCTTGGCTGCTGCATATTGTGCCGATCAAGAGAAAGAGGCCGACCTAGCGCATGCGGCATGTCAGCGTCGTCGTCATCAGGCTTGGCGGCGGAGAGTCGTGTATCTGGATATCATCTCAACAGAGCGAAAGATGATGTGAGGAGCCGGCCGAAGGTGCCGAGAAGCCTCGACGTCTGGTGATTTGAGGTGCGTCTTGCGCAGTGAGAGTGCCTCCTTCCTGAGTAAGATTTGGCAAAGCTGGGCAAAGTCTTGGCGCTGAGGGATGCCAAGAGTCCAGTCTGGTGGCAACGGTCGTGCCTTCCTCAGAAAGTCCAACTACCGATTCTTGATTCTTGCTCCAGTCCTGCCGCACTGACCATATTGTGAATATCCAAGATGGGTAATAGGACAATTGTATGGGCCCTCGTCTATTTTCAATATGTCTATTAAGGGCAGTAGTTGAAATGAGGTCGATATTAACATCCATGAACCTCAGGATTTAGATACAGGGGAGAGGTATCCAGTGGAAGCCCGCCGTTGGCCGTTGGAGGCAGGGACAAAGCTACAGGGCGCCTGCCGGCACTCAAATCCAACAGCAAGGAAAGTGCATCCCACAGCATAAAAAACTCGTCAAAAGAGCAAGAAACACAGACACAAACCACGTGCCCCCAGCACAAAAGTCCACTCCCTCCGCTCCATCCCGAAACAACCTCATGATTCTCGTGGGGAGGCCTCACACTCACACATGGACATGGACACATCCGCTCGCGCGTCCACCCACAAACCACCAAATGCAGAGCGTACACGGGCACAACAACGTACAACAAATGTCATGATTGCTACCTTGTTCTCTTTTTCCTCACTTTGCACCACCTTCGTATTCGGCACACAGAACACTCAAGACATCCATTAGCATTGTTCTTGATGTCTTCTCGTGCGTTATGAATTGTTCATTGACCAGGGTCCTCCAAGACTCGTCTCGTCTGCAGTAGCCAATTGACTCTCCCCCCTCTTGATTCGATCGCTTCGGTACCCTGCCGGCCGAGACATGCTACCCCCGGATCGCTTTGTCGATTCGGCGAGTGCCATTTCCAGGGGCTTCGAGTTACACGGGAGACGATCGGGAAGCCGACTCTTGACGTATTGTCTTGCAGAGGCCTTAACGGGAAACTTGTTCAGCTTTGGGAGCTGCGAGGTCCACAATCAAGTGTTTGTCCGGCTGTACGAGGAACCTGAAGTTGTCATGGCTCAACAAGACGTCCAAGACAAGTTCGACTCATGTCCAAGTCCGGTCCCTGCTTCGCGAAACTCAGGGTCCTCAGCGGTCACATTCCCCAGCTAGTTCCCGAATATCGATCGCATGTCAAGACATGGCGATGTCTTTCGCTTCCGTCTGGTATGTGCATGGTGTCTTGTATCAGCTTGTTTGTACATGAGATTCTTGGTGATAAAACTAGCAACCTCACAAGGCTTTGGTGTTACTTCTGGTTTGACCTCAATCCCCAAACCATTCGGATATTGACAATCCAGGCAATGGCTTTCCGTCAAGTCCCATCATTGTCCTTCGTTCACTCCACTTTATCCCGATCCCTATCCACAATCTCGGGTATGGTTTGTTGACGGTCTTGAAGTTAAGATTCAGTATCACTTGTCTCATTTTACTCCCATTCCTGGAGTCCCATCCACCGGATCTTCCCTCATGGTCTAGTCTGACAAGACATTGTTTCCCACATGGCTCTCCCCAGGCAGAAGGTCTCATGTATGACCCGTCTACGCCAAGAGTCTCAGAGTCTTGGTGTTTTGACATGGACGCTCCTCTTCAATCCGTCTATCGACAAAGATTAAAGAGTGCACCAGCCGCGCTCGAGGTCGAAAGAATCCTCTCAGGGCCCGCAGGAAACTAGCATGTCGACACAATGCAGCTCTTAGGATTCCTCTTAGTGATGGTCTACCCAATGTTACTCGTTCCTGGGACACAGGCCCGACCGCATTCCTTTACATCCAGGTCAGAGGAACTGATTGCCCCCAAAGTGATGATCATATCAATGGTTCGTCGTTCCTACCTCGGCGTTATAGCACTTCTTTGCTCATCCGTCTTGACAGTGGTCCCCAGAGGCTGATGTTTGGTACGACCGTCTACCAGACTCAGGCCTTGGTAACTTGACTTCGTCATGCTATCACTCCCCTGGGCTGTCTATGCTCTTCCCATCGACTTGCTGTATAGAAGGCGGTGCCATCTGCCTGCAGACCGTCGGCGAGGGGGAGATCAACTCTGCGGCATCGCTCATGGCCCTTGTTTTGTCACCTAGATTCGACCTCAGCAAGACCTACTTTCTCCTCGCCGGGATAGCCGGTGTCAATCCCAAACATGGGACTCTGGGCACCGTGGCCTTGGCTCATTACTCTGTCCAGGTCGCTCTCCAGTACGAGATCGATCCTAGGTCCCTCCCCTCCAATTTTCCCACGGGCTACATCTCGTATGGCCGCAATCAGCCTCACGAGTATCCTTTCATCACATACGGGACTGAAGTATTTGAGCTCAACGCCCGGCTTCAAGATGAGGCCTATGATCTTGCTTCCAAAGCAGAACTGTCAGACGCCGATGGGCCGCGACAGTACCGTTCCCTGTATGTCCGCATGGGCGAGTCATACATGGCCGCTTCGCAACCACCAAGTGTTGTAAGGTGTGACACAGCTACCAGCGATGTGTACTACTCCGGAAGCAGGCTCTCAGAGGCATTTGAGAATACGACTTCAGTCTGGACCAACGGGACTGGGATCTATTGCATGAGTGCACAGGAAGACAACGCATTACTCGAGGTCTTGGTCAGGGCTGCAATTGAGAAGCTCGTTGACTTTGAGAGGGTCATTGTCCTCCGAAGCGGTATGGCTCTCACCTTGTTCTACACGAAAATGTCTTGCTGACAACCTCAGGCTCCAACTTTGACCGCGCCCCTCTTAACCGATCCGACCTCGAGCACCTCACGGATTCTCAGCAGAACGGCTTCTCTATCGCCATCGACAACATATACAATGTTGGCGTCAAGATTGTCGAGGGCATCGTCGAAAACTGGGACTGCAAGTTCAAGGGTGGCGTCAAAGCGGAAAATTACGTGGGGGACATCTTTGGCAGCCTGGGGGGAGAGCCAGACTTTGGGTTTGGAAGCCTCACCCGTGGAGAACGTGTCGCTCCTGATGGCAAGGATACTACTTTGGCGATGAAGGAGATGGACAGACGGAAGATCTTGACTCAAAAGTCGTTGAGAAAGGTTTAATTCGGGTGATGTAATGTTGGCCGCGAGGTCGGTACGCGCCCGAAGCGTTGCGATTGGAGTGGTCCGCTTTCATTTATGGTTTAATGCGTTTGCCTGCTGAATTCATATCCTGTATTAATAGTTCAAGATGTTATGATAGCTTTCGAGACTGAGCTGGGATGGTTCCCAGACAACATGGATAATCTGTGAAAGATGAACAAAGGAGCACCCATGGCAGCAATATCGAAAGACAGGCATTGAACATGTATTTTATTCACCATGGTAGACGTTATAACTATTTTAATCCCAACTTATGCACCCCCAATAATGATCCCCCTTTCCATCACCATGTACAACCTTGTAAATCTAGCCCAGTTGAACCCTCCCGCGCCAACTCTCTCGTGTACCTAGTTGTAGCATCCAAAGAAACCAATCGCTCAAGAGAACCCCATCATAATACACTGTTCTTTTTTAATAGTCATTCTTCATGAGATACCATCACCACTCTGGCTGTGTCCATTCCTCCTGCTGAGGGGCAGCACAGAAATTGTCCCACCCAGACGCAATCCAGAGCAGAGTAAAGTGAAGACCCAGCAAGGTCAAACTCGTTCCTAAGCCCCAGGCCCGCGGTCCGCTTGTAAAGTAATCTCTTGATGCTGGTAGATAGCTCGTTATCCGAGGTAGACCGAGGTCCAGGGCCGCGACGGCCACTAGGGGAATAGCAATGTTGAGCTGCACCATAAAGGGCCAGCAGGGGCGTGTCAAGGAAGTGATTTTGACAGCAAAGAGACCCAGGCGGATGATGTAGCTCAGGAGAGGCAAGCTCGGTCCTGCCATAGCAACAATCTGAAGGAGATACATGCGCAGCCTGTCTCTCAAGGCGTTGGAGATAGTAGTTGGAGGCGCCAACAGCAGTGGGGGGCTCTGCGAGCTCCTCCTCTCGTTCAACTCTGGCACTTCAGGGGCGTCTCTCACAGTGGCCACGATAGAACTACGACGGTGGCCTTCTTGGCTGCGAGAAAGAACCATAGAGTGTGCGGTACGATGACGAGAGACAGATTGTCGGTTCGGATCCAGACGAGAGCTCTGTGTGCTCTTGGACGGCGACAAGTCTCGCGAGGTAGGCCGAGCCAAAGCCCCAAGCTCCTCAAACTTATCCGCTGTGCTCGAGTGGTGACGGTGCCGGGAACCTACATGACAGTAAGGGCAAAGCTTGTTAGGAAGTAAGACTACGGAGCTTACCGGTGACTGGGGTACCCGGGGGAGCGGGCGAGTCAAGATTTTGGACTCGGCTTCCATTCAGGCCAAGTCCAGGGGCGGCTTCTTCCCTTACCCCATTGTCAAAGCTCATTGACTCTCTCATGCTCATGACCTTGAGCACCTCGTTGGCGCTGGGCCTTTCGGCGGGGTTCAACGACAAGAGCCTCTTGAGGAGCTGATAGAGCTTGGAGGGAAGGTCTGGGCGTTCGCGTCGCTCATCCTGGAAACCCTTCCACTGAGTGATCTCTGCTCTAAGCTCATCGACATCCTCAAGCTCTTCCTGGAGGGCATTCGCGCTCTTATAAGGAAGCCTTCCGAAACACATGAAATACAAAATCATGCCGAGCGAAAAGATATCGGACTTTGTGGTGAAGTTTGCGTAGCGTCCTGTGACCGGATCCAGTCTGAGCACTTCCGGGGCGCAGTAGGATATTGTTCCAGTGGTCCCGGATGAGTTGCGGACAACATTCTCAGGCTGGACTTCACCAAAGTCACTGATCAGGCAGGTGAGTCTGCTACCCTCGTGGTGCAATAGACAATTGCTCGGCTTGAGGTCGCGGTGGATGTAGCTGGCAGCGTGGAGATATGCCACGCCAGAGGTGATATCTCTGAAGAGTGAGTAAATCTCATCAAAGGATAGCTGGCGGTTGCCATGAAAGAGGTCCACGGGAGGGTCGAGCTGGCCCTTGGATCTTCGGCGCATTTGGGCCTTGAGCTCTTCTTTGGTGGCCTCGCGAGGCGCCCCGCCGACAATGTACTGGTGAAGATCGCCACCATTGCAGTACTGCTGAAGAATGAAGGCACAGGCTACACTGGGCCCGAAACGAGTGAGCTGGAAGTCCTCCAACCAGACATGTCGGTACGACACAAGATTTGGGTGGGAGAGCTTGGCAAGCAGCTCGACTTCAATGAGAACCTTTTCAAGCCAAGCATGGTCGTCTCCGACCGGGACTCGTTTGCAGGCAAACTGACCCAGTGGGCAGCCGTCAATCTGGTGGCGCACAAGTAGGACGACTCCCTTGCCTCCTCGGCCCAACTCACGTTCTTCGACAAAGAAGGAATTAAAGTAATTAGGACTGAATGCGTTTCTTCGAATTCGGCTGCCCTCGGTATGCACAACACCAGGTGTACTCGAGAGGAACTCGGCGTTGCCGTCGTGGAGCTCGGGAGACGGCGAGGTTGGACTTGGAGAGCTACCAGCAGCGCCGAGGGTAGGCCCAAAGAGTCTCCTCACAGGGCTCGGAGGTGCATGTTCTGGAGTCGTATCGGTGTTCGCGTTGACAGCGCGAAGCATGCGAAAGTAGTCGGGGTCGACATAGCTCTCTCGACGAGGGCCAAAGGAACGATCAAAGGTGCGATCATCGGACGAGTCAGGACGGGTAAGCGGCTGATGACATGTCGGACACTCTGTAACGGCGCGGATTTCGAGACGATGAGACTGAGAGTCGCGGACGACAATGGCGTTGTGGTGGCGGCTGCAGAGGTCAGCAGGCGTTGGAGTCAAAGAGCAATGCGAGGTAAGGTTACTATGACGTACAGGACGATCTCCCGGCCCTCATGGGGCTGGTAGGGAATCAGCGACATTTTCTCGAGGCAGAAGCATCAAATTGAGGAGAAAGCATCGCAGTCATTATGCGCCGAGGGCAAGATGACGGGCGATGATAGAGGCGGAGGGGGGTTTATGGTGGGAGAGCTTTGGAGGAGGTGCAAGAGGAGGGTTTCTCAGGTGTGAAGCTCGGAAGAGGTGGTGGTGTTTAGTGGCTGCTGACTACCTACCTAGGGAGGAGCACAAGGGACCTAGGTAACATGCCCTGGGGATACACCACCACGTAGTAATATCCGACAGGTCGGATGAGAGGTGAGTGATGCAAATGAATGTGTGTTTCTTTGAGGAGTTTTCTTTGTTTCTGCTGTCAAAGTTGAATATTTCAGTGCTCGTACAAGTTGTGCGCTGCAGGGTAAAGCGAACTGGTTGGAAACTCTCAGTGGGCTTATGACAGAATATGGTACTAGGAGAGGTTCCGAGCTGCTATTTTGCCGCTGCAGTCCTGGAATATGGCCTCCATCAAGCCGAATTCTGTTATTAAAAAAGAACAGAAAAAGAACTACAGCCCATTGCCTTAGAATAGAAAGCATACGTGCAAAGAGAAAAACATGGCAAAAAAATTGGTAGCTTCTCTTTGAAGAGCGTGTCATCCTTAGTGCAGGGGCCATGCTACTACAAAGTTGTTAGATGTGGGATTCGAACACTCGAACTGGAGAAACTTACATCTTCTCTGTATCGTTATAAATAGACCATTTGCCCGAAGGCGAAATTCTTCTGCGTAAAATTAGCTTATAGACCTCCGTGGGGAAGCACCGGCCTGCTAGGCTGACTCAGCAGTTCTTTCCCGTCGTTCCAGAAACCTGCCAGCCTCTCCCTTGCAAGCCCATTCACTCACAAAAGAAAGCATCGATGTCACAGAAGCAAATCTACCCGGGACCCGCCACATGATGCCTTCTGAATACAGCAAACCGCGGAATTCTCGAAACTCGAAACTTGGAAGCGCCCTCCAAGCCTGGATTGTTGCTCACAACGGCCGTCTCTGGCAAACGACGGAGGAAACAAGCGTTGTCACAGAGCAAACGGGCTTTACGAAGTTACAAATCAACAACTGGTTCGCCCCTCGACGGAAGGACGCGAGACTTGCGTTGGAACGCACGCTGTTGGAAAACCCTCAAGAGTTCATGTCAGGGTACAGCGTCGATGCGGCCAAGACTCTCAAGCATTTCTTCGCTACTGTTAAAGAGTATGGCTACCTCCCCGAGGCAGGCAAAACCTTGATCGCAGAGTCCACAGGGCTCAGCACTAGATCAATTGTCGATTTATTCGATAAACTCCGGGAGAATCCTCGTTTTAATCACGCCGCTGCTATCATCACGAACATGGAAACGCCAGATTCAATCGTCCAAGGAGATGTAGCGCAACCCGTCGACACCCCGATCCCATTGTCGCCCGCATGCTCAGTCACTACCCCCAGGCCCTCAGTACCAGTGCAAGTGTCGCAGCCTTCAGCACCACAACTCATACTGGTCGAGCAAGCCGCCGATACACTTATAGCAGGTGCGGCATCACCTGCTAGCACGAAGTCGCCGAAAAAAAGGAAGCACAGCAGTGCAAGCTTACAAGATGGCAACATGTTCGCGTGGCATCGAGGCCGTCAGGTTAACCTCACAATCGAAGTCGAGCCATTATTGCGCAACCATCCTGGCGTCCAATCCGCTGCATGTCTCAGTTAGGGACAGAGATTAATCGGATTCGTTGCGCCTGATACCATCTCGGCCAGTCAACTCCAACAGCAGCTGCAATACCACGCTGAGCCCCGCGTAATCCCTGATCTGATTTTCGCACTTGAAAGGATCCCGCTCAAGGCAAACGGAACTGTTGACTTTGAGACACTGGGGACAACAGCATTGCAGTATTTTCCTGCCCAGGCAGCAGGAGGGTTTGGCTGTCCTTACTGCAATAAATTCTACAAAGATGCATCTTTGGCTGCGGCTCATCTACAGCGCCACACCGGCCCATTCTTCATTTGCTCTGTACCGAATTGTCGAGCGAACGTCGGCGAGATCCCCATGACCCACAGGTGCGTGCAACTCCATATGGAGGAGCACAAGAAAAGAGAAGACGTCAACCCCCCGGGACCTCCTCCAGCTCGACTTGATGCTAAAGAACACTGGCAACGGACACCTCAAGAGATCCAGGAATACATTGTCCAACTGTTGGCCCGCAAAGTTGACAACGGCCACATCCGAGATAATGCACCCCAAACTATCGATGCAAAAGAGTCCGGCAAAACGACCGACATATGGCATAAGAGGTTGAAACAACAAGCTGCTGCTCTAGCTGAGGATGCAATTTCGAGGACGACAGACATATCGGAAGAGACACAAGCTCAAATATTGTCATACAACCTTGAGCAAGTTGAGAAAGGCAAGTTTCAATACAGTGACACTTGCAACCCGCTAACATCTAAGATCCAGGGCTCTCGTCTGGAGTTGAAACTGCTTTCACGAACTGGGGCCGCATGTGTCTCGGTCCCCGCCCTTCCTTGGTGTGGGTTACAGAGCGATGCCCACGGGACGCCCGCTTAGAATGGACTACAGCAAAAGTCAAGTCAAACCGAGCAGGGCTAGTCATGGACCTTGATATCCGCTGCATTAAATGTGCTAAGGAATTTGCACTGAACGAGCTATTCCGATCCTATGGAGTTCTGGCAGACGACGATGACACTGAGACGATCTGTACCAACCAAGATTGCTCTTATCCCCGGGTATATCGAGCGCTCTACTGTTCAGTTCACCTTGTATCTCAGACGTTGTCATCCCACAGCAGGGTCTTCAAACCAGAGCATCAAAGCCTCGTTTTGCAGAGACTCCAGGGAACTGGGGTTTGGAAATTAGACCAATCATCAAATTTTGGGCTTTTCCTGAACAGACGCCGGCTGCCCGGCGCACCAAGGTTTTTCGCTCTAGATCTCGAAGGGCATCTCTCAAGGAAACCGCCTGTGGTCGAACAAGCTGCCGCCGTCGACATCGATTTGATGCATAGGGAGAGAAATCAGATCATGTTCAATGTTAACATTGACAATCCTCCGGTCGCCAATGACGAGAAGCATTCCCAAGAAGCCGAAACCCAAGATTTTTGCCTCAATCTCCTCAAATTTGGGACTCGAGATTATTGGCAATACAACAAGGAAACCTTGTCAGGAGAACGAGTTGATCCTATCCGAGCGTCGACCATCATTAAAGAGAGCGGCATCACGTCTCAGGACTACATCGTAGTCTGGCATAAAAACCACGCGGATGTCATTGCGTTGAGACACTTACTCTCGCAAGCTGGTGTCCAAGGAGTTCTACCTCCGGATGACCACGTTATTCGGCTTCCCTACCTTTTTCGGCATAATCTTGACCTTCCGAAGGGGGTGGTATGTGCTCTCGAGTTCCTGTTCAGCATCTTCTTCCCAACGCATCCACTGAGGTTTGATCACCATGACGCCTTGATCGACAGCAGAAAAGCTGCCCTGATGGCCTTATTTGCAGAGAAATTATGTAACGGGGAGTGTAAGGACGACCAGAAAAGAGATTAGGCCTATGTTTAAATATAAGCTAGATTTGTTGGAAGGCACGATTAAGCTTGTGCATCACTTCTATGTGCGCATTGCTTGTGTTGTTCTTGAGGCTATTGCGACCTTCCTTTGCAGGCCGCAATGTGGCCTTCCTAATTAGGACTAGATTACGAGGCTTCTCCGACCGATCTTGTGGCCTTCAGGCGACCGCCTTCGAACCTGTA
Source organism: Fusarium keratoplasticum (assembly GCF_025433545.1). Taxonomy (NCBI): domain Eukaryota; kingdom Fungi; phylum Ascomycota; class Sordariomycetes; order Hypocreales; family Nectriaceae; genus Fusarium; species Fusarium keratoplasticum. Next base: position 525,148 of record NC_070537.1, on the reverse strand, counting down.
CACAAGGCTCCAACCTACTTGACAACTTCTCCTATACTATCGTAAACTCAACCATGGCCGACCTTCGTTCAGCGTGTGATCGCTGCCATAACAAAAAGCTACGATGCACAAAGATACCGGGCTCTATAGTTTGTGGCCGCTGTGTCAAGGCTGGCGTCTCTTGTATCTTTAGCCCTCCTGCTCGATCACTCCGCCAGCCCGACAATACCGCCTTTGACTGGTCTCCTATGCTTGAGTTCGACAGCCAGACGTTTGATCGTCTGGGCAATGTTGGCCTAAATCCTCAAACAGTTACTCCTCCCGTGAGCGATGAAGCAGACCCAACACCTCCCAGTCCAGTGTCACAGTTGGCCGACCTCATGGTCTCACTGGACCGACTACAACAAGACTTTCCCAGCCCTGTACAACATCACGTTTCAACACATCAGCTTAAAGAGATTCCCCAGAGCTTGACTGCAAAGTTCAACCTTCAGACCACTCTTGATAATTTACTACAGAGGGCTCAGAAGCTTTCGGCGTTATATCCCGAGGTGCTTGAGCGACTCCAACCAGAGCAAGACACTTGCAGTATCCCAGATTGCATGCATACGGCACATGGATTTCTACGGACTAGACCTCAACTACCATTTGACCAGTCTACCGTTAATCTTCTCCTCGCCTGCCATCTGAAGCTCCTGGCAATCTTTGATAGCATCGTCGATCACGCTCACCTATGTGCGAAAGTGACCGCGATGTTGCCCGACGACCATGAACCCAGCTTCGACATCCCCGAGATCCGAATCGGATCCTTTGTGGCACCAAAAGCCTCTGCCGCTTCAATGATGACGGCCATGATAATTGAGCTTCAGTCAACGCTCGCAGCAAGAGCTCAACAGCTCAGTGACCTGGTCGCATCTGTTGCAGGCAACGAGTCAAGAGAGGCCAAGATACTTGGTCTGCAATGCGAATGTCTAAAGGAGCATTCTTCAACTACACTAGCCGACCTCCACGAATTAAGAGACCATCTCACCAAGCTTGGTTTTATCCGATGAGGTGAATCATCAAGCAATCTCTACCTCTGCCTCTCAAACCAGATCAAGGGTACATCTTCGCCTTCCATCCGAATGTCGAGACCAAAACTATATGAACGTCCTGTCTCGTCCACCCTGAACTGAGCTCGGTAGCATTCCCTCGGACGTCTTACACTGGCAAAGTCATCATTAAAGAGCCAACCCACCCAGTAGTCTCCCGACTTGTGCTCCAGTTGATATGAGACTTGTTTACCAAAGTTGTCCGTCTTGAACGCCATCAGCCTGCATCCGTCCTTGGTGGTGGAAGAGGGTGCAGGAGAGTCAGAGGGGGCATCCCATTTGTCGCAACTAATGGAGACGGAGATTGGGCCATAGCCTGGGTGATGATATTCACCAGCAAACCTCCCCGGTGGCAGCGGGGCCCGAATAGGAGGGGATGGCAGAGAAGGGTACAGCCTATTCGAACAGTTTCCAAGGCGCTCCTCCCACTCTGCATACGTCTGGTTCCAGCTGAGATGTTGTTAGCTTCTGGTACGATAAAACATGCTGTGGCTCGATAAGAGGAAATAAGGTGCTTACTTTGCTTCCAGGTTTTGCCGCTTTCCCTCCTCTACATGGAAAAAGTCGTATAGAGTCTTGGCAATGATGGAGTCAAGTACAGGGGCATTTTCACTGTTCAGCATGATGACAAAGCCGAACTTCTTGCTCGGAATCATGAGCATTATGGACATCATGCTGTTCACGAGACCGGAATGCCACCAAACTGGCTCATCCTGGAAGACACTTCCAAACCAACCGAAGCCATAATAGACAGGGCCCGTGAAGAGCCGCTCGCTTTCTTCGACAACCATGTGTGGAAGTTTGAGGATGTGATGACCAGCTTTGGAGATGGGGCCTGTCTCATCGATCATGTGCCGCAAATATCGAGACCAATCGAGAACAGATGAGATGGCCATTCCTGCACCGGCGATGTTCTGCTCATCTCTCCATGGGATCTCGCCATATGCTTCTGTGTCGTTGTTCCAGTAATATGGAACTGCCAGAGTACTCTCGCTGGCCAGTGCATCATCGGGATGCAAGTAGGTGTTGCGCATCCCCATGGGAAGCCACAGCCGATCTCGGGAGAAGTCAGCAAGTGAGGAGCCTGTGAGCGTCTCAATCAGGTAGCCCATGGTTCCGTACATCAAGTTGCTGTACCTCCACTGCCCGCGCGGCTCTCCAGCCATTGGCAGATGGCGGAACGAGTGGACCATGTTTACGGACGAGTTGAGGAATGGACCAGCATAGTCGTGCCTCGGGTACCCGGTTCTATGGCAGAGTACATCGGCGACAGTGATGTGGCTGGTGGCCCAGTCATCCGAAAGAACAAAGTCCTCGCGGAGGAGGTTAGATACGGGCGTGGACCATTGGATGTCGGCATAGTCTTGGGATTGGTCTACAAGGAGTGACAGGGCGGCAGCAGTCAAGGACTTTGTCATACTGCCACAGTAGAAAAGAGTTGAGGGTGTGACCTGTTCACGGTCTAGTGAAGCATATCCGAACCCCTGTTGACGACGTCAGTTGGCTATGAATGATACACCAAAGCTGTTACTCACCCTCGTCCACGTCTTGTTTCCGTCAAGTATGGCCATGGCAAGACCAGGGGCATGCCATCGGGCCATCTTGTCCCGGATATACTGCTCAAAGGCAGCATCAGCAATTGGAACGTCATTGCCGTCGTGGTCTGTTGACTCAGAGTGCGACGACAGCTGTTCATTGAGCGGGATCTGCTGAGAAGACACCAAATCCGCCAGACACGCGACATGCAGCGCTAAGAACAGCCTCATGGCTGGGATCTAGACAAGGGTGTCGGGTCTTTTGACACTGGATGTTGATCTGTGGCTTGGTTTTCTAATGGTCCCGAGAGGATGGTTCACGATGGGAAAATGCGACGATCGGCGACTGCATTTGCCGGACGCCAACTTTTTCCGAGCGTCTCTGAAACGAACGGAGGCATTGATCTTGGCCCGAGATCACGCCTCCTTGTTTATCAGATCCTTGGTCTCGCTATGGGTCTTGGCTACGGGTGGTGAATTCTCCACTAACAAGGCGACAGATGCGGAGCCAGGGAGAAAATCCATGACAGTTGCCCAAAGAGAGAAACTGTACGTATTATTTCCAGAAAAGATTGTTTACGACATGGATCAAGTCCGATAAGACGCCTAACTCCGGGAGACGGATATAGCTGTTCTGTTTGATGTTGGGTTGGGAGACTTTTTGTCACGCAACCGAGATGACAACAAAGGGGACCACCCATGCCTCCACTCGGAAGGGTAAGCTTAACATGATTACAGCTGGGCTCTTTTCATCTCGGACCCGTCTCATAGCGAGGTCTCTCTCACGCTTCAGCTTACCAAGCCAAGCACCACCCATTTTCACTTCTGTGGGGAAGACGGAGGGCGTGCCGACTTCCGGGGGTGGTCCAGCGGAATATTTTACGGTGATGAGACGTTGATCGGCCGAGAACTCGTCAAGGGTTCGCACGAGGTGGCGTGAACTTGAACGGGAGACGATCAAATCAATGGAGCCCGGGTGCTTCTCCCGTCCAGGGGTCCTTCGTTTGAACGATAACGAGATGCTCTTCTGCGCAAGTCGGCGGAGTTTGCGATGGCCCCGAGAGCGAGAGCCCGAAACTGGGGTCCTTTTTTCGTTGATTCTTCTGGTCCCGAGGACATCGGAAGGAGGCCATCCTGGTCCACGGGCCTCGAAATACCCGGGTCCCCCTCTCGTTGTTTTTGGGGGTCCCGTCGCATCAGATGAGCCTACCAAGGGGAATAAGATGAATGGACGATGCCTGTTATCTTTATTCACATTTTCGCCTCTCTCTCTGTTGACCTTCCTTTTCCTGACCGCTTCCTTATATAATGTACTTGATCCCCCCTCTTGGTATTGGCAAGTCTGGGGTATAAGTCAAGCGATCTACTTTTAACCGGTCACCACACCCGATTTGAACATTACTTCCGTTCTCTGTCCAAGAAGCCGAAGCCGAGGGACAAGATCTTTCGTTCCGCTCTGCGAGTTTGGTCATTCCGTGCAGAATCTCATCTGATCGAATATCTGTTCGGGGCAGCTCTCCTCTTTTATACACTGTCACACCACCTCTGTGGACACGAGTTGATACGACCGATTACGCGACGATTGAGAGTAGCGAATATTATTCAGAGAAATCATTTATTAGATCTAATTGAGGGATTCAGGCGCGAAAGGCGCAGGTACGTACATCCTGACCTCCACCATGTCGAGCCGAGGAATTGCCCAAAACGGAAATGCGGATGACTTCAGTCCCAATGACGACTTGGTACCTCTGGCGAACATGGGTATATGCTTGGATTACAGTAGCTGGATCTAACTATCGAATCAAGAATTGCAACATGGCTGCCGAAGCCAGCATGGCTCCAACCGAGTCCGCACACAAGACGACATCCTACGAACTAAGACGCGAACCAACACTAGAGGAAAAGACACGCGAGGCCGTCGACGAAGGCCACGATGCCGACATCCCCAGCAGCATGGGTTTCGTGCCCACCCAAGCCGACGAGCGTAAGCGAAGAGCCAGTATCGCGAGCAGCAGACGTGCTAGAAGGGCCAGCAGCGCTGCTGCGGCGGAGAATAGAAAGGTTCTTGATGATTTGCAAGAGCGGAGGAATAAGGAAGAGGGGAATGAGGAGGATGGGGAGAGTGGGGAGGAGAGTGGTGATAGTGAGGAGAGTGAGAGTGATATTGTTTGGTGGGAGGGCGACAAGGATCCTCAGAACCCGTACAACTTCCCCACGTGGAGAAAGGTTCTCAACTGTGCTCTCGTCAGTTCTCTGACGTTTGTCACGCCGTTAGCTTCGTGTAAGTCATCTCATCTCCTCACTGACTGTTCGAAACAGCTAAACATCTGTAGCCATGTTTGCACCTGGTGTTCCTGAACTCATGCTCGAGTTTGGAAGCAAATCCTCTGAACTTGCCTCTTTCTGCGTTTCGGTTTATGTCCTTGGTTTCGCTGCTGGTCCTATGGTCTTTGCTCCTCTTTCTGAGCTGTATGGACGTGTTATTGTCTACCACATTGGCAACGTTGGCTTTATTGGTAAGTTTACCTCTCTTAGCGAGGAACTAGTTATAACCTTGTACAGTCTTTGTTATTGCTTGCGCAAAAGCTCCGAGTCTAGGGGCTCTCATCGCGTTTCGATTCTTGAGCGGTGTGTTTGGGTCGTGTCCTATGGCTAATGGAGGAGGTTCCATCGCCGACATGATTGTTCAGGAGAAGCGTGGTACAGCCATGGCCAGTTTCTCAATCGGACCTCTTCTCGGTCCCATCATCGGTCCCATCATTGGCGGTGTCGTCACTGATTCACTCGGCTGGCGTTGGGTCTTTTGGATCATCACTATCATATCAGGAGCCATCACCGTCGTCTTCTTCATCTTCGCCGTCGAGACATATGCACCAGTTATTCTCGAGCACAAGGCCCGACGTCTTCGAAAAGAAACTGGCAACGATAGACTCCGGTCGAAACTCGACGCTGGCCTAAGTCCCGCCGACTACTTCAAGCGCGGCATCCTCAGACCATTCAAGATGCTCCTCTTCTCGCCCATCTGCATCATCTGCGGTCTCTACGTCGGCCTTTCATACGCATACCTGTATCTCATGTTTACAAGTCTCACACCCTTGTTTATGCGCATCTACCACTTCAACACCATCAACTCCGGTCTCACATTCCTCGGTCTCGGCATCGGATCCATGATTGGCGTTGTTTACTTTTCCATCTCGAGTGACAGGAACATGAAAAAGATGGCAGCCAAGGCGCAGACTAGCAGCGATGAGGAGACGGGGCCTACGGAGCAGCAGCCTGTGGTTATGAAGCCAGAGTATCGGCTTCCTCCTCTGAGGGCTGGAGCCATCTTTTTGCCGGCTGGTTTGTTCATTTATGGGTGGACTGCTGAGTACAAGGTTCATTGGATTGCGCCTATTATTGGGACTGCTGTCATGGGAGTTGGAAACCTCATTATCTTTATGGTAAGCCCCTAACTCTCACAGTGCCCCCCTGACAGTTACTAATTACACGTACAGACCCTCCAAATGTATCTCGTCGACAGCTTCACCGTCTACGCAGCCTCAGCACTCGCCGCCAACGCTGTCATGCGTTCCATTGCCGGCGGTGTATTGCCTCTTGCTGGTCTACCCATGTTTGACAAGTTGGGCATGGGCTGGGGAAACAGTCTTTTGGGCTTCATCGCAGCTGCTCTTATTCCTGCGCCTTGGTTGTTTATCAAGTATGGTGAGCATCTGAGGAAGAAGTTTGAGCTCAAGGATCTTTAGATGGGGTTTTGTTATGGCGTTTCTGGTGGGAGGCATATTGATACATAATACTTAAAAGTCATATTGGGATACTCAGTGTTTAGATAGATAAAAGGGCTGGCCAATCTATAGTTAATGCATTTATCTATATCACGTATTAGTTTCATGATGGAAATAAAAACAAACAAACAAGTCTATTCAAGGCCCCCAACGCCTCCTCCTTTGTCTACGTCTACGTCTGCTCTACTACTTGCTCACCCACTCACCCAAACTCGCACATTCTGTACGTGCAAGTTTACTTACTCTCCTTTGTGCCGCCCTAATCCTTGCACTTACCACAGTTCCCCTTTCTGTTAACAGTCAGCGCAAGATACGGCTTAACGTTCTCGCAAATGACGCCGGTTCTCGCAGCCTCGGGACATCGCCTGTAGAGCTGCCCATCCTCTTCGTGCAACCACACCCTGTCTTCAGCAGAGATCTGCGATCGGGGACGGGGCTCCTCGTGGCCGCAGCCGTCAAACTTGATGGTAGGAATCCAACACATGGCTGTTGGTGGTGGTGGTTTGGGCTCAAGGCTTTCAGTGAGTGTGTGAGAGAGGAGAAGGGTGCAGACTTGTTTGCCTGTTTGGTGAAGAAGCAATATGTGCCTGATGTCAATAGATTTAAATACTCGTGACTACGAAGGATATCCATATGCAGTTTTACAACAAAAACATGGCGTTCAGTAAAGTTGTGTCTTCTACCTCTGTATCTATTTATGTACTTGGCCCTTTCGCCATTGTTCATTCGGCTTGCTCATATGTGAGAGGACTTGAGTAACCTCCACCTGCGAGTGAACATTCATCAAAGACCAAGAGCCTCTCCTTTGTTCTAGCAAGTAGCTCCAGCGTTCTCGTATGCATTCTCAATTCACCTTACCTACACCTGTTGATGCAGATGGAAAGGACTCGGAATATCCTCGTCCAAACACCATACCCTCAACACATCCCCTTAACAACCCTGAAGATGGCCTGACACCAAAACTATCCCTCAAAGCACAGACTCAAACCCTCATCATGACTTTCTTTCGCCTCATGCCAAGCCCAGCGGATACACCCGCTTCTAGAACAAAGGCTCAAACTCGAGTCCCAGTCCAACGACATGCCCTTTCCAAACGAGGCCTCGCTAGCAATGGCCCGAGACAGTTTTCCTACAAACATCATGCCACCTCGAGGCTATGACTCTTTTTCCCCTGACGTGAAATCAGCCCACTCTTTAGAGCCCTAGCACACGGACCAAGGCCGCATCATGATCTCATGTATCGTATCGTATCGTCCAGGGGTTTGAAGTGTCTATGCAAAGATCCCTTGGCCACCTTGCATCGTGGCTTTTTGCTTGCCTCTCCCTCGGGTATCATATCATAGCTAATCCTTGGCCGCATATGCCCACGTTGTTGGCTGGTTGGCGTCGGGCTGACATCAAGGATGCATGAACTTTATCCGTTGCCTTCAGCCAAAGCAACTTCTTTTGTCATATCATATATGCTACCTGCCTCTTCCGCGCGGTTGGCGCTTTGTCCATCTCCCTGCATGATCCTTCACGATACGTATACGAAGCATTGCTGACGACGACTCGATCACCGCCTTGTCAAAGTTGATGGGAATTGGACAAGTTAGTATCAAGAAGATAAACAATATGACAGTCACTGGAGGCACAGACTTATGCTCAATGGGGTCTTGCCCCTGCTTTATTCCTTTGATTGTTCAGAACTCGAAATTCCGATACCCTAAACCCTGGAAACAACCGTTACCCTGTCTATCATTACTTATGTGCATTAAATCACTCCCCACTCCGGTCTCAAGGCCTCAGCCACAAGACGTTGCTCTTAGTTGAGCTGGCCAATGCCAAGGTGCTCGGGGTCGGCCTTGACAATACGCAGGGTGTTGGTGTTACCCATACCACCCTTCCAGCCCTGAACAACCACGACGGTGTCGCCGGGGGTCAGGACCTTGAGCTGCAGGGCGTTGTTGACGGCCCACTTGATGCGGCGATCCACATCCTCCTGCCAGTTGACCTCCGAAAAGTCAGGCTTGGCCTCGGGGAACAGGAAGGGGTACACGCCACGGTACAGATGCGCGAATCGAGAAGTTGTGGGGGTTCGCGTCACCATGAAGATGGGGCACACGGGTCGGTACTTGGACAGCATGCGGGCCGACTCTCCGGAGGTCGACAGGACAATGATACCACCGGCACCGAGGTCCAGGGAGGCACGGACAGCAGCCATGGCGCAGGACTCGACGGTGCTGACGGGTCGCTTGACCAGAGTGCACAGCTCCTCGAAGTGGGAGACGTAGGGGATGGTGTTCTCAGCCTTGAGACAAGCCTCGTGCATCTCCTTGACGGCCTCGGAGGGGTAGCTACCCTTGGCCGTCTCGCCGGAAAGCATGACACAGTCAGCTCCGTCAGTGATGGCGTTACCGACATCGCTGATCTCGGCACGAGTGGGACGGGGGTTCTTGATCATGGACTCGAGCATCTGGGTAGCGCAGATGACGGGCTTGCCAGCAAGGTTGCACATGGCGATGAGCTTCTTCTGGGCAGCAAACACCTCGGCGGCGGGAATCTCGATACCAAGGTCACCACGGGCAACCATGACACCGTCAGTCTCTTCGAGAATCTCCTTGAAGTTGTTAAGTCCCTGTCGGTTCTCAATCTTGGAGATGATCTGGATGTTCTTGCCCTCGTCACCGAGAACCTCACGGATATCTCGGATGTCCTGGGCGCGGCGGATGAACGAGGCAAAGACCATGTCGACACCGTTCTCGACACCAAATCGGAGATCGGCCTTGTCCTTCTCGGAAAGAGCGGGCAGGTCGACATCGGTGTTGGGAAGGTTGACACCCTTCTTGGAGCAGATGGCGCCGTTGTTTCGGGCCTGGACCCGGATGGTCTGCTCATTCTCAATGCTGAGAACATCAAAAGCGAGGACACCGTCGTCGACGTAGATGACACGGCCAGGCTCAATGACCTTGGTGATGTTCTTGTAGTCGACGTACCTAAAGAGGTCAGCAAGAATAGGCATGCGCAAAGCGTTAGACTAACATGTTCTCGGCATCGGAAGCGGTGGCGTAGGCATCGTCGGTGGTAATGTTCATGATGTGACCAACAGAGATGGGGATATCCTCATCGTTGGGGGTGTTTCCCGTTCGGATCTCGGGACCCTTGGTATCAAGAGCAATAGCGACGTTGCGACCGTCGTGAGTCTTCTCGGACTCGCGGGCGTGCTCGATGACCGACTTGTGGTACTCGTACGATCCGTGGGAAAAGTTCATGCGGACGACGTTAAGACCGGCATCACGGAGGTTGTTGATGGCCTCGACCGAGTTGGTCTTGGGGCCAATGGTGCAGATGATGGAGGAGCGGCGGTAGTTGCGCTGAGGTCGGTAGGCGGTGTTGAGGGAGGCAAGCCACGAGATCTTGCCTCCGAATTCGAGGTGGTCCTGAGCGGTGGCAGCCATGATGCTCTGGGCGCGCTTGTGCGAAGGTCTCTGAGCCATGGTGAAAGGAGGGGTTAGCTACAAAACCGACTATCAAGGGTAAATTGGTGGGTGGTGGAGGAGCTATCGGCGGGGTAGCTCAGGTGGTGGAAGTGAAGGATGAGGATTCAGGGAAGAAGCAAGACAGATGCAATCGGACAGAGCAAACGTTATATGTCTGTCGGTCAAACAAGACACCTGTAGCAAACGCTGCGACCAGCCCAGGGAGACATCAGGTCGTTATGCGGGCACTTGCAGTGCACCACACAGATGTCCTGAGCTGTGGGCAAGGACAAGGGGCGGGCGCTGGGGCGGCGAGCATGGATCTGACGTGAAGTGACGTGGTGGGATGGGCGATTGCGATGGGGCGTGTGGCATTTGTTGGTGGGCAGAGCAATCGGCGCGACGCAGAAGGGCTGGACTGGACTGGCTTGGCTGGGGCAGAGAGAGAACATGGCTCAGCAAGCTGAGCTGATGGGCCGGGTCAAACAGATGTCGGGCCGTCGAATAATCGGGCCTAGAGACGAGGCGAGACGGATTTCGACAATCTGGTGTGATTTCGAATCGCAAAAGAGGACCATGCCCTGGCAGAGCACGATATGCTATATGCGATGCGATGCTGTTGAGCCAGATATTGCCACTGCCTGCTATCGCCATCTGTTGCCAGACTGGATCCCTCGTTCCCCTGGGCCCAAGCCACCGCGGTCGTCTCCATTCATGTGCAGCAGGTCGACTTACAGGAGTCTTTGGGCTTCGTTGTACGAGTGTAGCACCGTACGATAGTAATCAAAGAAGATGAGGTGGTCAGAGAGAAAGAGGAACGTGCGTTCTCCCTGGTGTTATTTCAGGACGTTCGATGACGGACGAGGAAGCTTGCGAAGGTCGAGACAATAAAAGGGGGGAGTGGAGGCGAGAGGATAAGGCTGCAGGCGGCAGAGGGAGAAGAACCGGAGGGAGGATGAAGAAGAAGAAAAGAAAGAGGAGAAGTAAAGTTGGTGTGTGGTGATGGTGGTGATGAGATAAAATAAAAGAAGGGAAAAAAACCTAACGAGGCCACCACCTTTCTCTGCTCCTTCCTCCCCGGACAACAAAACATACGTACCTCACCTTACCATGGGCAGGTAAGGCACTGCCACCAGGCCGGGAAGGAACCACGAGCGATGTAGCGCTACGGAGTACATGCCCAAGAGGTACGGAGAATTCCCAGTCCGCCTCATTTTTTCTCTGTGGTGTAGTTTTTGGTGAGATGGGGGAGCTATTTTTCTTATTTTTTCTTGCATTCTGGCGATCTGGTTCAAAAATTATGGGGAGCTTCCTTGCACCCCGCTTTCCGTGTCAGATGCCAGATGAGAAGCTCAAGGGGCCTGTATCATAGATCTAGATTTCGATTTCGTTAATTTAGCCATCTCTACAGAATCTCGCATCTTTCTCGAGGCTCAAGCATTTCAGAGACACCCATGGCCAGCGTATTTGCCTCTCGGTCATGGTTCATGTCGTCGTTGGAGGTTGCATCAAGGCGCTACCTGGAGCTGCTTGCCTTGCCCTCCTGGGTAGCTGCCTCCCCCACCAATCCCCGCCGCTGCGTTAGGTGGCTTTTACCATCGTTACAGTGGCCTCTCGGGGCAAAGTGCTCCGCCCGCTACTGCAGCAGCCGACAGTACATTAGCTCCTTCCCTCGCTCGCGAACTGCTTTGTCCCACACAGGCAAGTGGGCTGGAGATGCATCGTACCTACCCTGCGAGAAAAGAAGAAAAACCAAAGCTATAAAATGAAAAGCAATATTCGACCATTGCTTCAGCATCACGATGGCTATGTTCCAATATTCAGCGCTCTAGCTGTCATCCCCGGCTCATCGCTGACTGTATCCTCTTTGTACACGTACAAAACCGTTGAGTCACTTTTTCCTCCCTCCCACGGGCAGGGTACTTGATGGTGCCAACGTAAAGACGCGCCCAGCACCAGCGAATGAGCTGCCTCTCCCCTCATTCGATCAGATTCAAGGGCACTGACCTTGACCTTGTTTTGTCACTCTACCTAACGCCTCAACAACGGCCGGCGAGGCGTTGATTGGGCTCTGGCTGGCAAGGGGACCCAATCAGTCAGCTATTTGGGCGGCATGTTGCTGAGGTTGCTGATACGATTGGAGTCGGGGTTTGTGTGACTATTGCATACAGGTAAGGGTTGGAGGCGTCTCTTGGCATGGAGATAGCTGCAGGGCCATTCCCTACCTCAACCTAGAAGGCGGTTGGAGTTGAGACACAGGTGACGACTCGGCTCAACCATTGGAGTTTAAGAGAGCACATGTCTATGACGCGCAAGGAGAGACAACGGGCCCATGATACTGTCAGCTGGGCCTATTAAACACGGGACAGTTTACAGTGCTGTCATGAGTTCCTGGTTCCTGTCATCACACTCAACTCAAGACAGGTTGTTAGGGTTCAAACCGCAACTACAACCATGTCGATGCGGAGAGACTCTTGACCGCGGAGACAATTCCACGCTGCCGGAGAATGCCTTTCCAAGCTCGAAACGAACAAGCCCCCATCTCTTGACAAATCGATCAAGACGCTTGGCATGGCATCCCTCGATGGCTTTTTGCTGACCGACCTGTCTTTCAACAGAAAAAAGACGCCGGCGGGAACCCACTTACAAGCAGCCCCTCACCCAAGAGGCGCGAATGAGGTTTCAGACACAGCTCATCGCATTGAGTAACGGCATTCTGACCGACTCCATCTCCAGATATCGGTAGATATCACCCGTTGGGGGGGAAGGAAGCGAACATGTAACAAGAAGTCTGGCCCACGCGGGGGTCCATCATGAGGGATTTTGCTTTTGCTTTGCCCCCTCCCCCTCCTCCATCTCGTGCTCTAGACAAAACGGAGAGCTCGGCGGTGCTTTTGGGACCCTTGGACCCCTCCATCGTCTGGACTCGGTTTTTTTTTTCTCTGGGCTCGGTTCGAGTAAGGCCGAATGCGAGAAACTTGAGTCGCTGAGGGGTCCCTCGACGGCGACTACGATGCTAGCGGCTGAATAGCTGCAGATGGAAACGTGTGCTGCATCGTTTATGAGACCCATCATGGCCGGTCCAGCCCAGACCACTCAGAGGTTCGCCGTCTTAGTTCCTAATCTGGAACTTCCGCCCTGAGGCTTGTCCTGGGCGATGGTGATGCCTCATTTATAATGTGCGCCACCAAAGACTGACTCCAGCAGAACCTCTACCCATTCTTGGCCTAGCCATCTTCCATCGGCTCAACCCCGGTGATTTCTTCCTCTTTCAACTGAGGTCGTCGTTATCTTTATCACCATGTCACATGTCACGGGACCCAGCGATTTGGGACGCTCAGATCTTGAGTCTCCGTCGACACGTGAAACTTGAAGGTGCCAGCTGAGAGTGCATGCTTGGGTCCAATGGAGGTCGTCCAGCCAACGTTCCCCGGAGCTTTCGGCGCCGGTGAGCCGGGGACCCACCCCAGACTCCCGTTCCCCAGCTGGCGTTGTCGCATGACGAACTAGCGACTCCATCAACTGTCTATTATCTTGAACGACCAGCCTTGTATCTATTTGCGATTCATATCGAACTACGGGAAACGATTCTGGACCTACGCTAGGGTCATTCAACGTCAATCCACTCAAACCGCGCCCTACACATCTCAATAGAAGCTGCCCATCATGGTGGTATGTACTTCCCCCGCTTCCCGACATTGAAGCCTGCCTCTCTCCCCCCGAGCTCCCGCTCTTGTCTGATGCCGCTGTCGCTCTCTGGCCTGGCACGTCTAAAGACTTTTTTCTCTTGCAGCTCCTCGACCTGCTGACTCTGGGACTCTGGTCAAAGGTCGGACGGTTGACGCATTATGCCTTCGACGCCGTTCTCAGTGAGTTATCCAACCCCCGTGCCGAGGTTGCTCGCTCCGCGCATTGCTCGGCTTCTCTTGCATGACAAACCATTAACTTATGCCATAGTCTCGGCTTTCCTCGCTGGAATGAAGCGATCGACCGGTTTGACGTGAGTCTCTGCGCTCTCTTCTCCTTTTCGAGATTACACCGCCTATGGGAAAACAACGCTCTGACACGAATCGTTTGGATACAGTTTCAAGACGGACAAGGTCGCTGGCGAGAACAAGGAGGTTTCCGGCTGGATCACCAAGTACCTGGGAGTTGGTGAATGGGTCATGGATCAGTCTGTCGCCATTGCCGGCTCGAGCGGCTTCTTTGAGCGAACTCGATGAGCTAGACATTGACGGGAGTCTGTGGCTTCACCGCTTACTTGGCTCGATACCATGAACCCCCTCCGACTCGAGCACGATCACGGCCAAACTTTGGGATGCGATTGATGATTTACGTACGTTTTCTGGGCGCCAATACATTGCGCACACGCACCGACGACTCTGCCACGGGCACTTGGAAGAGGCGGGACAAGTCTTACGTTACCTACCACCATGACAACGCACGAACCTCGGCTCTTCACGACGCACCAGATCTTGATAGCGGCGTTCGGGTATATATGATTAGGAATGCGAACATTGGATCAATGATACCGAATTCATGAGAAAAACTCCTACCTCCCTTGTCCAACCGCTCTTTGCTCGAGGTCAATCTCAGGGACACTGCACGCCTCAACCCTTGTAGTCTGATATCTATTCAAGTCCGTACACTGTCATGATTCATATTAAAACGTAAACACTCCTCTCCCTTAGTCCACCTTCTGTTGAGGCTCTGTCAGAAATGCCGGCGGAACGTCGCTGTTTTCAGAATTATCCCGTCTGAGCACCACGCTCTGCTGCTGGGGGCTGTCCGGAGGATCATGGTCGTGATCCTCAAACCTCGATACCAACAAGTCGGCCGGTACCTCATTGTCGCTCTCATCGTGACTCTCGTCCTGATTCTCTTGGCTTGGTTCATCGGATTCCTCTCTTGATTCGTTGACATCGGACGACTCTTCCGTGACTGGGGGTTCATCCGAGACACCGAGCGAGTCCCTGAGGAGTGCTCTAGCCTCCAAGAAGGCCTCCAACTCGGCGCCGATAGCACAGATGAGAAGGTTCCAACCCTTCTGCTCAGCTACACCCAGTCGCTCCTCCAGGGCTTCGACGACAGAGTCCATCTTTGCCAGATGATTCTGCATTTTGGTCTGCTGAGATTCATCAGAGTCGTCGACTGGTCCAGTCTTTATCAGCTCCCGGAGTCCAGCTTCAAACTCAGCGACGATGCCGGTCACTTCGGTCCAAACCCGAGATCCCTCGTCGAGAGCCTGGCAATCTTTCGATATCTGTGCTTTGCGACGTTCAAGGATCCCAATCTCTCCTTGCCACCACGTCCTGGCCATCTCGGCTGTACGGCGCTCCGGTCTCAGTTGTAGAAATTCTGTTCCTCGCAGTGATTCGACGTCTTCTCTTGACTGTGACTTTGCGCTGGGTCCAAGAGCGTCGATATCCAAGGGAGTAATAGGTGGTCGTTGCACCAACGCTCGTACTTCCATGTCCACATCTCGTCCAGCAGCTCGGTATCCGCTCAGGCCTGCCTCTCTTCGGTTCTTCACATCCTCCATCTTCTCTCGTACCCATCGACGACGATTTCGCATCCCAACCAGTTTCTCTTCCAGGAGGCGGATATCTTGATCCAAAGCCTCACGTTCTGCGCCAAGCTCGCGCAACTCTCGACCAAGGGGTTCCTCCTCGTTGTTCTCAAGCGTGTCGAGTTCGGCATAAATCTCATCTCTCCTTGTGCTGATCTTGTCGAGGTAGGTGAGAACATCCTTTCTTTGCGCCAGAGCCGTATCGAGATGGGCGTCCTCTTCTGCCTTTAGTTGAAATAATGCATGCATGGACTGGTGAAGGCCGGTTCGAGCTGACTTCAATCCTCTCGGCTTTTTCGGAGGAGGTTGTCGCACCGGAATGACGTTTCCTTCTCGCGTCGATCTTGTCGGAATGTGCAAAGAGTTGACCATTTGTGACTTGGAGGTGGCTGTCGAGTAAAATGTGCTTTCGCCAGTATCGCTGTCCCGTTCAAAGTCCCTTTCAGAACCATTCCCGCTACCAGCAATTAGCCCCGAGGCTTGGAGGTCCAGAAGCTCTTGAATCTCGCGCTCGATAGCTTTCTCTCTTCGCTGCATACTCCGCCATATTGAATCGCGACGAGGGTGGCTCTCCGGCGGCTTCTGGTCCAGCAAACTGGTGCCGAGCCCGAACCGGGTTGGTGAGAGCAATCCATATCCCCACACGCTGTCACTTTGGTTCGAAGGAATTGGTTGTTGAGAAGAACGCTGGTGGATCAGACCCGACGCAGCAATTGGAGGTGGTGGTCCGGCGTAGAGTGGCTTCGGTCTCGTTCGGGAGGGAGAGTCGGAGTAGCGACGTTTACCATCGCGCGAAGATGGAGAAGAGGATTGTCGAGTTGACGCAGTGGAAGTAGCTTGAAGTGGCTTTCGAAGCCTGGGGCCTGGGGGCCTTTGGTCGAGGATAGGGTCTTCGGCTCGCGGTTCAAGATCATCCAAGTCATACTCGCTGACTTCGCGCGCAGGAGGGCTGCGTATCGATAAGCTGGAGAGGCCCTGCCGAGGACTCGAGATGCGGTCGAGAATAGACGGTGACGGCATATTGAGGAGGGGTAATTCGGTCGCGAGAGTTGGTATGCGGTGAGGAGAGTACAAGGGACCAGCGTCGCAAAGAGCAAGATGGTCGCCTACATGCGCTCAGAGTCGGGTAAGAGCTGTCTCACACCGGATCGGTCGGGCGCTGCCAGCTACAATCCGTGAGATTTGTTGCACCAAGTGTCGCGATTCCGAAAAGGCCAGTTGTTGAAGTAGAATCCGCTGTCGTGAATGGCATATGGTGGGTTGGATAAGGTCACAAGGAGATTTGAAGCTGAGAATTGAAAGCTTCCAGGGTTGGCATGTGCCCGCCTGGGGTGCACCTGCCATGATTCCCCGTTTGGGAGCTCCTGCGATCCACAGGCGCGGGGAGTGGGGACCTCCGGCCGCGTCACGGGGGTTTCACCTGCCCTCCATGTGATTAAAGTGAAGGTGAGCTCTGTAGGCTTTCCGTGACACCTGCCTATCAGCATGTCAGAAGAACCTTAGCTAAAGGCGTTGCGTGCAGGCAGATTCTATCATATGCTCCTCTAGTCCTTATGGCGTGCCTTATCAGAGAACTTACAGAATAGATGTGAAAGCTTAGGGCTGTCAGCACGAGCGATGAGCAATCCAAGACACGATATCTACCGTTGATAAGCATGCCCAACGGTTAATCATAATACATGGCCCTTGGTCGCCTTTCCTTGCTGCCGTTTCAATCTTCCGGCGCATATCATATCAGGGAGGTGGTAACGTTGGAAGTGGAAGGCGCATCCTTGGGCAGGTAGGACTGCTAAACCGGGCAAGATTGGTTTTCATTTCCACCACCACCAACTGCCGCCTGGCCGTCAACTTGCAGCAAACATCTTCTCGCAAGGCGCATCTGTTTGCCCTCGGCTTCGAGGACTCGGCTGTTTCTTGGTGCGAACCATTCATTAAACACTCGTATCCGCGTCCTTCACCTCTGCCTGGGCGCTATTTGGTAGCCTCGCCCGATCGACTCAAACGGAACTGTCTCCGCCGCCCGCACCCGCACTTCTCCAAACTCCCCGCTGAGCATCGTTCGCAACCCATTCTTTTCCCCTTCTTCACCTTCTCTTGTCTCTGATGCGCGCCCAATAATACATCCAAGGCCGAGGGTTCGTTTCTTCTGTTCCTCGAGCAAAAGGCGCTTGGCACCCGGATGGGACGGACGACTGCAAGCCATCAACTGCCGAGCGAGACCCTCGCATCTTCAGCAGCGAACGGCCGAGGGAGATTCTGTTAACCCACTCTGACTGACTCCAGTCCGGTTCCCGTCTGCGCGCTTCTTTTTTAAACTCTTTTCCCCTCGTCCAGCCACTGTTCCACCATCTGTTCCGGTCTCTGGCGCCAGCCCACCGAGCTTCTTTGGCCAAAAGGGCCCCCAGCCAGAAGTTAGAACACCTCAGTCGCCATGAGCCAATCACAGCAGTTCCCCCCTTCACTGCGTCAGACGCAGGTGGGCTCCTCTTCGTACATGTCTGGTTCTGGTTCCGGCTCTCAGTCTCAGCAAGACGAACTGCACATGCCGGGCTTGAGCCAGACCGGTGCTCCAATCTCCATGTCGCCGCAAGACTACGAATTCGCGCCCCAGATCAAGCTCCAGGAGTCGCCTGCCAACCCCCAGTACCAGTCCGCTCCCGTTTCCGCGTCCTCGGTGCCCAACGTCCTCCAACCCGCCGGTGGCCTGTCCGCTCGCGGTGCCCCAGCCTCGCCCAACTTGGCTTCGCCGATGCAGCAGGCCTCTCCTGCCTCATCTGTCTCTCACCAGCCGCCGCCGCAACACCAGCAGCACTCTCACCACTCCCAGCAGTCACTGCATCATCAGTCTCAGCACGGCCAACAGCCCCACGACTACGCCAGCGCGTCTGCCGCCACTCCCAGCAAGCCCCCGCTGAGCATGTCCCATAGCTACTCTCGG
Source organism: Fusarium keratoplasticum (assembly GCF_025433545.1). Lineage (NCBI taxonomy): Eukaryota > Fungi > Ascomycota > Sordariomycetes > Hypocreales > Nectriaceae > Fusarium > Fusarium keratoplasticum. The sequence continues at coordinate 506,793 of NC_070537.1, read as the reverse complement.
TCGAGCCCAGCCGCTGCCTACGACGGCTCCTCGAACTACCACGCCTATACTCCTACGACGCCTGGCGGCGCCTCTTCCTCTCACCTCATGTCGCCGCTCGACCCCTCCAAGTACAATGCTCCCGGTTCTCAGCGCACCATCTCCAACACCCCGCTTGGTCTAGCCGACATTCGTCCTCGAGCCGACTCGAGCATGTCTGATGGCGCTCCAGCTAACATAGGAGGATACGACCCAGCCGGCGCGCAACCTGGAACGAGCAATTACCTGGCTCCTTGGGCTATTTATGCCTTTGACTGGTGCAAATGGCCACCTCAGGGCAACGGTGCCGGCAAGCTGGCCGTGGGGAGCTATCTTGAGGATGGCCACAACTTTGTGCGTTGATGACATGCCAACGCATCTTCACCCACCTGCTGACAGTGCCAGATCCAAATCCTCGATAGTCACATCATTCAAACTCCCCAGGACGTCTACACGCCAGGCACATCCAAGTATAGCCTCGACTTCACCAAAGTGGCCGAAGCCACCCACTCTTACCCCGTGACTCGATTGTTGTGGGAGCCGCCCTCTTCTCAGAAGCAGTCTACTGACCTGCTTGCGACTTCGGGCGACCACCTGCGTCTATGGTCTCTGCCCAACGAGAATCCTTCGACTCCTAGCAACACGATTGGCCGACGTGACAATGCTGTTACCAAGTTGACGCCGCTTGCTCTGCTATCCAACTCAAAGACTCCAGACCACACCGCACCACTCACGTCACTCGACTGGAACACCGTCTCCCCAAGTCTCATTATTACGTCTAGCATAGATACGACATGTACTATCTGGGATATTCCCTCGCTCACCGCAAAGACTCAACTCATTGCCCACGATAAGGAGGTCTACGATGTGCGGTTCTGCGCTAAGAGCGTAGACGTATTTGTTAGCTGTGGTCAGGATGGAAGTGTTCGCATGTTTGACTTGCGGAGCTTGGAGCACTCGACCATTATCTACGAGCCCACCGGCAAGGAGGAGAGAGGTGGGGTTGCCTTGACTTGAATATTGGTACGTCTACTGACAGATATCTAGACCCCAACGGCGGTCGAATCAGCCCAACACTGGCCCAGCAGACAATGGCGAACCCTCCACCTCTGCTACGACTGGCCACCTCACCACACGATACTCATCTCCTCGCCACGTTTGCTCAAGACTCCAACACGATTCGCATCTTGGACGTGAGACAGCCAGGCCAGGCCCTGCTCGAACTCCGCGGCCACGGTGGAGCTATCAACTGCATCGAATGGTCGCCTCTACGGCGGGGTATGCTTGCTTCTGGTGGTGACGATTGCCAGGTTCTTCTTTGGGATCTCCTCAACTCCAACAACCATGGATCTCAGCCTATGAACGGCGCGCCTCAACAGGATAACTCTAGAAGCCCTGTGGCCAGCTGGCAATGCGATTACGAGGTTGGAAATCTCGGCTGGGTGCCTCATCTGCCCAACTCGGAGTGCGGCGAGTGGCTTGGAGTGAGTGCTGGACGTGGCATCTGGGGAACTCGAGTCATGTGAAGACCTGTAATGGGCTGGCGGTGTCATTTGTGATGCATGGGGCAGAGCTAAGGCTCTGCTCTGAGGACTGATGATTGATTCATGTAGAATGAGGTTGGTTAGGGTATGGTACATGCATTATGCAAAGCCTGGAGTTTTTCGAGGGTTTTGAAGTTTCCGGAGCATCTGCGACATAGCCGGATTGCTGGATCAAAACGTGGACGGCGCGGTGGCGGGTTGGTTTGGGTCAGGTTAGTGGTTGATGAAAACAACATGAGAGGTGTATCATGGACATTGGCGATCTTTCAAGGACTCGGGTCGCACATGCCGTGATTACCAAGCGATGTATGAGTTTTGCAAAGTCACCACACAGCAGACAGCACTCTACGGCCTGAAAGCTGCAGTGCCGATGGCGGGTCTTTCATGGATACGCCAGCAAGGGACAGGCCGTCCAACCGATGAGGGTATATAGAGGACATGACGAGATGTGCCCAAGGGGAGAAACTTGGAACGAAGACGCGGGTGGCGATATAGACTTGATTCAACATGCACTACAGACTGTCGATGGACAAAGGAAAAGGGGTAGAGGAGGGGATACTCTGTATGATATGGGTTTGCGGTGAGGTGATAACTATCTTGAAACACATCTAAGAAAACATGTAAGCGTTTATACGTTCCGTATCAAATTTGACTTCATATCCGTTGTGAACCCTCGATTTTCTTTGTCAAGTTGTCACGGAGGTCTAAGTCTTGCCTCTTGCTGTCCTAGCAACACCCACTACTTGGGATACGCCTCTGAGGTACGCACAGCAGTTTATCGACACTGCAATGGAGAACCTGTCTTCTTTGAGTGATTGGTAGATTACTTTTGAGCTACTTCAATCACAGCCAAGCTTGTGGTATCACAAGTTGTCGTCAAGAGGTGCTCCTTTTGCCTGACTTCACTCCTTTAAGATGCACCTCGACCAGCAGGTTCAATGAGATGATACAATGAGCACAGTTATATCATTGCTTCCTGCAAAGGTCTGACTTCTAAATGTTTTATCGCTGCTCGGCAAGACCCTGGGGTTTGGTTGCGATCAATGCCGATACAGTGCATATAACAGTGTCCAATCTAAACTCACACGCACCGCACAACGCGTTATGCGACTTGTGCAGCGCCTGACTTGCCTGCACAACGGCCGGGATTTTGCCGTTGCAGCATCAAGCTCTGGAAACCTTGAATCTCAGACCTCTCATCGCTCGAGGTTCTTTGTCATCCATCAAAGCGCTTCTCTTTTCTTTCTTTCTCATCGTCGCCTCTTAATTCTCTTTTTCTCCTCCTTTCATATTCTTCGAGCAAACCCCCCAAACCGATCCCCGACGCGCTACGTGTCGCGGCCTCCTCGCCACGATGTCTTCCCACGACCCTTCGCGCTTCGACGACTCGGAGGATGAGGAGGATTTCAATCCCGCGCCGGCCGACCTTTCTGACGAGGAGCAAGATGGTGATGATCAACAGTCGAGATCGCGAGCTCGTGACAGTAGCCCTGCGCATCGCGACGATGACGATGATGAGGATGAGCGACCTGCCAGATCGCGACATGTCGACGACGATGAAGAGGAAGAGGAAGAAGAAGATGACGGTGGAAGACGCCGCGATGATGATGATGACGAGGATGAGGAGGAGGAGGAAGATGACGAAGACGAGGATGTCCAGCAGGTGAGTCTGTCCTTTGCGCCAGCGGGTGGTCTGGTACCTTCCCAGAGCCGTACTAATTGTCCTCAGGGGCATCGTCGGAAGCGCCGCAAGGAGAGAGGCGCCAATTTCTTCGATATCGAAGCCGAAGTCGACGACGAGGATGAAGGAGAGGATGACGAAGTCCTTGGCGAGGAGATAGGAGACTTTATCGCCAACGAGCATCCCGACGACATGCCTGGGTCTGGTGGAATTAATGACGACCGACGACATCGCGAGCTCGATCGACGCCGAGATATGGAATCGAGCATGGATGCTGAGAAGCAGGCAGAAATCCTGCGACAGCGATACGGCAACCGACGCTCAGGCAAGGGCTTCCGAGACGCTACCATCGTCCCGAAACGACTCCTCCTCCCCAGTGTTGATGACCCCAGCATCTGGGCCGTCCGATGTAAGGAAGGCAAAGAACGAGAGGTTGTCTTTTCCATCATGAAGCGCATTGAGGAGCGAGCTGGTACCAAGGATGAGCTCGCCATCACTGCTGCTTTTGAGCGTGGTGGCACTGAATCGGTAATGAAGGGCTTCATCTACGTCGAGGCGCTACGCCAGACCGACATCATGAGAGCGCTGGACAGTATGCTTAATGTGTATCCCCACTCCAAGATGGTTCTGGTCGAGATCAAGGATATGCCTGAGCTCTTCCGGGTTCAAAAGACTCCTACTCTGGCTCCTGGCGCTTGGGTTCGTCTCAAGAGGCCTATGAAGCACAGCGGAGATCTGGCGCAAGTCATCGACGTTACTGAGAATGGTCTGGAGGCTCGTGTTCGCTTCATTCCAAGACTGGACTATGGTATGCGTGACGACGCCTTTGCAGGAGTTACTGCGGACGGCAAACGTAAGCGACCCTTTGGCGCCAGCGCAGGTCCTCGACCGCCGCAGAGACTATTCAGCGAGATCGAGGCTCGAAAGAGACACCCGCGACACATCCAGGGAAACCCCACCACCAACACTTGGCAATACATGGGTGATGAATTCGAGAATGGCTTCCAAGTCAAGGATATCAAGATTCAGCAGCTTACCGTGGCTGGAGTCGAGCCATCTCTTGAGGAAGTGACACGATTCGCCTCCAACGCCGAGGATGGTACTGAGAACCTGGACCTGAAGGCCCTGGCAGCCAGCTTGAAGGATAGTGGAGCTCGAGCTACATACCTGCCTGGCGACATCGTTGAGGTTTACACTGGTGAACAGAAGGGTGTGGTGGGTAAGGCGATGAGAGTTCAGACTGATGTCGTGTCCATCACGGTTACCGAGGGTGACCTCGTGGGCCAGGAGATTGATGTTCCCATCAGGGCTCTGCGCAAGCGTTTCAGAGTCGGTGACCATGTCAAGGTCATTGGTGGTAGCAAGTTCCGAGATGAGGTCGGAATGGTTGTCAAGATCCAGGACGACCGGGTGACTCTCCTGTCGGATCAGACCAACGCTGAAATCACCGTCTTCAGCAAGGATCTTCGCGAAGCCAGTGATATTGGTGGACAAGGTTCTCTCGGCCAGTACTCTCTTCACGACCTTGTTCAGCTGGATCCCACCACTGTGGGTTGTGTTGTCAAGGTCGACCGTGAGTCGCTCGTTGTTCTCGACCAGTTTGGAGACACTCGCCAGGTGATGCCATCGCAAATCGCCAACAAGCTTCCGAAGCGAAAGAACGCCGTGGCTGCCGACCGAAATGGTTCGGAGATTCGATTCGAGGATGTCGTCAAGGAGTACACGGGTCAACAGCGCCAGGGCAAGATCATCCATATCCATCGCTCGTATGTGTTCTTGCACACCAACGATAGCAAGGAGAACGCGGGTGTCTTTGTCACCAAGGCTAGCATGGTTAACACCATTGCGGCCAAGGGTGGCCGAGTCAGTGGCGGCTCATCAGGACCAGACTTGAACGCTATGAACCCAGCGCTCAAGCTCCACAAGAACGGCAATGAGAATAAGCCCGTTCAGCCTGCCAAATCCTTTGGCCGCGACAAGGCGATTGACCAGACTGTTATTATCAAGAAGGGCGCCTACAAGGGTCTACTGGGTATTGTCAAGGACACGACAGACACACATGCTCGTGTCGAGCTGCATACGAAGAGCAAGACGATCACAGTTCCTAAAGACTGCCTGAGCTTCAAGAACAAGACTACAGGAGCTACAATTGAGATCGGTGGCCGAGGCCGTGGAGGCTACTCAGGAGGTGCTGGACGAGGTGGTGACAGAGTGCCAGGATGGCAGGGAGGTTCTCGCACGCCCATGGCCTCTGGTGGCTCGGATCGGGTGCCTGCCTGGGGATCACGAAGTAAGTTTTTTTTGTTTGAAACAATGTTTCTTGATGCTAACTCGCAATAGCACCCGCAGCAGGTGGCCGAACACCGGCCTGGAAGGCTCACGACATGTCCGGAGCGCGCACACCCGCTTGGGCCGATGGCTCTCGAACGGTCAACCCCTATGATGGGAACCGAACTGCCTACGGCTCTGGCTCGCGCACACCTGCCTGGCAGGCTGGAGGCAGAACTCCTGCTCCCGGAGATGCCTTTGGTGCTGGATCACGCACTCCGGCTTACGGTGGAGGAGACAGCTGGGGATCAGGTTCCAAGACTCCTGCTTGGGGAGTGTCGGCACCAACTCCAGGAGCCAGTGGCAACGACTCGTGGGGCTACACACCTGGTGCATCTGGCTCAAGCTACGATGCTCCTACACCTGGAGCAGCTCTCGGGGCACCAACTCCTGGTGCAATGAACGCTCCTACGCCAGGCGCCTACTCGGCTCCCACACCTGCAGTCAACGCACCTACTCCTGGAGGCTGGCAGGGCGGGTGGGGAGCAGACTCGGCCCCAACTCCCGCAGCTGGAGCTCCCACGCCGGCTGCAAGTGGCTACTACGGCGCTCCTACGCCTGCAGCCTATGGAGCACCAGAGACTCCCGCAGCTTCTGGTCCTCGATACACAGATGATGACTGATCGAGGCGACTTGAGGGACAGGGTGCAAGGAAGGATGCAAAAGGCGTTTGGGTGAAGAGAGAAGTGTGATTGTATAATTAGGCTCAATTACCACATTTTTAGTAAAGCTGCGAGCTTGCAGTGAAGATGACCGTCTTAACTATTTGCCGTTTAAGCGCAAGGTCATATCCTGGCTTGATTAATACATATTGTTGTTGTATCTCTATGCCATGTGCTTGGTACCTGCAGACACTTGGTGTGACGCAGCCTTTGACCCGAGGATTTCCGGCTTATCGATAAGACAAGTTGCTGAAGGTGGACATCTTTTCCACCATCGCCAACTGTATTTGACGCCTTCAACGGCAATTGAAGCGACTTCAACAGCGTCGCATCGACCAATTACGTCCCAGATCGCTTTCTTACTCTTAAGACATCATGTCGTTACTTCAAGCGCCTCGAAGACAGCTCTTGGAACGCCTCCCTCGAGCTTGCGCGATCAGTACCGAATGTCATTTCCAGCAACACCTCCAGCACCAACTTCAATCGCCCTCGACACCCCGACGCCTCTTGTCAACGACTATCACACGGTCGTATGCCTCTCGCCGTCGCTCACCGGACAATGAGACTATCCAGCGCGTCAAGCGGCTGCAAGAGGCCAAGTTGGCAAAGGACCAGTCGCTCCAAGGCATAAACAAGGCCGAGAAAGAGAAGGAGTATAAGAAGCGGTACAATTCGGCGGCGAGGAAGTGGACGGCGTCCATAATTGCGCTGCCGATCTTGCTGGTGACGAGCTACTACTTGTTTGACCGATGTGAGTTTGTCTAGCTAGGTTTGGATGAGTGATGGAAGCTGACTTTTGAGCAGTGGTTAAGGGGAATAAGCAGAAGGAGATGCCAAAGCAACCAGCCGCGTTGGGAGGATTGCCAGAGCCACGGTGAACGCGCTTGAGGCTAGAGGATCGTGACGTATGAGACCGAAGTCGGCCGCTTAGACATTGAGACATTGAGACGCGTGGACACGGATGCCCGATGAGCTTCGGCTCACTCTATCAGAGTCCGAGCACACGATACGGCAAGAGGTGTCAATCTACAATGTAACCCGTCTTATCCGTTTGACAAACGCCAAGACGGCACCAGAGGCAGAAAGTGAAACGCCACTGGATAAGGGGACGGAGGAAGACATGGCAATTCCAATTTCCCAGGCTCAGCTTGACGGGCACAACCAAGACGCCGCTTCCGGTCGGCTACAGATTGGTGGAAACGGTGGCTAGTCAAGCCATGGTTATTATCACAACAGGAGGAGCAACTCTTGGAGCACATAAGAAGGGAAGTGTTATAGCAAGTATAGTCATACAAAGGGTATATGTTCATGTCTGGAAATGGACGATTTAGAAATTAGGTACGGTACATATATGTGCACTCCGTTTTCCTCCGCTTCAATCAACACGCAACATGTCCTAGAAGGTGAAATAGTTACACTCGTGAAGCAGTCGTTTGTACAAGCCGCCGCAACCTCACGAGAAGGCCCGGACTAGGACGCTTAGTAAGGGCCGTTCTTCTTGTTCTTCTTGGGCCACTTGCAGCTGAAGCACTTGGGCTCGTAGAAGAAGTCGACCATGTAGTTGTTCTCCTTGACCTTGCCGCCAGAGTACAGGATACACTTGGCAGCCTTGCCGTTCTGCTTCTTGGTGAACATGAAGAACTCGCAGGTGGTGCTCGACTCGATACAGGTCTTGGCGCAGGCTCCGAGGTTGTCGTTGTCGCCGTTGCCGATAACGACGCCGTTCTTGACGTAGCCGCGGGTTCCGCAGTTGGAGTCTCGCTCACACTGGCTGAAAGAGGCAGTGTACTTGGGGCAGACAGCAGAGGTGCTGCTGGGAGGCGCAGAAGTGGTAGTGGTGGGGGTGGAAGGCTCAGGGGCACAGCCGTAGCACTTCTCAATGTCGTAGTACTTGGGAGTCTCGTAGTTGCAGGGCTTGAACTTGAGCTCGCTGAGGGGAGCGTCGTAGAGCTGGCAGTGGCTGCCGAAGGTGGCGAAGCTGTAGGACTTGCAGCCGGGCTTGGCGAGACACTCGATGCCACACTTGGCCTCGGACTCGGCCTCGAAGGCGACGCCGAGCCAGTGCTTATCGCAGCCGGAGTCGACAGTGCCATGGGCACCGCAACCCTGGGGGGCGGGGACGATGGGGGTGAAGTAGGTGCAGGCCTCGGAGGTGGTGGTGCTGGGAGCAGCGGTTGTCGAGGTGGTGCCGATGGTGGAGGAGGAGAAGGTGGTGGACATGGTGGAAGACTCGGTGGACGAGGCGGTGGTGCTCTCAGTGGAGGAAGCAGTGGTGGTTCCGGTGGTAGACTCGGTGGAAGAGGCAGTGGTGGACTCAGTCGAGGAAGCGGTGGTGGTTCCAGTGGTGGACTCGGTGGACGAGGCAGTGGTGCTCTCAGTGGAAGAGGCGGTGGTAGACTCGGTCGAGGAAGCAGTGGTGGTTCCAGTGGTGGACTCGGTAGAGGCCGTGGTGGTTCCGGTGGTAGAGGCGGTCTCGGTGGAAGAAGAAGCCGACTCAGTGGACGAGGAAGCAGTCTCGGTAGAAGAGGAGGCAGTTCCCGTGGAAGAGAAAGCAGACTCGGTGGAGGAAGAGGCAGTCTCAGTGGAAGAAGAGACGGTCTCGGTGGAGGTGGCGGTAGCAGTAGCCGTGGTAGAGACAGTCTCGGTGCTAGACTGAGAAGCAGACTCAGTGCTGCTGGAGCCGGTGGTGGACGAGGCAGTCTCGTGGCCGCAGCCGAAGCAGTTCTCAAGGTCATAGTACTTCTGAGAACCAGATTCCTCAGAACCGTAGAAGCCGAGATCCGTGCGAGGGACGGTGTACAGTGTGCAAGGGGTGGTGTCGACAGCATAGTCGTTGAAGGAGAAAGAGACGCAGCCGATGGTCTTGCCGCACAGGTTACCGCAGTCCTTGACGCTGTAGGCGGTGTTGTCGCCGGGGATCTTCTTGCCCTCAGTGTTATCGGCGAAACCCAGGCTTCCGCAGTCCTCGGGTTGGAGCTCCAGGGGAGTGTAGTAGGTGCAGGCTCCGGAGGAGGTGGTCGAGGCCGAAGCAGAGACGGTGCTGCTGGACTGGGTCTCGCTGGACTGAGTCTCGGTGGTAGAGACGGAGATGGTGGTGCTGCCAGTCTCGGAGGCAGTAGTGCTAGTAGCAGTGGTGTCGGTGCCCTTGCCGGTGCCGCTGGTGCTGGCAGACTCGGTGGAAGAAGCAGACTCGGTGCTGGAGGCAGTCAGGCTGGTAGTGACCTTGGGACGGCAAGGCGAGGCGCTGGCCAGGGGAACGGCCAGCGCGGCCAGGACGGCCGTGAAGACCTTGGCAGAAGGCATTGTTGTGTGAATAGAGATTAGACTAAGTTAAAAGAAACGATTGTAGTAGGAACTGGGGAAACAGATCCGGTTGGTGATGAGCGAGTGAACTGTCTAACGAACGACAACAGCAACAACGGAAGAAAAGAATGATACCGCTGAAGTGAGAGAGGAAACTCTGTGAAGGCTGCCAGGCTTCTGACGGGATATATACCACTCAGTCCCGAGGTTGCCATCACCACTGGGTGAAATTAACCGATCGGACCACCCGGTCTAGCGTAAAGAGAGAGACTCTTCCGGGCTCATCGTCAAACGGTGGAACTAGCCCGCGGGTGGATGAGCCCAGAAGTTGAGCGCCAACAAAAAAGGCGCCGTCTCTCCGACTAGAAGCGGTGATGAGGTCAGGGCGAGATGCACTGGTTGGACGGCGAGGGTCCGGCGCACGGGAAGCTCGCAAGCCAGCATGTCGTTCTAGTTCAGGAGGGGTCTAGCCAGGAACGAGCACAGCAGTCAGGGGGGCTGGTTCAGCTGCAGATACGCTGAGGCTATCGACGCCTCCCTAATAGGAAGAATCGATAGTTCAGCTGAGTGGCGGTTAGGAAGCTGGTCAAGCCCTGGTTGGTGATCCCTGTATGCGTGGGCCCCTAGAGACCCATCCCCGCTTAGTTAGTCAGGGGTTCGGTTGACGACTGGGGGCGAGAAGGTTTTTGTTGTCAACGTCGGGACCGATGGCGCGGTACCGTGAAATTGAAGGAAGAGAGAGATGGAGAAAGAGGGGATGTTGGTGTTGGGGCTGAGTAGGGAGAGACATACCGGAGTCTGAAACGCAAGGCTGGATGAAGATGGAGATGTTGGAGTAGAGTCGTTTTGTGGCTGTTGGCTGTGAAAGACGATAGTTACGAGTTATGAAGCGTTTGTGTAAGCAGTCTGGCTCCTTTCTTTCTTTCTCTTCTTCTTCTTCTCTTCTCCTGACAAGCTGATGCGATGCAACCTCTTGTGAGGCGAGTAGTCGGCGCCACGAATCTCCACCACTTTTTGGACTGGGCGCGTATTTTCACAGCATCACAGCTTGCACTGCACAGCACTAACAGACCTCGCCTACCGTAGACCGCGATGGCCGACGACCGACAATCTCGGAGAATAGCGAAAGCAAAGAACCGGTCTCTTTCCAGAAAAACAAGGTTCGTCTGCCCATCTCCCGCGGAACCTGTTTGTCTCTGCCCTACCAATTCTTGGCCAAACAAGTTCCAAGTGGGGACAGCCTAAAAACGCTCTGTGTAATTTTAAAATGAAGTCGGCGCCAGGAGGCTTTTTTTGTACTGTGGCTTGCTAAACGGCGCGAGACTGTCTCCTGTCAGAGTCATCCTTAATCGGGTCTATCGAGTGTCTTTATCGAGACTATCGAGGATTTGCAGTGTCAAGCTGGGGAAAGGAATGACGATGTGCATTCTTAAAAAATACTCGGCCGAAAGATGTTTTCCCCATGTTTTTTGATGTCTTAAGAGAGGTGATATTGATGTTTCTACCGAGGGCCCGCAAAATGTTTGCAAGATTTGCTTGTTGGCACGGGTCATCGAACGAGCCGAGTCTGCCTTGCCCTGCTCTGCCAGGGCAAGGATGTTGTTCCTCTCTACGGTTCTGCCAAGCTGAGCTCACAAGGCACAGATTCTTCCATGTGCTGCCCCGTTCAACGTTTCTTCCTGTGGAGACTCTTGAAAGAAGCAAATCAAACCGAAAGACTGCCGGCAGATAAGGGGGGCGCACGAGTTTCAGCGTGAGTCAAGATGGGGCAGTCTTGAAGAGTCGAGAGCGGATCAACAATGATAAGCGCTGCCAGATCTGGGCACAGAAACACGAGCTGGGATGGCCCCCCTGTTCGCTTGGGCTCCCCTACGCTAATATGAGCTGGTTGTTTTGTTAGAGGCTGTGCCAAGAACCGGCTCACGGTAAGACGGCAGAGAACGGTGATGGGAGATGCCATTTGTTTCTATCGGCTGTGTTCTACGGATGCCACCGACAGAAGGTCGTCTACTGATATCTTAGCTTGGTGATGGTGGTCCCATCCTCTAGGACATGTGTTTCCTCCTCCAGCTTGGTTCCTCGCCAGCGAGGAATCGCGATGGTCCACATGTACCAGTATACAACGCCCAAAGCAAATCTGTAACTGTTAGCATCAACCTTCACATAAGAGGCCAGTGACTTACATGCTCAATCCCACAACCGCATACGTCGCCGTCTCATCCGGAGGCCGGAAGAACGGCGCAGCCAACAACGCACAGCTCAGCGCTATCCTTAGAAACACGGCTGGCAACCACGCCCTGAACGGACGCTTCAGGTCCGGCCTCTCCACCCGGAGCTTGACGAGGCCGATGGCCACCGCCAGCGCGATCATCTGCCCGGCGTACCCGTCGATCTCGAGCACCAGGGAGTAGATGTCGCCCGTGGGGAGCACCATTACTAAGAAAGAGGGGATGTAGTGGATTAGGAACCCGCCTAGGGGGGAGTTGAAGGGGCGCGAGGAGGAGAGGAGGGATGAGTAGGGGAGGAAGCCTTGTCGGGCGATTTCTTGCTTGATTCGGGCCTGGGGGTTGTTAGTCTTTGTTTGAGGGGATTGGTAGGGCTACAGTACCATGGCGAATGCTACCACGAGGACGTTGCCAATGGCAGATGAAGCAACCGCCATAGGAAGAACCTTGCGACCAAAGCTCTCTCCAAAGAGCTTCTCAAAGAAGAGCGCTGCGACGAGTTCACCGCTGCCTCTAATGTCCTCGATGGGTACCACAAGGAAGTACGCGACGTTAATAAGAAGATACATGCCGCACGCCGTCGCCAGGGCCGTCAACGCGACAGACCTCAAGGTTCGCACGGGGTTCTTGACCTCGTTCATCACATTGGTCACATTATCAAGACCGGCGTATGAGTAAAAGACTTTGAAGAGCGAAGTCGCGATGACGCCCCAGTTCCAGCTGCTATCATCCCAAAGGTGCTCCCATGCGAGTTGACCCTGGGGTACGGCGTCGATGTTGGGGCGGAAGAGGACGACGTAGAAGCCCGAGAGGATCATGAATAGAATGATCGCGATTTTTATCCAGCCGAGAAAGTTTTGGATCCTGATGCCCGTCTTAGGGAATACTCCGTGGATTATGGTCACGGCTGTCAAAAGCCCGACGGCGAGGGTTTTGCTCCAGAAGTCATCGTCTTTGTTGATGCCAAAGGCGAAGAGCGTGTATTGCGCAAAGATGATACAGTTACTGGCCGTGAAGCCAAGTAGCACGGCGTATATGGCGAATAATGTGGATGCGAGTAATCGTGGTCGTCGATATGTAAACTCGATAAAGACCTTGTCGCCTCCAGATCTCGGAAGCATGCACCCGTACTCGAGAGACACTGCCAACCCGCACGCGCCGATGGCAGCCCCAACGACCCATAGGAGCAGAGACAAACCGGGGCTTCCGACAGATTGAACTATTGTCCCTGGAGTCGCAAAGATGCCGCTCCCGACGACGCGCGAGATGACGAGGATGTAGGCGCTCTGCCACGAGAGGGTCCGTCCGATCGGGGACGTCTCGGGGAGGACGTCGTCTTCGAGGGAGCGCGAGGGTTCAACAGCTCCAACAGCGATTTCGCCTTCGTCTACGGAGCTTGGAGGTGACGTGGGTGTCTTGTCAACAGAGCCATATGAATCTTGACTTGACGGCCGCTGCAGCAGCGGCTGCTTTTGAGGAGCGTTTCGTGTCATGACATTTGCGATGATGATCCCTCTTTACCAAGCCTTGGGGGGCATGGGTTTATAAGAGGTACGGGTGAAGACGTGATCGAGGTCATGGTTGATAAGCTGCGAGACATCCGGATGTTCCTTGGCGTGTGATGGGCTGTGATGGTGTTGTTCGTCAGGCGTGATGAGGATGACGCGATCGCTTGGGGGGTCTGGCATCAACACGTGTCGTAAGCTGTGTTTCAGATGATTGTGAAACTTGATGGCTTGAAGTATAAGAAAGAGGTGAATTTTTTTAAATTATTTACGTGTTTTTCTGTCATTTGAGAGAGTTGTGATGCTGTACTGCTCCTTTGCTTGTTCACTGTTGCGTCAGCTTGCAGATATCACTGTTACCACTCAAACAACCAAGATAAGAGTGGTATGGAGAGATGGACCCCCATATTCAAGAATGACATCATACTTTCCATATTAAACGTCAAATCAAAAAGTCCCCGACGCAACGTTGAGGAAGAAAGCTATTAATAATTCCCCAATAACGCGTGTCTGTAGGGTAAGACGTGATAAGATCAACACCGAATAAAGCGGGATGATATCCCACTCTGGCACCCTTGTTAACGACTTTCACATGCTCACAAATTCTTAGGTTCATTGCTAATTTATTCCATGATAGCTATTGGATAGCTATGGCCTCGCCAACGAGCCGCCCACGACCACCAAACGGAGTATTTCTAATTTGTGAACTTCCTTCTTTGCTAAAGTCATGTAGAGACTATTTGCATCAAATGAGGCCATGAACCGCATTGGAATACTTCGTTAAACGATATTCCTTTCATTAGACAAATTCGTTGTCTCCCATGCTGGTGCTCACCGCCTGGCTACTGTCTGCCCTGAGCTTCCAAACAAGACATGACTCCGATGAGCTCTTCAAAAACTCTCAAAACACGCTGTCTATTAATCATACACTACCCTCAAGACCATGACGCCGTACCTTTCTTTGCTTTCATCTCGAGACTTGCTATTCATATCAGAATAGCACAAACCCCCATATCCGCCATAGCATGCCTCGCACTCCAAAGCTTATCCGGATACTGTTCCCTCTGCTTCCAAGCATGCTTAACAATCCGATACACCGTACCGCAATTTGTAAACCCAGCTTCTGACCTACTAAGCAGCCCCTTGAGAAGATCGTCGAAATACTGTTGCTGTGGAGGAAGTGCCATCGACCCAGCTACGCAAAGAGGCCACGGCGTCCCGCGTAGTGAGATGTTGGCGGGCATCTGCTCCAGGACTTCGATTACTCGCAAAACCGCTTGGTGCGGATCGGGTGCTGTTAGGCCATATTCTGATGCTAGGGTATATAGTTGGACGAGGGCTGAGGTTGCGAAGAGGTGGGTTACTGAACGTGTTACTGACGTTGACTGCTTTGTCTGATATTCGTTAGCTTTTGATAGTTTGAGACAGTGATGGACCTACCGCTGATTCAACTTCCAGAGTTGCTTCCATTCCGTCAAATATTTGCTTCTCGAGCTCGAGGATGCTTTCTTGTAAGGTCTCGGTGCTCATCGAACCAGCCTTTGAATCAACAGCCACCAAGTCCCCAATCGCAACGACGATGGAATTCTGACACCCCATGACCCTCGACATGTCGATCTTGCCGGCATCCAGCCACTCGCGGTAGGGCAGCTTAGGAGCCTCGCCCGTCGAGACGGGAGCTAGAACGTCAATCCAGAGGAGATTCGCCAGGAGAAACTTTTGAGCCGTGTTCATGCCCCGGAGAAAGTCAAAGTCTGGGCTCGAGGGGTCCGGGGGGCAAAAGTCGAATTCGGCGGGTGTCAGGCCGTTGGCGACCGATACGAGGGCGTTGAAGTGTGGTTCCCAGTTGCTTGTGCCTCCTTGAAAGACCTTGATTATCAGTACGGGGTGAGAAAGGTTGCAGAGTGGGAGGTGTACCTCGAAACTTATTAGAAACATGCCGCCTGCGAGAAATTCGAGCCATTCTTCGCGGCTGTCGGCGAATCCGCCTACTTCTCGACGACCTATTATTTGTCGAAGTTCTTGTAGGGCTTTTGTGTGATAGTTGAGGAGTTCATCTTCTTGGTTTTCTGTTCGGTATGGTGAGGAGATGTGTTGATGGAATGCAGATAGTGTAAGAGCAGCATTGCGTAGAGGAGCACCTTTGATATGTTAGTACAAGTTGGGTTGGTTTAAAGAGAGATGCATACTTCGCTCGAGAAGAAAGAATAACCATCCTCGCCCTCCTTCTTCAGGTGCATCAACGTAGAATGTATACTGGATAGGAAATATGTAATCCAAGTAATGAACAAGATACTGCGCCTCTCTAAACGTCGTGTTCCTCGCCTGCGAATCCGAAGTAGAAGCAACAACAACAGCATCATCTTTGAGCCTAGCAGCAGCACTCGCCCTCGACGCCTGCGCAGCCTGAGCGGTCGCCTGAGCGAGCCGCCTATTCTGGACCCTCTTGACGCGCCGAAAGTTCTCCTTGACAGCGGCCTTGATGCGTTGTAGTTCTTCCTGCAGGAGGGCCTCGTCGGCCATCCACTCCGGCGCGTCGAGGTCGTAGCCGTGGCATTCGATGTGTCTGTCGGTGCACTCTTTGCAGTCGGGGACTTGCTCGTCGCATTTTCTATGGCGGATGCGACATGTCCAACAGCCCCTGCGTCCTCGTGTCATTGTGTCTGAGAGGATGCAAGGTGGGAAATGGGAGGTTCAAGGTGGGAAATGGATTTGTGGGGGATGTGGAGTTTTTGACGTCTTGGCTGGTGAACCTAGTTAAGGAGACTAGGGAGGTTTCGACTCGTGATGGTCCGAGGTTAGAGATAGGGGATGGTATTGGGTGGCTGGGATGTCACTGACTCGGACAAACCACCTGATCCTAGTCATGATGTTTAACTTTGTAGTACGTGGGGGTGGTTGATATGAAAGTAAAGGGATGATAGGTGCGATGTTTGACACATAATTCGAATATTGAGTTGCATTGCTGTTTTTCTTATCTGCCATCCACCTCAAGTGCTTGGGGGTTAAAACTCATACACCTTTAAGACTACGGTATCCTTTGTTGATGTCAACAAGGCAGAAGGAACTGAATTGATGAATGAATGTTCGTTGTTTAAAGGCATGGCTGTGGGTGGCATTTATGCGATCCTCAAGACGAGATGAATAATTACTGATTGCAAGTCTGAAGTGTTGATCATCAGAGCCATCCATCGCAATGGCAGGTTTCAAGCATTCGTTGAGTTTGGAGTTATACAAAAACCAATAGTATACAAATCTACTCTATCCAAGAAACTATCAACGCTTAATCAATCACCACCAGTTCCGCCGCACATCGTCCATTAGACCCCTTGGCAACTACAACAACCATGAACTGATCCTTGGGCACAATCCTCGCTGTCGGGAACCGCTCCGCCCTTTTTGGCCTCGTAAGGCGATCCTTGAAAGCCCAGCTACTACCTTGAACGGTGATGGCATCGGAGGGTTGGCCGTTGACAAAGGCTGTTACGGATGTCACTTGGACGTTGGGGTTGTTTGTCTCGAGAGTCCCGTTGATTTCGACAGTGCGGATTTGGTTCGACTTGTCTTCGTCTTTTTGAGTGGTTGTGGAGGCGATGGTCAAGACAGGTACGACATTTTTGAATGTCTCCTGAATGGAGGGGGAAAGAGAAATCTCGTCTGTAGCTAGAGGAGGTGCTAATGGGGGCGTGGCTCTGCTCCGAGATCTAGTTTCGTACGCAAAAGCATATCTGAGAAGATCTTGGTCCTGCCAGGCCTTGGAACAAAAGGTGACACCAACGGGCATGCCCTTGTCTGCCATCTTTCCCATCGGCACAGTGATGCAGGGGATGCCGAGATGCTTGAATGCTCTTCCTCCGTTGGAGTACAAAACACCAGGACGAAGAGCATCCGTCATGGACTCAAACGTCTCGTCTGCATCTGCATACGCCACGTCGCCGTTGGTTGGGAAAGCCACGAGGTCATACCCGTTGGAATCCATCCACTCCTCATATAGTGTCTTTCGCATCGCGTTGAGGGCCTTGGCGGCTTCTTCACACTCGGGGAGTGTATACAAAGTTCCGTTTCGTTCGCGAACCGCTTCGATCATGTCGACGTATCGTACTTGGTTTTGGGACTCGGTGTGCAAGGTCGGATCGTCCATAGGCGCGACGAGGGGATGGATCTTGTCGGGGTCTGCAGCGGGAAGGTTTGGAATCTTGGCGTCGTTGTTTTCTCGGAGGAAGTCATCCCAGGCTGTGGCGATCATCTGGCATCTTTCAATGCTCACCCACTCCTTGGACATGCCGGGCACGTTGGAGCTCTGGCCTGAGAAATCCTTTTTCGTGTATTGTTCGAGGATGGGGAAATCTGTTTCGACGATTGTGGCTCCGAGGGCCTCGAGGTTGGCGCATGTAATCTTCCAGAGGCTCAGGACTGAATCGGAGCAGAAAGAGGTTGGTTCGTAGCCTTCCATGCCGAGGAAGCATTTTGGAACCGCGATTCTCTTTCCTTGAAGGGATGTTATTTCTTCGAGGGTGTGGTAATCAGTTGGACGGACTTCTGAGGGCTTTGGGACATGAACATATGTCTGATTCCGCCAAAAGTCGACTCCTTTTGCTGACTCGGCATCATCGGCCACAGCAACATTGAGAACATCAAAGAGATCTCGCATCGACCGTGTGTGAGGTACAATAACATCGCAGGTGGGATAGAGAGGCCACTGTCCCCTATTGGGTAGCACGCCCCAGCTCGGTGAGTAGCCAACCAGAGAGTTGTTGGACGCAGGGGCTCGGCCTGATGAGACGGTCTCCCCGGCGAGTCCGAATGCGGCGAAACTCGCTGTTGTTGATGCTCCACAACCGTTGGATGATCCAGACGCAAATGCGGTGGCCATGTAGGTGAGGTTGTAGGGGCTTTCTGCTCTTCCGTAGACACCGCGTTGAGAGCCGCCGTCGGCCATGGGTGGCATGTTGGTCTTGCCAACGAGGATAGCTCCAGCCTCACGGAGGGACTTGACAATGGCAGCATCTTCAGAAGCAATAAGATCCGCAAAAGCAGGCGAACCTGCAGCCACGGTCATGCCCTTGACCTTGAAGCTATCCTTGACGGTGTAAGGAATGCCCTCGAGCGGACGAGGAGGATGGGAAGCCCGATAGTTGTCTGACTCTTGGGCTTCTTGGAAGACATTGCGGTTGAGGACGCAAATTGAGTTGAAGGAGGGGCCGCGGCAGTCATAGTAGCCGATTCTGTGGAGGTAGAGGGAGACGAGTTCGACGCTGGTGATGGCTCCTGAGTCGAGGGCCTTTCTCAGGTCGGCGATGTTGGCGTCAACCAGGTTGATGCGGGATATGGCCATGGCTTGACTGATTAGATGAGTAAATTAATAGATGAGGAGATGTGAGGATATCGCCAGTGATGGTTCTGAGTCTGGAATGCTGATCGAGTTGTCGATGGTTGTCGAGGGTATTTATCCCTGACTGGAGGCACTCGCCCCCATCTTGGCCGGCGCGCCGGCGGCCACATTCAACGTGGGAATTCCCAGGTTTCTATAGATAAATGATACGTAAAAGAGGCCGAAATTTGGGGGATCGTGTCATGTGCATTGTTTTGACGATGCGATATAGGCAGTTGTGTGGTATCAGTATCGCGGTGTTGCGAAAGACGACAGGGATGGAAAGTCGAGGCGGAGGTTGGGGTGGAAGGTCGAAGCGCTACCCTATACAATGGATACTGCCAACGGGGGCAATTGTGTTTATTTGCTAGCAGTAGACGACGTGAGGTTTAAGGAATGTTGAGTCCTTTGTGAGAAATATTCTACCTCTCAACTGAGAGGTTCTTTCAAGTAACAACTTAAGATCCCATCGGTTGTTCTGACACGTGGAATAAAAACATCGGTGAGGGGTTGGTTCCTGGATGTCCATCAGATTAGATCACTGATTTAAAGAATTCTGCTTAAGAGGAAAACAAACGGTTCAAACAAATGAGATTATCGCTGATCATTCTTGCTGGTGTGATACAAAAGAAAAATGTGCCGTGGTCAACCGTTACCCCGAAACTCCTCACTGTCCTTCTTCCATACCTTCCAATCCCCAGCTCTGAGCCTGTAATTCATGCTGTCCCTGGTCTCATCATTCCTTGAAATACTCGGCAATCTCCTCGATCAAATCAAAAACCTTGTATCGAAGGCGATGCTCTCCCTCTACCGCGATCCAGCAAGTAAACACAATCGTCTCTTCTGTGAGGTTACCCGAATGAGGGCCCTTTGGGTTCAACTTGGCCGTTTCTTTCTTCTTCTTTTTCGATACCTCACCGTTCATTGCAGCTTCGTATTCGGCTGGGAGTTGGAGATCTTCTGCGTTGCACTCTGGTAATGAGTAGATTCGGAGTGCCCCAAGTAATTCCTTCTTCTTGTTTGGTGGTTGTCCGGTCTTTTCAGATCGTCTGAATGTGGCCCAGCGGTCCTTTTCAAGTGTGGCAATGACGGTTCCGTCAGAGCTGACAAGCTGAGGAGATGTTAGTGTTGATCCCTGTGTCGACTCGGAGAGCATACCTTGAAGTCATGGCTTATGCCCTTCCAGTTCTTGGTCCTCCCACTTCTAAACCTCCTCGTTCCAGTCCATCTATACTCCTGCCCACCCAACTCCCACTTGAGAGTCCTGCTTAGGAACCCACTCCTCTTCATCTCAACCGGAAAAACAAGACCCTCAACCTCCTGCTGCTCCTCAAGTTCCTTCTTCGGCGGCGTAGGGCCCAAGCAGAACCACTTTCTAAACTTTTGCCCTATCCTATAATCCCTCTGTTCTTTTTTCCTCCTCTTATTCTCCATGATCTCGTGCACGCCGTCGCCGACCTGCAGACGGAATGAATTCCACATGCTTGTGCGACGCGCGCGGGCTATGGCTTTGCTGGTGGGCGTGTACTTTGGGTTGTCGCCTCTGTACAAGATGGGGCGCCATGTGTCGTGGTGTTTTTGCGGGACGGGGTTGACGATGAAGTACTCTGCTGCGTCGGCGGTTGAGGTTGCAAAGAGATGTTTCTTGCCGAGTGCAGCTCTGCGATAGAGCTGGAGCGTCTTGAGAGGCTCCTGCGCATCGTTGAGGGCGTGTGTTTCTGTATCGGCTTTGTCTGTACCGGCCATGGTTGTTGATTTGATGTTGTGGAATTAGAGTTGATGCCAAGGCAGGCTTGGCCGATGGGGATCTTAAATATCGAGATGTGAGTGTCCTCCCGAGGAATGCGAAATACGAGAATTACGGAGGCTCAGCTCCCTACGGGAAGCTTACCCAATCGGGGACCGTAGGCAGCACAGGTGCTGCGGCTGAGCAGTGCGGGAAATTGGATTGGGCTGCGAGGCGTTTTATAGCGGCATGTTGGTGCGGCTGACGCTGTAAAGGAGTCGATTTTAGAACTCGAGGTGGAACAAAATGGATTTATTTGTGCTGCCGGCTTTGCTGGATTTAGCAGCTGCTTCGACAAGGCTGACTTCGGGCGAATTCTACTTCCGAGCATTACCACTTGGTATTCATGCACAGCATACTGATAGTCGGTGAGACGTAATACATCGAGGCACATCAATTTCGTATTTCTCGGGTTAGGGCAACCTTCCATGTGACGACTTGAGAGCCGTGCTCTTGCCGCCAACGGTAATCTATAGAGATTTTAGTGGTCGTGGTTTTCGCAATGCCACCACGGTATTGAAAATTGTACCTTGTTGTGAAGTTTGTGTGGGCCAGAAAGGAGAGCTTATGAGATCAACGAGATGGAGTTTCTCTCAGTACCCATTTCGGGTTGCTAACAGCTTCATGGCTATTCGTGCTGTTGGAATGCGAAAGTATTTGAATATACTTCAAGTATCTTGGTCCTTTCCTGTGATTGGCGGTGTTCACATCCTTCTTTTGTCGAATCTGACATCTCACTCTTCAAGCCTCCGCAGCAAATGCCTCTGCCCTCCATACCGGTAATGCTGACTTCCGCTGTCAAGGATCAAGCCCGAGGCCTTTGAAGTGTATCGATGTGTTTGAAAACATGGAATTGATGCTATTACCGGTACTTCATAGGCCGGGAAGTGTTTGTGGCTGCGCTCAGCTAATGCCGCTCTGTACTAACCCTACGGTCGATTTAAGCTTACCTCTCTAGCCACCAATGGCCGATGATGACACTTCCATAAGCGAGCCCCAAAGAAGGAAGAAATCTCCAAATTCTTTCTGCTTTAGACTCCGGAAAGGATGTTACGTCAAAATCAGAGCTACATCACGGGTATTCTTCTGGCTCCTTTGTTAATCTGTTCTGAGACTAGGCTGATTTTCCATGGACACATATTCCAAATCGCACAGAATAAATCGAACTGATAACAGACTTTAAGTATATCAACAGATCTACAAAGGATAACTAATTGCTTTCGTTTGTTCAGCTTAGGCCTTGACAACATCGAATCCCTTCATAGAATCCAAAGCCTCCCGAATCTCAACCTTGTAAGTCGGAATACCTCCAGAGTAACAAACCGGCTCGTACACCTTGTCAGGAATAGATCCACCCATGTAAGTGCTCCTGGTAGTCGGGAACAAGCTCCTGTTGTTCAGCTCAACTACATGCTCCTTCCACTTGTCGGCAGCCTCCTGCTTGGGGTTGATGTACTTGATGCCGTTGTTCTCCATCTTGGCGATGCAGTCGGCGATCCAGCGGCCTTGGACTTCGACGGTCGAGGGGCCGTTGGAGAGGAGGGTTGGGCCGTGGACGCCGTAGATGTGGAACATGTTGGGGTAGCCGCTGGTTGTCACGCCGAGGTACGTCTTGGCGCCCTTTACCCATTCTTCTTGGAGTTTGGTGCCGTGGGTGCTCTTGAGGCCGAGTTGGGTCATGACTGTGAGAAGTTAGCTTGGCTCGGGTGATGATTGACATTTCATGTGACAAACCTCCAGTGACGACATCCTGTATCTTGTTAGTAACTATTCAACACATCTAGATTGAAGAAACTTACAAATCCTGTGGCAACAGCAATCACGTCAAACTCGTGGTGAGTACCATCAGCAAGAGTGATACCAGTCTCGGTAAACTCCTTGATGGCGTTGTTCTTGATATCCACAACATCCACGTTGGGTCGGTTAAACTGCTCGTAGTAGTTGTACTCGAGACAAGGACGCTTGATGCCAAAGTAGTGAGGCATCTCGACGGGAGCCAAGAGATCCCTCTTTCGGGGGTCACCGATGCGGGCGCGCGTCTTCTTGAGCCAGAAGTTGTACGACTCCTTGTTGGCTTCCGGGTTGAAGAGGTTGTCCTTGTAAAGGGCGACCCAGTAGCGGAAGCCACCATCAGCCCAGACCTTTTCGTAAAAGGCGTCTCGCTCCTCGGGGGTATCGTCGAATGTGTTCTTCTCGTACCAGTCGTAGTGGAACCCGGCGAAGCTGGTCTCACGGAACTTGAAAAGCTCGGGGTACCACTTCTTCTCGCGCTCTTGCTCTTCGACGGTGAGCTTTCTTCGACGCATGGGCACAGCCAGGTTGGGAGTTCGCTGGAAGACCTTGACTTCGCCGGCGACAGGACCCCAGGCTTGGGTTATCTGCACACCAGAAGCTCCAGTGCCAATGATGGCGCAGCGCTTGTTCTTGACGTCGACTTCGTAGTCGGGCCAGAAGGACGAGTGATGAATGACGCCCTTGAACTTATCCATACCGGGCCAGTCTGGGACATAGCGCTTGGCGGCGAAGCCTGTTCCAAGGATGAGGTACTTTGCCTTTGCGGTGCGGCCATCTTCGGTCTTGACGGTCCAGCGACCGGTGTTTGTGTCGAACTCTGCGCCGACGACGACAGTGTTGAAGGAGCAGTCCTTCTTGATGTCGAGGACCTTGTCGACGTGGTCAAAGTATGCGCGGAGCTCATCATAGGTGGGATAGTTGCTCGACCAGTTCCAGGTCTTCCAAGTCTCTGGGAAGCTGAACTGGTACTCTGGGACCTCGGAATCCACACCTGCTCCGGGATAGCAGTTCCAGCGCCTTGACACTCGTGTTAGTGGAGATGTACTCGGATATGAGGGGCAAAGTATGCAGGTGGGGGATCACAAGGCCACTCGGCCCCATAGGACATGTATGCAAGGAGCCTGTTTTTGCTTGACCGGCGTGGGTACTTACCATGTGCCTCCGAGGTCGTTGCCGGCCTCAAAGATGACGGCTTTGTGTCCACGGTCGCGAAGCGTCTTGAGCATGAAGATGCCGGCTGTTGATGTCAGTATTTGCATAATCCCATGGCACAATCGAGAAGAGAATTGTGTTCATCGAAAACAGTGCAATGATGCAAAGTGACTTACCAAAGCCAGCTCCTACAATGAGTGCATCAACGTCGATATCCTTGCCATGTTGGGTAGTCGAGTAGGCAGTCAACTTGGTGTTGAACTCGTTGGATCGGATAGCAACATTTTCGCCCATTTTGGAGACTGTGATGTGAAGAGGAGACTAAAAAAAGGAGTAGAAAGATGCTGAAAGTTGGTATTGGAATGCTTGAATGAGTTGAGAGTGATGATACATGAACTTGAGGAGGATCAAGACGTCCTATTTAACAGTTTCTGTTCTATGACTCGCAACGCCGCATCAAACACTCAAAGAAACCTTGTCCTCATCTGTACGCACAGAAGATTGCGGAAGGTCCTGCAACAGATCGGGCTCCCGTCCGCCGCAACTTGGTCACATTCATGAGGATGCATTGCGTCTTGCTGCAACGCAGTGCAACACTACAACTCCAGATTCAGCCCGTATCTAACCCCCTCTCCCCGCGTCTTTCCCCGGCTTCCTTGGCGTGGGGAAAGCTCATCTGCCGAGCTAGGATCTTCATCCACCCCGGGAGCGGCGCCGCGTCCTGAATAGCTACCCCTCAGTTTAGGTAGGTGGTGAAACCGCATTTCAGCTGCGGAGGCGGGTCCGCTTGCCGGGGCAAGGGGATCGTCGTTGGCGTTGGGCTCGAACTGAGACATGTGTGTGTCCGAGCACATGACAAGGTTGTGGAGTTTGTGAGGGGGAGAGGATAAATAGAAGAGTAGAGACTAAGGTGCATGTGTTATTGTGGCAGGTATTCACCAGTATTCGTATCCTCTTTTTTACTCAGACACATATCAATTCCTCCAATATGCCCCTCGATTCAAACGTCGTCACCAAGCTACGAGGCATCGTGGACGGGGCCTGCGCAGATCAAACTGCAGGTATCCCCGGCACGTCTGTCGTCGTGGTTAGCAGAAGCGGCGAGGAGCTGTTTGCCCACGCGGCGGGGAAGAGAGGAGTCGCCTCCCAGGAACCCATGACGCTCGACAATGTGTTTTGGATTGCATCCTGCACAAAGATGCTGACTGGCGTTGCCGTCATGCAGCTGGTCGAGCAGGGGTTGCTCAAGCTCGACGATGGGGAGCAGACGGAGAAGATTGTGCCTGAGCTCAAGGAGCTCAAGGTTTTGAATAAGGATGGCAAGTTGGAGGACAAGAAGAGGGCTATTACTCTTCGCATGTTGTTGACGCATACGTCTGGATGTGCGTATACCTTCTTCAATGAGAGGTTGAGGGACTGGACTCTTCCTGCTGGGTTTGATGAGTTTTCAGGTCGTCTTGAAGACATCAAGATGCCTCTGGTGTTCCAACCGGGAGAAGGCTGGGAATATGGTGTAAGTGGCCCTTGCATGAACCGATCTCACTGCATAAAATACTGATCATCTCCAGGTGGGCATCGACTGGGCGGGCTTGGCCCTGGAGCGAGTCAGTGGGCTGTCGCTCAACGACTATCTCCAGAAGCACGTGTTTCAGCCCCTGGGCATCAAGAACATGTCTATGCTCCCCGGCAAGGATATGCGATCTAGACTGGCCTACATGCACGCGAGGGATCCCGACGGGAAGCTTCGGCCAAGAGATCATCTCTTGAGGCTGCCACTGGTTGTGGACCCAGACAACAAGTCTGAAACGGGTGCCTTGTTTAACAGCGGAGGAGCAGGCATGTTTGCGCAACCACAGGAGTATTGCAGTGAGTTTTTCCCTTGGTGATAAGAGACTCGGGTTATTGACTATTTACGGCAGAGGTTCTGGCGGTGCTCCTCAACAATGGAACATGCCCTCGAACAGGGGCCAAGATCCTTCAAAAGGAGACGGTGGACGAAATGTTCCGCAACCAGATTGAAAAGTTCCCCAACGCATCTCGGCAGTTCATCCCAGCGGCCAAGCCGGATCTCACCAACCCGATCCCCGAGCTGTACCCCGTGTCGGGGAACCCTCCGCAGGGCTGGGGTTTGACCTTCATGATGTCCAACGGCGGAGGTACGGGGAGATCAAAGGGCACGGTGCACTGGGCTGGTCTGGCGAATCTCTGGTGGTGGTGCGATAGGGAGAATGGCGTTGCGGGCATGGTTTGCAGTCAGATTCTGCCCTTTGCGGATGCCAAGGTTCTTGGGCTCTGGGCCGAGGTTGAGGCTGAGATTTACAAGGCGATCAAGTAGATACATACCCTCGAGACGTGATCAGGGCGCGAGAATAGGACGTGCTTCACTAGAGTAACCTCGCTTAAACGTTTGGATGAATTCAAGGCTTGCCTTTCCAGTTCGAGACAAGACCCAAGACATGTCAGGCTCGAGGACACGTGGATTAATTCGGGAGCGTCGGAGAACAGGGGCTTGACAGAACCCTTGCCCTGCAGATCCAATGAATGCGTCTCCTCGTCCAAAGAAAGTTTCGACGGCTCTCCTCCTTTGCAATGCATCCTTCCAAAAGAACAACCTCCGCCCTCCCTCTGACGTATCACCCATCCATCACCCATCCATCACGTAGCACAGAAAACGCGGGGAAGATTCCATCCAGGTGGAGACGACCCCCGGAGAAGCGGAGCTTGTTGCTCCACAAAATATAAGGGGCTTCTCGGTTTCGGGTTTTTCCCCCCGCCCTCAACTCGCAGATTGTCCCCAGCTTTTTTCGGCCTTCTTCCGCAATCTTGTTCATGCTTGGAAATGCTGAGAAAAGAGAGATAAAATCATATCGCGTGCTTTTATTGGCTGATACCCTCTTCCTCTTCCTTGTCCTCCTCCATCCATCGACACATATAACCTGTCGCGAGTCCGTCGCGCTCACGGTAACGCGTCATGAAGCGTCAGACAAAGCTCGCATGCGACCAGTGCAGGAGGTCTAAAAGGGCCTGCGACGCCCCTCCTCTCGAGCTCCCGGATCACGACAGCTTCTCTAACGGGACCATCGTCCTGGGCAAGAGGCCTGGTGGGTTCCCCCGCCCTCCCCCGGTGCTCCCATTGTCCGTTACTAAATCCCTCAGCCTCGGAAGCTGAGCTTCAGCCTTGCTCGTACTGCACAAAGACCAAGAAGCAATGCACCATGAACTGGGCCTGGTCCCAGGTCCAGATCACCGCCGCCCTGGCTGCCGCCGCGCGTGAGGACTCGAGCTTGGAGTGCATCATACCAGGGAAGCGGAGGCAGAGTAGCAGCAAGGATGTCGAGGTTCAGCCTGCGATAACAGATACTGCCAGCTTCAGCATTCCAGCTTGTCAACCGGGGCCGTCTCAGGGCCCACCGCAGGGTCTGTTCAGTCAGGAACTGCCGAACCTCGATCTATCGTTCCCCGAAGGGTCTCTCAGTGTCCTGCCGTTTGGTTCCGTGCCGCCAGAGAGTAACGTCCCTGGCCATGACTTTAACATGTCGGCGTTTGAGGAAGCCACGTCGTCGTCGTCGGATTACTTGGCTGACAACTTGAGTCATCATTTATCCGTTGGACCGGAGAGCATCTGTTCGCAAGCGCCACCTGAAGTCCAATTCGACGATTCCCTTTCTGCCTCGCAGCAAATTGAACCGATTCCTCCTCCCAGTCGCTCTTCTCGCTCCGGATCTAGTCGACTTGGAAGTGACAAGAGTCGGCAAAGGCAAAAACGCCGTCGCACGTCACGGAGCTGGTCATCGCACCAGACCGGCTCTCTATCCCCCTTCTCTATAGACCAGTCAATGATGGCGCGGTCCAACACTCAGTTCATCTCTACCAACCTGTTGAAGATCTATCACGACGTGTTGGAGCACAACCTCAGCTGCTGGCTGACAGAAGTGACGTGTCCGTATAGACCTGGTTCCAACACGAGTCCACACTCTGAATGGGGTGCTTCATGGACGAACAGAATCTATATCCGAACACAGAGACTTGACCGAGTGGCCCAGTCTGCTAAGCTGATACAGTTGACCCGATCCGAGGACCAAGCGGCCACGAGGGCCCTCCACCTTGCCATCATGGCCTTTGCGACCCAGTGGGCTCAAGGGAGTCGTCGTCAACGAGAGCGCTATCATCCCATTGGCGACCCCTTCGAGGATGACCGACCAGAAGACTTTCTCGACGAGATCTCGGAAGAGTTTGATCGAAACATCCAGAAGCACTTTTGGGAGCAGGCGCAAAAGGCTCTGCAGGATGTCGCCGACGTCGAGTCATACCGAGTAGCCTGTGCGGAGCTGGTCTTTGGTCTGACGCAGAAGCCATGGAGTCGTGACGATGACTCGACCTCTGGGACTGATGGGTTCGACTTTTTACTTGGTCAAGAGAGGAGGTTCGACGCGGACTCGATGATGGCTGAGCTAGGCGACATCATTGCCCGCGATGGTGCACCAGTCATGATGGAACGAGCAGCTCGAAAGATGCATGCGTTAAAGTTCCAGTTTGACTCTACGAGGAGGGGCCTCGATGGGTTCCGTCGTGGGAAGAAAGCTAGCGACTCTCTTTCCGTCATGAGCCCGGAAGACCGAGGGACTGTTGGCTTGTTGTTTTGGTTAAGTATAATGTTTGACACGGTGTCGTCGTCGATGAACGAGCGGCCGGTGGTCGTTTCTGACGCTGAGAGTCAACATGACGATGCTCGGCAACATCCTGAAGGACCAGATGGACAGTGGAATGTCCCTCTGTTTATCCAGGATAGTCTTGAGCAACCGTATCGGATGGTTCATTGGCCTTGCACATACGAAGCTGCGGCGGAAGCTGTCACAAAGTCGGCGCCTGTTAAGGTCCTACTCTACCGACACGTCTCATACCTGCAAAACATTCTCCGAAAGGGAGGCAGGGGAGAAAAGGTCGAGCAGATCATCCGCAACTCGATATCCGTCTTCAGATACTGGAACCTCACACACGGGGCCTTCTTCAAGGAACTGCTACACGACTACGAGGCTGTACCAGGACGTATCCAGAGTTGGTTCGTTTGTATATCATGTCACTGGCATTTGGCTGCTCTCATGCTAGCTGATCTGATCGAGTACGTGGACGAGAACGAGCTGGGTGTTGCTTCTGTATCTTATGGCCGTCTTGGAAGCAAGATGGTTTCAAGGATACGAGAAGCCAGCGCAAGAGAGCTATCAGACCTAGCAAAAGTCTCCACCCCGGACAGAGGCACAACAGGCATGATATCACCCTCGCTCTCACACTTCCACGACGCCGTAAACGAAGCCACCATCCTCACCGAACCGTGGACCATCATCCTCATCCGCGCCTTCTCCAAGGCCGCGGTCCTCCTCATCAGCGAAGCCAACGACTTTCTCGAGTTTGGACTCACGACAAGGGGGAGCTTCCAGGAGAGTCTTGCTCGGGCGGATGAGTGCACAAAGGGGTTGTGGTTGTTGGGTAAGAAGTCGGATATGGCGAGGAGGGTGGCGGATAGGTTGTCTTTGGCGATTAATAAGCTAAAAGTGTAATTTTATTGGAGTTTTTGGGGTTTGTAATATGATCAAGGCAATAATGATCTGTTTTCTTGCATGGGCGGTTGGGGTCTTGATGTGGTGTTAGCTGAATCAAGACTGGTTGTTGTTTAGGTAATTTGGAGTTGTTGGATTTTTGAAGCGAATTTGATGTTAGCTTACGAGGACCTTGTGACGACAGATGCGAGTGCTTGACTCCTACTAAGACTGTCTTCTGAAAACAATAATTTAATCATTTACTACGAAGCCTGGGTATTATATGATTGCTGTATTTGTGTCTCCTCACCCGTGTGCATCTGTTCAAGGCCTGGTGGCTGTGGAGGGTCATGGGCTGGCCAAGATGACTTGCCAACCCTAGGCCACCTTGATACTTTCCATCACGACACGTCAAGCTTACAAAGGAAACAAACACCAAAAAGATTGGTTTTTAGGTGGATGGTTTGTTTTTATATAGCGCCTGGTCAGGGGTGGATTTAGGTTTTGCGGATTAAAGAGAGTGGTTTTGTTTTTTTAGGAGCGGATTTTAAGGAGATTTTGACCACTTGACCAGGCGCTGAGCACTTTGTGCTTTTAGGATGGGAGAGTAAAGGGTAACCTTGCTTATATGGCTATCTCTCGAGTCTACAGAGCCTCAAAAAGACAAAAAGAGTAGCCCTTTTTGGGTGACGCCCGGTCAGGTGATTTATTAAGTTTGCGGATTTGGGTTTTTTTTTAAGGAAGAGGAAGAGTTAACCACCTGACCAGGCGTCGAGTGTTTTGTGTTGTTTTTTTGGTTGATAGAGTAAAGGTTGAACCTCCTTATAAGTCTAGTTTTGCCTGTCATCTCCGGTGTCATCCTCACTTTGGGCTTCCAGGCGCAGCAACAATGGTCACGTCCGTTGTGTTGAGTATTGCTAAAATCCATGGCTTCATCGCCTGACTCGCACTTTTTCGTATGGAACAATGACTGCTTCATGTCAGACTCCAGGGGGGAAGTCGCCTCAAATGCCAATCAGCAGCGGAAGCATTGGAGTGTTGCACAACTTCGAGGCCTGCCACGGTTGGGGACTCCACTGACCGGCGTCCCCAAGAGGGCGTTATCTAGAAGCCAGTGTGTTCTAAACCATCAAAAGGCGCAGCACTTGACTGACGTCCTGGGCTTGATGGGAGACCGGGGTTCTTGTTTATGGGCCTGATCGCTTTCTAGGAGTTGTGTCGGGCCTCTCGGCTTTTTCGTCTGCATGGAACCGACAGACCATGGATCATCGAGAATCATGTCTGCCTTAGAAGATGTTGGGCGATAATACCGATAGACCGTGGCAAATCCCCAAGATACAGGCCCAAGGCCGCTGGGGGAAACAATGCTGTGTTACACACAAGGGAGCTTGTAAAACAGCTCACAAGTACCCAGAGCCAGGTCGATAACAGATTTATTTGTTTCTAGTTGTCACTATCACACACTGTCGCACGACATGATGCCCGTCTTGTCACCTGTGCATCCCATAATCATTCGGCCCTTCCGATGCATTGACGCCCAAGCAGCGGGAATCGCTTCCCCGGATTTACGAGGGTGGGTGATGCCATGCTTTATACACCCTCTGAAAAATTCGATTCAAGATAGACCCCACGGACCCTGCGGGATTCAGTTCAGATTGAGTTTCTTGAGCCAGGACTGAGATAGGAGGTCTGGGGAAGATGATGCCCAGGAAGGATGTTCGAGCCGCCGTGAGCCGAGATTTGGCTTAAGCCGAGATACGCCAACAACCTCCGGGGAGGGAAGCTCGAAGCGCCGATGCTGTAGACTCGCGAACAGATTCACAATTGTCTTTATGAAGTCTTGGAAATTATCAATTATCATTTTCAAGCAAAAATAAGTATAAATGAAAGCAACTCTCTGTTACGATTCTTGACATTGCCTTGCTGCTAGACACGCCCGAATGGCTCTGATCGCGTGTCAGGGGCAACTCATAACCGCGACCCAGCAAGACTGGTGGACAAATACAATGGAGGTAGGACTCGAGACAACCAAGAAAGATTTCGGGCCCTATTAGTTGGACTAAGAGCGGATCCGTATGAGCTTTGGCCCAGACTCTCCATCCTGGAGTGATGGGACAGAGGACCTCAGGGTCGGCCTAGTCTTCCAGCGAGTGTCACCCCCTGGACCCAACTCTTCGGGTTTGAGTCTCTATAACTGCCTCTCCCCTCAACAGCCGCCGCGGCGTCACCGAGATGGGGAGACAGAGTGTGGAAAGCCACACTCTCTGAAGACGGTGTCCTGATTGCGTGTGCAGCTGATGCCCATCCCATGCCCATCCCTTATCATTGCCACTCCCAGCCGACCCGGAGATGCCCAGTCCAGGCCCAGTCCAAATTACGCAACAGATTGGGGATTCTAGATGCCATTGGCCCTAGCGTGATCCTAGTTGAGCTCACTTTGGAGGGCCTCGAATCGGACATCTCGGAAATCGGGGGACTTGCTAGGTTTCAAGAAGGCTGTCTCCATCATCTCCCCATAACCCCGCTGGGACTCTTAGTTCAAGGTCTTCCCTTGGCAATTTTTTCGCCTTCACTAGGATCGGTAATGTCTCCTGTTGGTCGATGAGGTTATCTGGATGTCCATTACAACACCCTGTTACCAACGGCAGTCCCGTCTAGGGATGATACTTTGCGTCAGCTCACTGTCATGTATCCCTGGATAGGTCCCCGGCAATTACGCAACACGAACAACCTCTTAAGGCAGCTGCAGAAAATACAGACAGATAATCAGTGGCGGGGAGCGTGATTGGCGAGTGGGATCAGTGGGTTACTGGCAAGATCTGCCTCAGACAAGGAAGTCATCTTGGCCCCAGCCCGTGATGAGGTGACTACTCGCATTGAGGTGGCAAATATGGTTGAAAAGCCTGCTGTGCTAGAAGGAATGAGACCAGTCAGTGGCACGGTATGGTTCCTTCGGAGGAGCCGTGGGCCAGCTCGTGGTTTGCCCATTTTTAGGACACAAATGGGCAGCTATGAAACATATGTCGGGCCGAGACACTGCTTCGGAATTCTGAAGTCTTGTTTTGCGCTTGGATCTGGTCGCTAAATCCGATAGGAGTCTGTTGGCGAGCACGGAGGCTGGGTCATGCCTAGGGGTTCGCGGGGTGGGAGGGAGAGATCTATCACTCAAAATGCTGTCATGGCTACATTGTCAAGTCATGAATGAATGCTACAATACGGAGTCTCCATGTCTTTAGTGCTATATTACTAAGGTGTGTAAGAACTTGGACCATTGCCATGACTCCATTGGTGCCAATTCCAAAGATCAAAGATGACAGTTCAGATATTACATCATCTCAGCCTTTATCCAATACTTCTTCAAGGGACAATTGGCTCATACCACCTCACAAATGAATCAGAAAAAGCAATTGAACACAAATAGTTCTATTTCCTGGACGACGAAGGCTCTTGCAGGGGATGTTCCAACCAGGATGAAGTTCTATGTACAACGCTCGATCCCCAGCTTCCATGCTAACAACTGACAATCTCAAATCCAAACGCGTCAACTAAGCGATGTTGCAGGAAAAGGGTCTTCCGATGTCTCCCTTGTTAAACTTGGCAACCTGGACTATTATTAGCTTCAGTGGCTTAATGTTGGGTAGATAAACTCACGATCTGGTCGAAGCTAGAGTAAGTTCCGGCAACAAAGATAAAGAATCCCACAACAAAGACGATCAAGTTAGGGATGGCCCGCTTAAGATTGTGTCTATCGTACCAGTTACCCTCCTTGAGGAGACGGAACCAAAGGATAGGAGGGATCCAGAAGGAAAAGCCGGAAATAAAGAGAGATGCGCAGATGGAAAGCAGCTCCGAGAAGAAGGGGATGGCCTCTGCGATGATCCAAGACAGGATAGTGATGAACGAAACGACTGAAATCCAGGAGATCCAACCCTTGGGAGTATTAATGTATCGCGTAATCGAGTCTTTATACATTCTTCCGTGGATGAAGCGGCAGGCCACCGTAGCGTTGATCGAGCCCGAGATGTAAATGACAGGTAGAGCAATACCGAAAGCGATCTTAGATACCAGAGGGCTCGCGGAAAGCAAGGCTGGAGACTGCACGCTCTGGCCAACGAAGGCATAGATGACTGCGCCAGTAATGGTATAGAGGACAATTTCGGTGCATCCGAGAGTAACGATGGACTTGGTAAAATCGGCTGGAGTATGCATTTCACCTGTTGAAAACTGAATTAGTATGATTACCCCTGATTCGAGCATCTGGAACTTACTCATGAAACTGAACTGAGCAGCTGCAAAGGCATACGAAAAGACAATGTTCGAGATAGCGACCATGGCCTGAGTGAAAGAAAGGTCGTCCTGAGGCCATGCCGACCAATCAGACGAAGACATGCCTCCAGGAGTCTCTGATCTCTGAACACCCGTGGCAATAATGGTGATGCCAATGGCAATAATGATGGAAGCAAAGTCGACATATCCCAAGATGGCAATCTCGGTGAAACTAGGAGGAATAGCCAGAACCAAAAGGATAATGGCAGAGACTGCGCCGAACACCAGAGAGCAGACATTAGTCGCCCCGGTGATCTTGATGAAAGCAATCGTGCCCGTGAGACAGTGGGAGCCGGTAGCGAGAACCATCAGGCCCACAAAGATGACGGCAAAGATCTTGTCGCCAAAGCCTCCGAACAAGAGCCGACCAGCATCGACATAGTGATCGATGTGAGGGTACTTGAGCTTGGTAAGACCAACCATGTAACTGGCATACATGGCAATGAGGCCTACTCCAACGCATGCAATGGTTCCTGGGACCATGCCGAGGGTGGCAAAGGCTCCTGGGAGACTCAAACTGCCGAGGGCAATGGCCTGGACGATGAGAACGACAGTCAGTCTCTTCCAACCGAGGCGGTGGAAGTGGGCATCGCCCTGGATGGTCTTTTCTTTCTCAAGGTCGGTTTGGAGGTACTGGCTCGGGACCGCGTCGAACGAGGCCTGTCGCTGGATCTCATCGCCAGTCTTTTCGGCCATGGAGATCTGGTCTTGACCCATGATTGCGGCTGGCCTAATCACCCGTGTATATCTTGGAAACAATGAAGATGGAGGAGAAAGGTCTAGAAGGACTGAAGAAGCAAAGAAGGAGGATGTGGATGGAGAAGAAGAACTAGAACTCCACGGGGAACGGCGTAAGTTATATCTCCAACCAGCCAAGGACAAGTTCCCCATGGGGACCAGGGTGTCTCCATGGAGCTTACCTATGGGGAACAGTCACCCTAAGCATGGATGAGGTTCTTCTGGGGTGATAGGGGTTGGTCGGAGTTTCGGAGAGAACGAAACTTGAATGTTTTGAGAATATCACGCTTTGACAAACTGGAGTGTGGACATGGTTAGCCTGTCCCGGTAACCGTAGTGGATTATGGCCCAACCGAGCGTGGAGGAGCCCGGCGAGGGCGATGGGGTTTAAGCCTGCGTTTACCGATTGCTGGAGTTTTGGCGAGTCAGAAGCGCTAAGTGGGCTTTTTGGGCTGGTAGGGCATGGTCTTGACAGGTGGTGATGTTTTGGAAGAAGGTTTGGACGGTGACATGCCATTAGCTGAAGTCTGTATCATGTTGATTGTAACGGTTCATGTATGTCGTTTATGTATTTCTTCTTGCAACGGCCTGGCATGCAGCTAGTGTCAACGACGAACGCATCCTCCAACTCCAATTTCCTCGTGCGGAGAGGACAGGCTCCGTCACATCCTCCCCCGTCACCAATACGCTTCTCTCGAGCGGGGAAAAAAGGTTGGGGTCACTTGGGGTTTCAGTGACAAACCGATGATGGAGCGAGAAAACACGCCCTGGCGCAGTTTATACGATTCCCACTCATAACTGGGATCTGTATGGTAGGACGTGGGCCGCATGATGACCAGCTGCCGAGGAAAGGATTTTATGAGTGGGGAACTCTCCTGGGAAGGAAGGTGGGAATTAGACTGGGAGGGAAGTTCGAAGCGGTTTATGCGCGTGTGGTGCATGTTGGGAAGAATGACTCGCTTTTACGAGGCATTGAGATCCGAGGTTATCGTGTGGTTTGTTTATCAGTCTGGGCATGATGTGGCTGTTCGAGTTTTTCGTTCTGTTTGGATATCTTGACCCTTGATTTACTCTTTTCATTATTGAGTGTATCATCACATCGCAATGTCAACCACCTTGTTCGTCAATGGTCGCATCTTGACCAGTGCTGGGGCAGGCCTCAATGGCACGGCCCAGTTCTCGGACTGCATGCTTGTGCGAGGGGACAAGATCGCCGCCGTCGGAACCCGAGAGGAGATCGGAAATGTCGAAGACGCAGAGGTTCGCGACCTTGAGCAGAAGATTGTGCTTCCCAGCTTTATCGACGGACATATGCATCTTTTGCTACTTGGTCAATCCTTACGAAAAGTCGATCTGAGCCATTGCAAAACCCTCGAAGATATTCGATCCGTTATTCGAGATTATGCTGTCGCCAACCCTGATACCCCGACTATTCTATGCAAAGGATGGAGGAATTGGATGACTCCTGATGGAGTAACGGCCGCGATGCTTGACGATATCGATCCGAGACCTATATTCATCGACGCTGGTTCTCTTCACTCGTGTTGGTGCAATACTTCCGCGCTTGAGCAGCTCAATGTGGCGGATATGCCTGATCCTGCTGGAGGCAAGATTCATCGGGATGCTGATGGAAAGCCATCTGGTCTCTTGGACGAAGGCGCTATGATGTCCATCATCTGGCCCTTCCAAGCTAGCTCTTCTCCCAAGGAGGAGCGCATTGAGGCTATCCGCGCGGCTGTGCAAGAGTACAATGCCGCAGGTTACACTGGAGCTGTGGAAATGGCCATGGATGAAGATGCTTGGGATGCCCTCATCACATTATACAAAGCCCAGCCGGATCTTTCACTTCGTGTGTCAGCGTATTGGTTAATCAAGCCGACGGCCGATCTCGAACAAAACTCCAAGCAAGTACAGCGAGCGATCGAACTGAGCCGGATATACAACTCAACAACAAGCCCCGATGTCCGTCTCGTTGGAATCAAGGTTATTAC
Source organism: Fusarium keratoplasticum (assembly GCF_025433545.1). Taxonomy (NCBI): domain Eukaryota; kingdom Fungi; phylum Ascomycota; class Sordariomycetes; order Hypocreales; family Nectriaceae; genus Fusarium; species Fusarium keratoplasticum. The sequence continues at coordinate 470,835 of NC_070537.1, read as the reverse complement.
AGATGGAATCGTTGATGCTTGCACTGCGTACCTGTCAGAGCCGTACTGCACTGCGGACAAGCCGCCACCTATTTGGGAGCCTGAACGCTTGGAACCTGTTGTCAAGGAAGCTGATGCTGGCGGACTACAAATCGCGCTTCACGCTATTGGCGACGGAGCAGTCAAAATGGCCATCGATGCCCTCGAGAAGCACGCTACCCCTGGTCGACGGCATCGAATCGAACATCTGGAGCTTACTTCTCCCGAAGACGCAAAGAGACTTGGAAAGCTGGGGTTGACGGCTTCGATCCAGCCTATCCATGCAGATCCCACCGCCCTCGTCGAGTGGCCTCGACTATTAGGAGAAGAACGATACGAACGAGCGTTTGCGTACAGAGAATTTGCAGACGGTGGTGCCCTCATGGCCATCGGAACAGACAGCCCAACATCCCCCTACTCACCCCTGCACAACTTTCAAGTCGCCATCAACCGAAAGTCCTCCAAGGACCCAGCTTGCCAAACCGTCATACACGAGCACTTCCGGCTTGGTCTGTGTGAGACGTTTGTGGCTGCTTCCGAGGGAGCGGCGCGCAGTGTGTTTTTGGAAGATCGGACGGGGAGTCTGGAGGTGGGGAAGTTGGCGGATTTTATTGTTGTTGATATGGAGTGGAATAGGGAGGATTTGTTGCAAGGGAAGGTTAGGGAGACTTACTATAGCGGGAGGAAGGTTTTTGGATAATCTTTTGAGGATTAATTAAAAGTTTTCCGTTTCGAATTGGTCTCATGTGGTTGATGTGCTTTGCCTTGCCAATGTGTGGAGGATCAAGGACTCAAGGCCAATACAAGTTAAACAAGCCCTCTCAAATGTGATAAAAGGGAAATTCTAACCACAGGTAGTCACAGCTGCCCTTTTATCAGCTTGGTGCTTTCATTGAGCCCCCTTTTCGCCCCAACTCTGGTCCGTAGAACATCCACTTGGCCAACTTTGAAGGTCATGCAAACTTATGCGTTGACGACATAAGTAAACATGCTGAGCTTGGGCAACATTAAACTGATAACCGAGACATATGAATTCATGATTTTCTATTTTGCGAACCCTGAGCAACTCGATGTTATTGTCTGTTGCTCGCTGTTGTGAACTCTGGCACTTCACTAGTGTCGTTTGCTTAGGTATGTTCGCCGTGCCCTCGCCGCGCCCTCGCCGCGCCCTCGCCTAACTTACCACAGCCCTGGGGATAACGGCCGACATTTCCAGCCTACTTCACTTCCTACCCAAGGACGTTGCTCGGCAGCGACCCGTCCCTGCTGCTTCTGCTGCGGCTGCGGTTGTCTCTGCTCACGCCTGCGTTGGCCATGTTCTCACCAGGGTTAGGAACACAAGCCTTGAATAATCAGCTACCCTTAAAAACCACAATCATCACCAAATTTTCTAACAAGACAGATGGTCATGCACTGTCAAGTAATATTCCGTGCTTCAGTGCCGCCCGCAGGTATCCCGTTATCCCGTTGGATTCGAGAGCGTAGGTACCCGGTAGGCCCGTCCATCTCACTCTTCCAAAACATCCATGTGAATGTTTTACCCTTGATCTTTAGCGTCGGACTAAGAGTAGCATTCATCACTGTCTTTTTTTAATGATCACCATGGACTGTTTCTCTTGAAAAGATGGATTGCTAGTATAGTTATAAAGAATGCATGTAGCCTTCGACAGAACGTTGACATGAATCCCAGTACAACAAACACCAATAGACATGGCCCTTCACAGTCACCTACTCACTAAAGCGAACCCTTTGCCACTCCCTGCCCACCTCCATCCATGAAGTCCCCTACACTCCGCTCGCGCATGCAGGCCCGCTCAGTCCATGACCCTGAACTTGATCTTCATCAACGTCGTTAGCACGAGGTCCAGCGCTCAAGCTAGATGGAGTCGTGCCCTCTGGTACTGCTGGCTCTCCCGCCAACAGACCACGGGTCGCATACGCAGACGACCTCACCGAGCCCAACCCCAATGAAGGAATCTTCCCTCAACAATCACTGGCAAACCCTCGACTGAACCAAATCTCTGCCGGATAGCCGTCACTCTCCTCCCCACTACCTCTAGGCCCTGTGGAGAGTACTGCCGTAGGTATATGAGCTTCTATCACCAGCACGTCTACTCACCTTGATGTTGAGGCCTCGGCCATGGTGATGGCTTCTTCGCCTTGCCGTTGCTCTAGCGTTCGTTGACTCAGTGGCGCCGGCTCATGGCCATGTAGGCTTCCCGAGCTGTCCGTCATCGAAGAGAGGGAGATACGCGAGGGTCTCGTCTGAAGAGGTATGCAGGTGACAGCGCGGGGACGATGGAACGGGAGTCCAGACAGGAAAAATACAGCACCCTTTTTGCTCCACGAACGATACTTGTCGCGGCCAACTTCGCAGGTTCAGCTCAAGGAAGACCTTCGGCCATGATGTTTCAGCGTGAGGCGTCGTCCTTTCCACTCTTTCATAAGCTTCTGAGTATTCTGCCTGGGCGTCACAATGACTGCCCACTGCACACAGACCAGACATCCAGCGACAAGCTTCCTAGACCAAGTATGTATCCGCCATTGAGCCGAATCGACAGGGTAATTTGATCCATCTCATCCATGATCATTTGGGAATGTCCCGTACCCACGAAATAGTTCCAGTAATGTCTCCCATATGTATGTATCTCACACCTGAACCCAAAGGTCACCCCAGTCCTTGCCCTTGGATGTTATCACTTGCATCCCTTGTAAGGACTAAAAACTAACATTTTAGTGATCCCATGGCTGTCGGCGCTTCCTGTCTGGACACGTGTATATGAGAGGGAGAAAAAAGCCGTCTACACACACACACGCACAAAGGAATCATATGCATTAAGATGTTAGTAATGCTTTTGGAGCTGACCTTCAAGGACGCGATGCGTATGTTTCAGCATCGGGAGATCGCTTTCTCGCTGCTACCTTGATAGTGTCGCCATTGAACTTTTCCTAAATGACTAGACCATATTCGCGTGATCGCCCTTCGGTTTGAATCTCTTCCAAGTCCTTGAGCTCGGTTGCGCCTTCGCCTTGAGGGTAGTTCGTATCGTCCTGAGCAGTGTAGTGTATATAATCCACTAATCCGGCCCCCCCACCATCGAACTCTCACTACAGTGGTTGATCACAATCACACATCTTCCGTAGTATAGTGGTCAGTATGCAAGCTTGTCACGCTTGAGACCCGGGTTCAATTCCCGGCGGGAGAGACGCCACACGAGTAGTAACTCGTGAACATTCTTTTTTTGATGATACTGATCTTTCTTGCATCACCATTGTGTCTACTTGGTGTACCTTGGTCAGGAGTCTTTTTTTTTTTTTCCCCGTTACACCAGATTTCTCTGCGTTTTACACTTTCAAGGTCCGTCGATCAGTGAGTGTTCATGTTTCCTTTGAATTATCAGCTCATAGGTAGCATTCTGAATCAATGTTTGCATTTTGGTTGATCCCAAGTCATCGTAACGTCGTTCCTTCCTCAACATTCTGTGTCCTGAAATAGGTCAAGCCACCCGCACCGTTGTTACCGTCCCATCCCGTGGCAACCTCGGATTACCTGTTTTGGAAACCACGACAATAACACTCATCAATCAATTTCCATACATAGACCGCTCTCAAATCATTTCATTGCGTTTGGCTAAAGTGATACAATCTCAAACAACTTTCAGTTTCTTTGCGCTCAGCACTTAAAGACGATATCGAACGGCAAGCTCTCCAGGGGCATTATATGTGGGCACAGTCATGTTGAGAGCATCGCCAGAGTAGCCGAGATCCTCAGCCACGAGCATGGCAGCCTTCTCACCGATGAGAAGGGCAGTCGAGTAGGTGTTGCAGCCGACGTTGTCGGGGCAGATGGAGAGATCGGCAACCTTGAGACCCTTGACGCCGTGGACGTTGAGTCTCTCGTCGAGCACGCCGTGCTTGACGATGCTGTTGCCCTCCTTGGGTGCCATGGAGCAGGTTCCGAGGCAGTGCCAGGTGGACTCGACGTGGCGCTTGACCCACTCCTCGACGGCCTCGATGTCCTCCTTGCCGTACTTGAGCTCCTCGCGGATGTGCGCCTTGTTGGAGTTGAGGATCTGGGCACCGGGCTTCCTGTCGCACTCGGGGAGAGGAGAGGACCAGCTTCCGTGGCCAATACCGGCGGTAAGGTTGCCGGGGAGGGCATATTGCTTGGTGGTAGCAAGGTCAAGGTCGTGAGTACGGGCGGGGCTGTCGTAGTTAAAGAAGGGGTGCTATTCTGGTGAGCAGAGGTTCTCGTATTTGATTGATCAACTTACCATGTTCTCGACTTCACCGGCGTAGGCATCCATGCGTCGGGCTGTCTCACGAGACTTGATGTAGCCCCAGACCATGGGTGCCATATCACGCTCATCGTTCATGAAACCAGCATCAAAGTCAGGAGTCTCATAGGGGTCGGCAGACTTGATGTGGGTAAATCCACGAGAGAAGGGGTACTCGAGGAAGTGGAACATGGTGAAGAACTTGCCAGGGGGCCTGATATGGTTAGCAGGTGATCAAGGCTTGGAAGTTAAGATGAACGTACATGAGCATGTGGTCACCGAACCAGCCGGCAATGACACTGTAGTGCATGACGGGCTTGTCAGGCTTGTTCTGGAAGTACGACTTCCATCCGTCGGTGAAGTGGGGAGTGGGCCAGCGCTCAAAGTCCCTGAGCTCCTCCTGTGTGGGACGGATCTTGACACCGGCTTCAATGCCATTGGTGGCAAGAGGGCCAGTTCCCTTGAGATGCCACTCATCAAAGACCTCTGAAAAAGCGTGTTAGTCTTGGTAACTCGAAGATGTATTGATGAATAGGGGGCAGTGATGAAAAGGGGCTGGAGTGAGACGTACTCTTCTGAACTTCAGGGTCACCCCTGACAAAGTCATCGAAACTCTCAGTCTCAGGCTTGGCCCTGTACACCGAGAAGGTGAGGTAGTGGTCCTGGAAGTTGAGTCCCACACCGGGAAGGTCGACGATGGGCTTGACACCAGCGGCGCGGAGCTTCTTGGGGTCACCGATACCAGAGCGCTGGAGGATCAGGGGCGAGGAGAGGGTTCCGCCAGAGACGACGATCTGCTTGCGGGCACGGAAGGTTCGGGTCTGGAGCTGGCCTGGGTGCAGGGGCTTGGTGGGAACGGTCTGGACGCCGACGGCCCGGCCGTTCTCGATGATAACCTTGTCAACCTTGGTGTTGCAGGCCAGGTACAGGTTGCTGTGGACGGCGCGGGTGGCGTGGACGTAGGCGTGAGCGCTGTCCGATCGACGGCCACTGGTGCCGTGTTAGTTGGAGTCGCATTGCACGTGTCTACAGTTACTTACGTGTCTCTGTTGATCCACTTGAGCCAGTGCTCCGCACCGTGGCCAGTAGTGAGATCCTGGAGATCATCCACAGTGGGAATTCCCTGGGACTCGGCAGCCCGGAGGAAGTCATCCTTGATAGGGTATCTGGCTATTGTTCAGCTTCCGGGAATTCTTCAGGCAAAGGGGGCAAACTCACGTGTAGTTTCCGAAAGAAACCTTGATGGGACCCTCAGTTCCGTGAATCTCACGGTTCTGAGAAGCTCGCTGGTAGGTCTCATGCTTCCTCATGAGAGGAAGGAGTTCCTCAGTGGTCCAGCCCTCGGCCTGGAAGTCATCATCTGTCGTAGAGTCAGCCACAGGGCCCGGGAATTGCATGCTCGGACTTTGAACTTACAATCAGATGCACTGGCACGGGTGTACATCATGAAGTTGATTGATGAACCACCTCCGAGGATGTGAGCACATGGCACAACGGCCTAATTCCGTTAGAAAGGTGTTCATCTTGGTTGTGGCGGGGAATTCAAACACCGCCATTGAGCAAGCAGAGCAAGCCAATGGCGCTAACACAGTGACAATCAGGTTGTTGCGCTTACCTTGCGACCAGCCAACCACTTTGAAGGACGAGACTCATAGAAAGAAGCAGTCTTGGAGTCCAACTTCATGTTCCGGGGGTAGATTCCAGGACGGAACACCCAAGGGTTGTTCAAGTTGCTCTCTCCAGCCTCAATGAGCAAAACCTTGAGGTTGTGGTCAAGGTTGGCAAGTCTATCACCGGTCAGTTGCGTGTCCCCAATATCAGAAGTGTCATCTCCTTACCGTCCCGCGACTACACATCCGCAGCTGCCACCACCGCACACGATGATGTCGAACTCATCGGGCAGGGTGCCGACGCTGTTCGTGTACGATGCGGCCATGTTGGTGCTTATTCAGATCAGAGACAATTGTTTGAGAAGTTTCTTGTTGAGAGTGAAGTATGACTGGAGATGAACGTCCACCAGCTCCTTTATAGATCCCCTCAAAGGCAATACGATGCCGAGTTTACGTCGAAGACGATCAGAACAGGACTTGAGATGCCGAGAGACCTCCGCGAGTCAAGTCTAGATGCGCAATCATGTCTGAAAGGAGATATCCAAGCGCTCATCTTCGCATATGGTTCCGATGCGGGCACCAATCGAAGACGCATCGCCACGGGTCATCTGGGGAGGGAGTATGGTTTCATTATCCCATCAGCTCCTGGAGCACTGGCCAAGTGCGTCTCTTCAGGGTGTGGTTGGACCAACGGGTTGGCTTGGCTGCATTCGTGGGTAAGGGAGTGATCTGCCGGACGAGCTTGTGTGCCATGTTGAGCGGGCGTTCCAAGGCTTGACCCTGTCTAGGGAAGCGTCTGAGGGTGTTATCGTGTCAAGACCAAGCTCGCACTCTGTTGCTTGAGCTCCTTCTTTCTCACTCAGAGCTCATTCCTTCTCTTCCAGAGCTTCTCCTCTCTTCCCCTGAGCCAATTGCTCACTCTGTTTTGCTCAGTCTCGCATATCGATATCCGCACTCCTATATCATGACTCGACCTGTCACAATTGACCCACGCAAGCCGTCCTGGGCAAACTATATCCGCACCATCCCACGCCTGGCAAGCTGGATCAGGAAGTCCCATCTCCCCGAGCCCCCCGGTGCTCATAGCTGCAATCCCACCACTCACGTCAAGCCAAGGAGGAATAACAAGCCTCTTCTAGCCCATCAGATTACGACGTCCCCCGCGGGGTCACACACGCCAAGGACGCCCATGGGTCCTATCCCCAGTCTGTCCCCGGGCGAATAACCTCCCCCAGTCCCCCACAAGGTTCCACATATCCCATGTACCCCAGAATGCGGGGAGAGCTTTGCCGATCTCTCTTGCCAGATTCTCGGCAATCCAGGCAGGCTGTGCTCTTGATCTAGGACGCGGAGGTGGTCTTACGAGAGGATGACGAACCAAGCAAGTGCAGAGGCTGTGCCCCGGAGGAGCAGACCAAGAGTCCAAACTCGAGTGATACTGCATATGCACAAGACTGGGATTTGCCTGTCCAAGGCGGGGTAGGTTCAAAAAGTATAGCTCCTGAAAATAGCTTGTTCTGTTCTGCCGGGTTAATGAGGCCGAGCATTCCGGCCGCAGGTAGGAGCCCGATGTGACAGTCTGGCGGCTGCTGTCTTTGTCTCGTCTGGCTAGCGACGGTAGTACGACGACGACCGTACAATGACTCGCAGTCTGGGGTATCATGGGAGGTCTGGAAACGTGCCCAACGGGTGCTGCGGGCGCTAAGCCGTCCAAGCCAGCCTCAATACTGTGTGCCATGCGTCCAACGCGCGCAGATCTGTATGCGGAACTCGCCACGGAACAAAGACATCAGGGAGTTGGGTCTCTGACGGGGACGTAAGCGGCAACGATAATCCGAGGCAATTCGTGCATGGCTCGTTTTCGTGCCCTGCGTCTCTGTTTCAGTTTCCATCGTAGGAATTACATTTCCGTCTCCCTTTTCCGTCAATATTTTTTTTTTCTTTCCTCGACAACGGGGGAACAAGCTACCCCGCAAAAAAGATTGGCTGCCACGTGTTGTACTAAGTTAACGTCGATTCCCCCAGCGTATTTCTGGGGAAGTAAGCGCTACTCCCCCGGCCTTGACATGTCCGAAGGTCCATCCTTGCCGGCCGATGGCTGCTAGCCCGCACCTCGTGCGGAGCCGTCGCCGCAGCTCTCAGGTGTGAGGGCGGATCAGGCGGCTGAGTTCGAGTGCATTGAGCTGCGGTGAGACTTGTGGAGTTGGATCCTAGTTGCTATGGATAAGGGATACTCCCATCTGAAGTTAGATGCCACGTCTGTTGAGGTACTCTTCATCAGCTTCTTCTACTACTCCGTATTGGTCCAACGATTCCCCGCAAGCCTCGACGCAGCTAAGGGAGATTTAGGTAGCACTTCCCCCCGCAGCTGGCTCGTGTGTACGCTACGAGAAGATGTCCATGTGGCATTAGTCATGAAATCAAGGAGAACCGATACTATTCACGACTACCGTTAGCTGGTCTCTGGCTGGTGCCTCGTTGGAGTCTGTTAGTCAGTTCTCAGCTACGTCGGAGGCGGCGCCATCAGGGCTTGCCATGTGCTCATGGGCCCCGGACCTGCATATCCCTCGAGGCAACTGGTCAATTTCGCGTGGTGGCACTTTGTTGATGTCCGACATGCAGAGTAGCGAGTAATTGGGGGTCCGGCGACATGAATCAACAAACATGGTGATCTGCAGACCGCCAAGCTTCCTTTGTCTCAATGGTTGTGGATATCAACTCAGGGCACAGGAGTTGCACAAATTACGGAGTTTCCCGGTTTGGCTTGGGAATGGTTGCATCGAGTATATCTTTGAGATTGCGAAACACCGAAAAGTTCAGCTGTTCTTCTTCGTCTCCGCGGACTTCAGGACGTTAGGCTGAGCAACTGTTGGTCTTCCACATAAGCCATTCGCTGAACATGGATCCTGGCGCTATCTGCGGCACTGCATACAAATTTTGTTCTCAACTATGCAGCTTTTCCCGACAGAGTGAGCAAATACTTATTAGACTAGCTTTACTTCTGCCTCGCCGTAAGAATCTAGGGTCCTTTCGCGGTTCGAGCATGAAGACTGTATTGAGCAAAGACGGTTCGAGACCCTTGACAGACTATCGGCAATTCTCTCGTGATCTAAGATTGCGAACACAGATAAATACAATGAACAATAACGATGGTTTCCCGTGGGGAGTCTCAATAGAATGGCAAATTGCCAAGTTGTTCTGATAAGTCCCCGCTCCCGCCTACTTTGGAGCGGCGTACTAATTATGAAGGATCGCAATCCCAACCCATGTTCTCAATCTAGACCTGTGGGGTTGAAGAGGTCAGTAGCACATGGATATCACGTTCTAGATGCATCTTTTCTTCTCATTACTAGCTACTGATCAAAATAGTTATGAGGTCTGGATTTTAGGGTAAGAGGAAATGCTTGGGCACTAGGACGAACGACGAGAAGAGGGTTGACTTTATTTTGCACCCTTTCTTTTGGACCATTCAACATTTTTCATGCATTTTTATGAAGATACCGGAGGTAGCGGTCAGCATTTGGGGGCTAAGCTTCTCTGTGACATATGTTGATTTTCTGGAAGTGCACTGTAATCTACGAGCTTCGAAGGAGGGGATATTAATATCACATATTCAACAGTCATAATTCATCTCAAAAAGTAGATCTCAAAAAGTAGAAAGGATAATATGGAAACCACCTTTAAAGCATGAGGCATTGCCTCAGCCTTCATAGATCTTACGGGACACAAGTTCTGAGCAACTATTCTATTGAGGTTTGCGATACATCGCGTCAATATACGGATCATGTACCCTACAGTTGCCGAGTTTTGAGGCTGCAAAACCATTGGCCGTCACCCCTAAATGTCGTCAATCAAGATCTAGACCAATAGCCCATCCAAAACTGTCCGCTCTTTACCGCGTCTTTGGCTCCTTAATAGGCTCCCCTGGCTTCTTGGCCGTGATAGCAACGTAATGCCAACGATCACGCCCTCGATACGACTCGACACCAGCCACCGTGTTGATGAAATGCTTCTCCAAGTGAAAAAAGGTAACGAGGAGCCAAGGGATATAAGCGACTAGGTAGAATAACCGCGTCATGGGAACAATGTTCTTTGAGTAGTCTCGAACCATGACGTCGGTGAAACCCGCCTCCTCGAGCATCTCCTTGAAGACGCCGGGGTGCGAGAGGTCATTCGTTGGCATGGCGGAATAGTCATTGATTTTCTTCATTGACTGGGCCATATCCTCAGTTGAGTCAGAGACGAACTCGTGGTCATACTCGAAATGAGCAACATGGCCACCTGGGCGTAGAATGCGGAAGAAACCCGCTAGAACAGCCTTGGGATCCGTAGCGTGCACAAGAGTCTCCATAGTGTAGACTCCGTCAAAAGACTCGTCGTCTAGGGTTTCGAGGTGGTGGTAGTCCATCCGACTCGCCGAGATTTGTCCTTCGGATAGCCCGGATCGGGCAAAGTTGCGCTTCGCCTTGGCAACGTGGTGCTCAACGACATCAATAGCCTTGACGCGGTACTTGAACTCCTTGGCGAGGTGAAGAGCCACATGACCGACACCACAGCCAGCGTCAAGGACGTTGGCACCTGGGGGGAGGTTCAGCAGTTCGCCCATCTTTGTCTCCATGGCCCTCAGCGAGCGACCGATGGGGAAAGGCCAGCTTTTGTCGCTAGGATAATAACCAAAGTGACGCGTGTCACCAAGGAACACCTTGTAGCCGATTCTAGACTCGAGGGAGGCATAGTAGGCCTGGAGTTTGGTGTTGTCGTTGATCAATGGGTCCGAGTCGCCAGGCATGATGGGCTACGGAAGGGTCGGGATAGCGTAGATGAGGTGGTGAGGAAATTCTGTGGTTGTTCTTTCAAAGGCGAGATCAAGATCTGCCAAGTGGCTGGAAGATGTAGAGAGAAACTTTCGAGGAGGTCGGAAATTGCTGCTCATGGTAAAGAAGAGGTTGAAGCTAGAGGGGACACGCGTCAGCACCAAAAAACATAAGCTTGGCACGTCTCAAGACAAAGAATCACGGCCATCTTGGCAGAACAAAGGACTCTGAATATTGAAATGCCATGATTGATTCCTGGACTGTCCAAAACACTTACGATCAACCCAGCCAATCTTGACTTTGCGTGGATTAACCTGGTTTTCATGCGCTTTAACATTATCATGGAATGGATCATTGCTGCTTATTTATAGTGATGCCTTCTTTTCAAAAGAGGGCACTGGACACAATATCAGCTAACAAAATGGGGTATCTGAATACACTGGCGGCATTACCAGAATGCCTCAAAACACAATAAGCCTATCCCGTGACGCCCGCGCAAGGGATGGCACTTTGACAGAGGGCCTGCCTCGCCCTGCCACTTCGAGACATGGCTTACCAGAAGCGGTTGTAGCGGCTGTAGAAGGGATCGAAATGGTCGTCATCGTAGACGTCGCCGTGCTTACGCCCCTTCTTATAGTTTTGCTTCATCGTCACCAACTCCCAATCTCCCCACTTCTTCTCTTCAGATCGACTGACCAGGGTGATTGTCATGGCCTGCCTCTCCTTACCTAAGGCGCGTATGGCCTTTATGAACTCCTTCTTGTTATCCTTTTCGCCGAGGATGAGCGTCCTTAGCTTAGGCGCCCACTCCGGGTTCTCCCGTAGGGCATTAAGAGACGTTCCGGTGATATCGTTCCCACGGGAAATGCCGCTCTGCTCAAGGTACGTCAGGGCAGGATAGTTCTCGAATAAGGCGAGGAGGGCATCCTCGCTGACTTTAGTTGTAGCTTGGAGCTCGATCCTCCTGAGTTTGGGGCATGCCTTTGCTAGACGGACGACGGCCGTAGCTGACGTCTTTGTACTCAAAAATGAATTACCAAAGGCTTCCATAGACGCCAGGTCCAAGGGCCAAGATGTCGTCGACGTGGCGACTTGAGAAGAAACGTCAGCCATGGGGTGTCGTATAAGGAGGGGGACTCACTCTTCAAGATGAATTCGGATCCAAACTTGATGATTTTAGTCGCCGTTCCGATCTTGGCTTCGTACTTGTCGTCCCAGTCACGCTCGCTGCTCTTAAAGTAGGCTTCCTTGTCGCCCTTGGGGATGGGGGTTTGACGCGACCGCGTTTTAGCGTGTTGACATTACGCAAGGGGCTGAGAAGCAAAGAAAAAGAAGAAGAAGATACATCTCAACTTGGTTAAAAGGGCTTTTCTATTTTATCATTCAAGTTTTATTTCTTTTTGTACTGAATTAGGCAGCTATACTATGTGGTATGCTGCGCGTTCCTATCATCTCGTTCCAGCAATGCAACCACTCGTTTCCCCAGCAAATCAGGAGACATTCAACCTCCTTTACTCATGAAACTTTCGGACCTTGAATGGACTCACAGAAGCCGCAGGGGCAGTGCACTTGTTCGCCAATGCCGCCTTGGCTTCCTTGCTGGTCGCACTCACACAATCCATGCCAATGTCTGAAACACCATCGCAGATGACAACAGGCTTTCCGCCGCAAGGCGTCTTGATGTCAAAGTTCTTGAACTTGATGTTCTCACACACGGCGTTGGGGTTGCTGCTGCATGTCAACCTCGCGATGGCATCGCCGTACTTGCCGGATGAGTAACCGGTAAAGTTCTCGAAGAGGATGTTGGTGATGTTCATCTGCGAGGGGTACTTGGCACATGTTGCCTCGTCGATGTTGAAGTAGCACGAGTCGATGAAGGCAGTGTACTCGTTGTTACCACCCCAGAAGTTTCGGAATGTAACGTTGTCGATGAAGCCGTAGCCAACGTCAGGGCCGGCCCAGGTCTTGAGGCGGGCTCCGTGTTGGCCGTTGAGCATCCAGACATTCTCGATGACGACGTCCTTGACAAAGGACTTTTCGCCCTTGTACTGACCAAGAGATCCAATAGATTGTCCGTGAGTTCCTACGCTTGTCAGTACCTATCAAGCAGGAATCAGAGGAGGTGGCATACCGTTGCAGTACATGGTGTTGACATAAACATCCGAAGCATTGCTCTTGGGCGAAAAGCAATCATCACCAATATCAACCCAGGCACGCTCAACCGTGAGATGCTCGACATTCAAAGAATCAAAGAAATCGGTGTTCTTGGGCAGAGATGTGGCGTTGTTGGAGTGAGCCGTGCAGATAACATCCTTGAAAGAGATGTCCTTAGCTGATGGTATGTTAGCTTGATACTTCTTGTTAGCGAGTGCAGCAAAACTTACAGGTGACGACAAAGTTGGTCCAGCACGGCGAGTCCTTGAAGTGAATTCCTTGAATATCCAGACCGGTGGCGTTCTCGGCGTAGAAGAGAATGGGACGGAGGTACTGGTTCGTCTTGTCCAGAATCTCTTTACCGGCAAACTCGTTCCACCATCGCTGACCGTTTCCGTTCAGCACTCCGTTACCGTAGATCTTGATGTTCTTGCCTCCCCACTTCCAGAACATGATCGAGTTCTTTTGAAAGTCAGTCGTGCACGCGAGTCTCTTTGGGGATGACATACCTGGAAAGGATGGGTGAAGGAGTTCTTCTGCCAGTATCCAGTGTCATTGGTAAACTTGATTTCTCCATCAAGATGAACATGGACATTATCCAGCCAGGTCAAGTCAAGAGGCTTGCCAATGACATATGTATGTCCCTTGGTCAAGTGGAGTGTACCTCCCTTGTTCGCTCTCTTCAAGCCCTTGTAGAACTCAGACGAAACATCATCATGATCGTTCTTGGAGGCCCTGATGGTAAACACCTTGCGGTGACTGCGCTTGGATGGCGGCGTGTATTGGTGTTTCTCACGAAACTCATCCACGCTTCGAGGAACACCAGCAGGAAGCTCAACAGCTCCTGCGAGTGCACTCGTGACGAGGGTAATGGCGGAAACAAAGATTGACAGCTTCATGATGAAGGGACGGTTTGACTATTTTAAGGAGCTGTATAGCCAAGACAGATGAGAAAGATCTGGTGATGAAGCTTGAAAAAACAGCTCGACTTGACACTCAATTTATATGAAATCGACGCACAGTCTCTCTCGGAGCTACACCCCCAAAGCATACACCCCATCCGGTCCATGAACACATGTTCCCCAGGTCAACTCATCAGTCTAAATTACATCTGTCGATGCAAACATGGGGTTAGTCAAGCTCGACTCCACGATGCAAGGTTCGCAGACTGTCATCGCTGTGCGGCAAGTAGATAGATTCTAGCTAAAGTGGCTTAAGCTTGTTCTAGTCCAAGCTTCTGATTCGTGGACTTGGATTTTTCCGCGGCTGAGATCCCGTGGAGGCATTTCTCCAGAGTAGATCCCCCGCCCCCAACTTGGTCGGCACAAAGTTGCCGTGGAGCAAGGGACTGCGTTTCAGCCATTTGTCCTTTGTAAGTGTTTATTTCTCATTTTAGAAGGGCTGTTCTTACCCTGAACTCATAATTGAAGATGGATGTTGAAAGAGGTAATGAAGCTTGTAAGATGCAAGTTGGGAGTAAACTCGATGGAAAAGGGAAACAGCGAGCATTATAGACGAGTCGGCTGGGTCTTATGGGAATTATTTTTAGGTGTCTCTGGCTAGCGAATAACGGTTCTCTCGTGTGTTTGGAGGCCTTTCCCTGCATCGGGTCGTCGCTGAGATAAACTCAATTCGCCGATAATGTTCAGAAGAAGCAACAAACTTGCTCAATGATGACAACAACTTTCCGCCGTGGAGACTGAGTAATGGTGACTTGAGCAGATGTTACATATCAAATTATAGATCGTGGAATTTAATTTCATGTAACATGGGATTTAATATCAATAGTATTTAAGAACTATCTTCTGTACTCCTATACCTGGTATCTTCTTTTTCTGTGAGGAGGAAGTAGCAATGCTATTCTCATGTATTTGTCTAAGCGCCCACTAGTACCCAGGCTTTTTTCATGTGTAGTGACAAAACGCAAAGCCACCACGCATTGGGGTGCCCAAGCCGCCAAGCGAAGGATGCGGGAGATCCCCGAATCGGGGGAGCTGATGGCTTCCGATCCTGATCTGGGCCCCCAGGAACACTGGACGGCGAAGCCATGGACGAAAATGAGCACTTCGTGTCCAAACACTGAGTGAGCCGTCAATGGTGCGCGTAACAACTTCTACTGAAGCGCAGGGACGAGGCCCTTGTACAGTACTAGCAAGCCCTCCTGGGGTCTTGACCACAGCCTCGGAGAGAGCGCAACAAGGCGATAAAGTTCCTTCTTACTTGATCGGCCCCTGTCGATCCCTTAAGGCTATGCTTATTCCCATAGTTAAATGGGTTTAAAGGAAACGCAGGATGTAACGTGAAATGCGTCCGGCTGTCCAACCTAAAGGAGCAGCACAGTATTTTTTCTTCAACAGCGAAAAGACATGTCGGTTAGGTTTTCTGTCAATCTGTATAACCAGCCAGCCAGCCCTTTGAAAAATAGACAAAATTAAAAAAAAAAAAAGAGAGACAGACAGAAAGAAACAAAGAAAGAATGCTGGGGGTTCAAACAGCAGCCCAACGGATTAGATGGGCTCACCACAAGCCTAGGGCCCCGCAGTTCCCTAGCGCCTTGAGTTTGGTGTCCCCCAACAGCACGGGACGAACGGTTAACCCGTTACGCCACTGGCGATTACGGCTGCTCAAATTGAGGTTTATATATGTAGGTGCAATGGGATTGTTTGGATGCTGGGAAAAGTTATTGAGATTGCAAAGTTGACTGGCAAGTGTTGATGTGGTTCCAAGCTTTGTGGGTGGGGATGACCAAGTGGACGATCATGGTGATCATTGGCCAAGTGGACGTGTGGGACTGCGACTGGGGGTACCCGCCTGAGGCACCCCCATTCCGAGAGCCTCCAAGTCCTTCAAGTTGCTAAGATCGAATTTACAACTATCCTCTTCAAGTTTTCCTCTGTTAATCTAGTTGCCCTTTGGAGGGATGATTGGGAAACGGAAAGGCGCTAACATGAAGGTTGTCTAGTCCAAGCAGGAGCAACAACCATTCATACATGCCAATATCAGTTAATGGCAATGGTCATCATCTACAGGACACCACTGCCAAAGGATTTTTGTGAACAACGCCTATCTCCGAAATCCTTTGTTTCAAGTTCATATGTGGCAATATATTCAGTGAAAATCGCTGTGCTGTAGAGGCGATATCGCCGATCATGACCTCGGTGGCTTGCGATGGCTTACTATGGCTTACTCTGGGTGATCGCCTTCCCGCCCGGGACAGTGGAGTTGTTTAAAAGTCCGCCAGCAACTCCTCAAAACTCCGCACTTTCAGTTATCTCCTGATTCTTGGCGACCAGTGCTAATCAGATATAAATACATACCTTGGTCTTGAATTATTACCTCATTCACTTCAGATCCATCACTGTTCAATTGTTCACCATGAAGGTCCTAATTGTCGGCGCCAGTGGCATGATTGGAGGCGAAGCCCTGCTTCAATGCCTCGCCAACCCTCAGGTTTCGAGTGTCGTCGCTTTTGTTCGCCGAGAACTTCCCTCCGACGTATCAAATAACCCAAAACTCAAATCCGTGATAGTCAAGGATTTTTCAAAATGGCCGGAAGACCTATTGCTTGCCCACGCGGACGCCGTTGGCATGATTTGGTATGTCGTCATGGATCGCCTGAGGGGCATGTCCACTAACACACTACAGGGCCATGGGATCATATCGCGGTGATGTTAAAGCCGACTTGGAGTACCCATTTGCGTTCCAAGAAGCCATGGTGCGAGTATTGAAGCCCACCGGTCGTCAGTTTAACTACGTACAACTGAGTGGCAAGTTTGTCCGTCAAGACCAAGACACAAAACTATGGTGGGGAAATGAGCCGCGAAAGATCAAGGTACAACCAAATCCATAATTACTTTGCCTCATCTAACAACAGTTCAGGGACAGCTTGAAACCAAAACTCTTGAACTTGCCAAGACCCATCCCGATGTATGGAAGGCTTTTGTTCTCAAGCCCGGAGGTGTAGTACCCAAGACCATGTTTGGCAGCGGATTTCTCGGTATTGTGACATCTACGGGGAGAGTTATGGGTGAGAATTGGTCCGTCCACATTGAAGAGTTGGGCGCTTTCATGATGTATCTTGCACTTGATGGCCAGGGAGAAGAGCCGCTGCTGCTCAACGCTCGAATCGTGAGACGAGGGAGAGAGCTGTTGGAACTACAGAAGAAGACCGAGTCGTCTGCGAACTAGTGGACTTGATTCATCATGGCTAGTACGCCAGGCACACCCTAAGCTGACGCTGCACCGATCTCATCCTCCCATACAGAACAACACCTACGAGTAACAACCTCGTTTCACGATTCCATAATAATTAATACCAGTATTCTTCACATTTCAACGGAAGAAATGTACGTGATCTAGAGCTTGGGCTTATCCCTGGGCTGGGCTATAATGCCCATGGCTCCGCTTGCAACGGCATCAGATCTGCTCTCGCTGGTCATTTCCTACCGGCCGTCCTAAATGAAGCAGATAGTCACCTAAGGATGCTCCAAGTACGGATGCTCGTACGAACTTGTATTCGTAAATTCGGATCTCAGCGTCGTTCGAGCTTCAGCGTCTCGAAAGGAGAGCATGATACTGCCGTTGGGCATCAGATAGTCATTTCTTGACTGTTCAACTTTAGTTTGGCCTTGTGGAAGCTTCAAAATTGGAACATCATTAATTAGCTACCAGCCGGACAAGGTTCCCAGCGGTCTTGCTACAAATCTAATCTACAGAGTGCAGACACTTGCATGGATGGCAATAGCACTTGGGATGAACCTGTCATCCACGTAAGCTAGTTATGAGATCTTCGGATCATCACCATGGTCGTTGGAAGAGAACCAACTGCTATGATCTCACCACCACCGCCCAAGCCCGGTGTGCTTCACTGGGTAGGAACTCAAACGCGAGCCCCTATATGCATCTTGATTTCCCAAAAACTCAAGCTTGTCAAGTGACAGTGATGAACTTTAGATGCTCGAGCTGATATAGATTTTTAGCGGTGAATAGTTTCGATACGTCGCCGAAGGTCCCTTGCTGGACTGGCCAAAAAGAAAAAAAGAGAGAAAAAAACCTAGAAAACTGGGTGCGCTGCAACAATCCGTTCTTTAAGTTCTCTGGTAAGGTTTACGATAACGCAGCTGGACTGTACGCCGTGGCCTAGCAGCCAGCCCATTAGCAACTACGCCTAGGTCAAAGTCGACAATGGGCAAGGGGAGTCGCTAGTACTCAAGGTCATTGAAGCATTCCATGCCAAGTATGATGCTAACAACCCCACGATTTGCAAGGGCGATGTTGATGGGGCGATTGACGAGGGCGCCCTGACCAACACGGATGGTGTCACAAAGGGCACGAGCCCTTCTCATAGCTGCTAACCACAGATGGCCTGGGCATAATTTTGCTCGCTTAGATTGCCTAAATACAGGATAGCATTTGCACCATTGATCTAAATAACCCCCTGGTCTCAAGGAAACCCCGGTTGTGGAGAAATTGCTGCTTGGTCCAGGGCAGGTAGTCCAGGGCAAAGCCGACAGCAAATCATACTACAACGTGTGTGCATGTGCCTTCTGAGCCCCTTGTAACAGTGCAGCTGAGGTAACGCCTGGACTCTCTGAGCTATCTGTTGTGGTCGCCCAGACAGCTTGTAGACTCGTGGGTAGACTATGAATACCCTGCACCATGTACGGTAGTAATTGATGAGTTGAACAACCCGAGATCCAATATATAGGCAACCCGTAAATGTATAGGTTAGCAGGGAGAAGATCAGGCTGAGAACTGAGCTGCTAAGTTTCTAAGCTTGAAATAGGGTAGGTGGTTTTTCTTGACTGGGTGGTGTATTATTTTCTACCTTAAACCGCTAATAATAACCTCCCTCTTACCTTTTGTCGCCTTTTCTCTTTATGAATCACTATTCCTTGGCGTGGTAATCACACAGTCATCTGCCTAACAAGCAGCGTCATTGGTCTAGGGGTTAGGATTCAACTCTTCCATTAGAGAGAAGTTGAGGCTCGGATTCGAATTCCGGATGACGCAAAAGCTGTTATTTTTGCCCCTTTGAAGTCCTTATTCCGATTTCAAAGCACCGGTCTTCTATTTTTGCCTTGGGTGTGCCTGTCGGACCTATTAACTTGTCTGCCCCTTGCACGTCTCTCGAGCTGGGATATCAAGGCGGTGAGATACTGGGACTTGACCGAGGAAACCTCTTAGGATCACGTTGCACAAATATAGTGTCTCTTTTTAAGCACTGCAAGGAACGGGAAATATGGAATAAATCCTTTTGTTTCTGTGGAACCGTTCTAATTCCGTTATTGAATGTTCATGCCATTGTAACCCACAAAACGAAAATCGCAAGTCCACCTCTATTCAACTGCACACTGTATAATACATCTAGTATTAAGATTCCTCCTGCACAACTCTGCATAATTCAAACCCCAACTATCCAACCCGTAACGTTACTCGCAAAAGACCTGTGCAGCCGCTTACTTGTGGCTACCCTCACCGTTGCAGTAGGGGATAGGGTACTCAGTGCTGTTGCAAAGTCGGATGAGGCCCTTGACCCACTGGAGGTTGCCGTAGCTCTGGCTCTCATAGGTATCAGAGACAAAGCCAGTCTTCTTCCAGTCGTCGGTGCAGCCGTCGAGGTAGTTGCCCTCAACACGGCGAACGTAAGGCTGGCTGACGATGACACCGTGCTGGCCAGCGGGGACCTCAAAGGTGAGAGACTGGTCCTGGCTGGTGCTCCAGCTCTCGGAGTAGTCGACGGAAAGCGACATTCCGAGGATGCCCTCGAGGGCGCTGACGGAGAAGGACGAGCCAACAGAGATGGAGTTGGACAGGGAGTAGCCGGAAGACACAGTAACGGAGGCTTTGCCGCCAGTGCTGCTGACCACGGGCGAGATGGCAATGTCCCAGTTGAGGAACTCCTTGTCGGAAGTGACCTGAACCTCGCTGGACTTCTCGCAGCCACGGCGGCGGAGCTTGGAGGAGCCCTTGACGGGAGCGGGGGCGACAGGCTTGTTCTCGAGAGCGTTAAACTCGGCAGCCTTCATGACCTGCGAGGAGCCATCGTGGCCGAGGACGATGACCTCATCAGGAGAGAGGCTTCGCTTGGTGGCAGCGGCGTTGGAGGCCGAGAGGAGGCCGAGAAGGGTGATAGCAACAGAGGGAAGCATCTTGATGGTTTGTTTGGGTAAAGTAAAGAATGTAACTTGAAGACAAAGTCTCTGATCAAAGAGTGAATGTGTATGAATTGCACGTCAACGAGCGTAGTAAAAGAACGAAGCTTAAAGAGTGTGAGTGGGTTGTGAGCGTTGTGTCAACTCAACTTCAGACGCCGGTGTCCCAGTTCCTTTTATCATCCACGACACCACGATCATGTCCAACAATAGACATCTAAGCCACCAATTTGTCGGAGGCATCGGCCTCCCCGTTGATAGTCACCGCCGCATGCAAACCCTCCCATGCAAACTCAAAGATAGAGTTCCGGTAGCAGTTCGGGGATGAAAGGGATGACGGAACCCCATTTAGAATGTCAACGTCTTGTAACACTCTGCCCAGCAAGGCGACCACTCATCTTTCTGCATTCCGTCACCTAGATGCTCTGTCCCACACGGACAAAACTTCTCCGGGTTTCAAATCGACAAGGATGCGATGGTTCAAAGGGTCGATTTAAAGTTTAGACCCCTGCGAACGGGTTTATGCGACGATGGCTATCACCGGAATCGCCGTCAGGGCTAAGATCAGATGATTAATGTGAATGTGGGATGCGAGTTTCCAGATTGGAGGATAATGTGACGGTCTCGGAAAAGTCCGTTAAAGTCCGTTGCTGTATTCGTCGATTGTCTAGTTTCAGAGGTTCGTATTCATCTAGACTTCGTTGATGCGTGCGTCATCATGGTGTTTCAGGCGCGTGGGCTTAGCAAGTTCAAGATTGGGGTGGTCTTGGCGTTAATAGCTTGTATTATAGGACTGATAGTGATGAGAGAAAAGAGAAGGAGGCATTTGGAGTGATATAAGGTCTTCGTCTTCTGCTCGTTGAGTTAACTCTCCAAGACACTCATTAATCTTGTGCTTACAACTACCAACTCTCATTCATTCATTCATTCGTTATCAGTCACTCGTTTAGACTATCATCCTTCGCTCTCAGTTCATCAACACAAGATACTCTTCATTCAAGATGCTGGCCAAGACTCTTAGCGTTTTCCTCTTCCTTACTCTGGCGTAAGCAACACTCCATCACTTACAAGAACCAAACACTGACTGCTGTAGTGCGGCCGACCTGCACGACTCGTGCACCTGCCACAACGGCGACAGCTACAACTGGCGCATCACCACCAACGCTTGCTCTGACTACAACGACTCCAAGTACGAGGTACGTCAACATCTTTCACTCATACAGAATCTAGCTAACGTGCCTTTAGTGGGGTGGTGCCTCCTACAACACTCCCTCTGGACGATGCACTCAGATCACCGCCGAGGACAAGATCGCCGGCAAGGAGTGGGAGGCCGCCTGCAAGAAGATTGCCCAGAGCGGCTTCCAGTGCGCTGATGGCGTTGGAACCTGCTACGCTGACCCTAAAGATGTCCGTGGCCGATGCTAAGCGTCTTGACCGATGTTGAGGATACTGTTAAGAGCGGTGCATCTTGATAATTGGTTCTCAAGTTGAAGAGGGGGTGGTAAGAGGAGGGTGCTGCTTGAGGCGGCATGGGCATGTATAAATATTTCAATTTATTGCACAATCTGATAGAAACTATGAAAGAAAATCCGTGATAGAACCAGCCCTTGCGTAAATATGAACGACAGATCCAAGCTAAAAGAACGTCCAAAAGTATCAACACCATGATTGATCAGGCGTTAGACAAAGTGTCTACCACTTGACACGTTTGTTCCTGAACACACTGACCATGCCCATCGGCAAAAGCCCCGAATCAACAATATTCAACTCCCCAAAGCGGTCAACAATCTCTGGCCCGTACACCATGGCCACCCACCTCCAATACGGCTCCATACTGTGCCAGCTGCGAATCTTGGACATGCCGCTTACATTATCAAGAGCCAAGCACACCTTTCCATCGTCCTTGTCGATGCTCTTCTCCTGGGGACGCGTCATCAGCCGACGGAACACGCTGCGCAGCTTCTTGCTCCTGCGGTAATGGTTGAACTCGAAATCTTCTCTGTAGCGGATGTACTCTTCGAATGGCATGAAGTTTTCTTGGTCGTGTTCTGACTTGGGCTTCCAGTCTGGGTCATCGAGGGAGTAGCGTTCGTTGTTGATGCTTCCGTTGAGGAAGGCTTTTTCGGCACGTTTGTACGACTCGATTTCTGCTTCTTCAAAGGCGATGACGGGGTCCAGGGGAGACTTGTACACCTGCTCGCGGATCTGAAGTAGCGAAACGAAAGGAGACTGTAGGTCGAGACCTCCGAGGTCGACAGGGAAGTAGAGGAACCCGTTAGGGATGTTCTCGATGCCAAAGCGTCGGCTCATCTCCCTCTTCAGATACTCAGCAACACTGGACACCTTTTCCTCGCCGTCTCCCGACAGCTTGGAAAAGACTTGTCTCTGAATCCGCTCATGGGTAGAGAGCATGTTGTCCACGTGCTCTCGACCAAAGCAATTTGCCGCCTTGCCAAAGTTGGACGTGAAGAATGTCGCAGCGTACGAGTTCCAAGTCTGAATGAAGGCGAGAATGCTCTTGCGCTTGTCATGAAGCTGCTTGTGAAGCTCATCAATGTGGGCGTCCACCATCTTCTGGTCAATCTCGAACCTTCCCGTCTGCGGCGATAGACGGAGGAAGCCCCAGCGAATCTCGCCTTCGGGGAGGGACTCGTCGATGGCGAGCGTCATGTCGCGGTTCTTGGCGACACGGATGGTACCGCTCTTTGCATGGTTGATCTCTGTACCCGTGATGGCTTTGAACTCGTCCAGGACTTCCCACGTCTTGACAGCCAACTTGTGATCGTGGGTCCAGAACCAAACGTCGTCCTTGACCCTCCAGAGTCTGTTTCCAGAAGTGGACTGGTTGACAGCAAAGTCCAGACAGAACAGAACCGTCTCTCCAAAGACATCGCTGAGCACATGTGAAGTCGGTGCTCCTCGTCGGCGCTGGCGTGGAGTCACATCTTCGTCATCGACAAACTTCAGAGGAGCTTCGAGGAACCTCTTGAAGAAACCAAGCCACTTCTCAGAGACGCCAAAGTACTTGAGGATGGTGTACACAGTCTGGTGCGGGAGGAGGGAGTTCCAGTTGTCAAAGACAGAGTGAAAGGCCGTCAGTTCACCGTAGAGCTGCGTGTTGATGTTGATCTCCGTTGACAGTAGGTGCAACAGATCTTGCTTGAGAGTCATTGGGTTTCTCTCTCCCACTGAGTCATCGTCCTCATCATCCTCATCATCATCGAAACTGTCATCGTCATCATCATCATCGTCGTCCTCGCTGTCTGAAGGCATCCGCACTCCGCCAGTCGAAGGCGCCGACTTGCGACAAGCTTTGCTCGCCAACTGCCGGTGTCGCTTGGCTCCCGTTGTAGCCCTGGCAGTCATCTTTCTCTTGAGACTGACAGCCGAAAAACTCTCGTACTCTGCCTCCTCTTCACCCTCTGCAACATCCGTTCCCTGGAGCTGGTTGTCCATGAGCCCAGTCATGAAAAACTTGGAGTTGTAAATCTTGGTCCTGGCAGACTGCAGCGATGGAGAATCAGAGAGCGGACCGAGGTAGTAGCCGAGTCTGCGTTTGTCGATCTTGGGAATATCGGCACGCGTAGACTTCCAGGCATTCTCGCAGCGACGAAAGTCCTGAAAGGCATCTTTGAAGAAGACACTCCACTTGACACCGATATACTGGAGGAAGATGGCGTTGAGGAGATCCTCCTGAAGGTGAACATTGTAGATGCCGCTGATCTTTCGTCTCATCTCGAGGGGAACCGCGTCAGAGCTCCAGTTCCATGAACCCAGGGCGCTGATGCGCATGTCGAGGACATCAGCGATCTCCTTGAGGATGACGTGATTGCCCTGGAAGTCTCTGAGAACCTCTCGCTTCTCGTCGGAGAGAAGGTCAGACGATAGGAGTCCTCTAATGACCCATCCCAAGGTCTGCACGCCGAACTGGTTGGGAGTCGACAACTTCGCCTCGAACGCATATACAGCCCTGCGGAGTTTCTTCAAGGCACTGGCAACGTCTTTTTTGTGCTTGTTGTCAACGCCAAAAAGGTGATCCAGATACTGCTTCAGTGCAGTCTCGTCAACATCAGCTGCCTCAAACGCCACGCCCTCCCATTTCATCCTAGACTCCAATTTGGCGGCGCTACCAACATCCTCAAAGGGTTCACCCATCTCAACGTCATCACCAGCAGCACCCTCCTCTTCTTCATCACCCGACAGCCACTCAGTGACAAGCTGTGCGTACAAAGCAGCGTACTGGAATTGAAGGGACTGCATGTTCAAGTGACGAATGAGGGACTGCTGCCAGGCATCCAACATCTTTGAGGAGATTGACGGGTCACATTTCGCCTGGTCGAGGAAGCGATCGAGATTCTTGAGCTCAATCTCTAGTGCTTCGTGCCCCGTCTGCTCGGTTATGACCTTGCCAGCCTTGTCGAGCTTGATGTCGAAGCACTTCTTCACGCCATCACTCAAGGTGATGACACGCTTGACGGCATCATCCTCGACCTGGATAGAGGCAAGAATGGAAGCCTTTGCCTCCTCAAAGCGGGAACGTCTCTTGGAGAGCTCGTCGAGCTTGGTGTTGGTGATCTCCTGTAGAGTAGCAGAGAAGACACTGCCTGAAGAAACCATGATGTATATGTAAGAGTATGTACAGTCTTGATAAGGGGTTGAGGTGATGTCACTCGATGGTGAGATGTATGTGATGAAAGAAAAGAAGAAGGAGAAGAAAAGGAGGGGAGAAGGATGGAGGAGGAGGAGCAATTTATATCAGGGAGTGCTCGATGGGAACTAGCGTCCTCAGGCCACAGTCATGTTGGCTGGGCCAGCCTCGAGCCAGCCAATGATATGAGGGTCTGACAGGGTGGGCGTCTGCCTGAACCCGACCAGAACGTCATAATGGCTTCCTTCTATGATTCGGGGTCGCCATTCGATAATTTGGACATGAAATGTCTCAAAATTGGTCAAAAATTCATTTAGTAGACGGTAGAAAGTTGTTTTAAGCAAGAGAACCAAGGCATGACGTTGGTATAAGACGTTGGGAAAAGCGGGTCGGCCTCGACTTACACCACCTCCCCTGACCTCACCTTGGTCTCGATGCCGGAGCCTCGGAATAGATGACAACAAGTTACTATTAGAAATTGACCTCTTGGGATGTTCTAGTGGCTTGACTTGATCCAACAATGATATGACCGGGATAGTTGCTGATTGAGGGATTCAACTCTCAGGGGTGCACTTGACGACCCTGCCTGCCCGTCCCCTTGGAGGCTTTGTACTTTGTGGCACTCCTCATGTGTCGCTAGGAGATGACTCAACAAGAGATCAACGAGTACTTTGTGAGCTTCACTCATCGTAAGCGATATTGATTGGTGAAAAACCTCGTATTCCTAGCTATCTACCACTACCTCATCGGCGTTGCCCTCCTCCTCCTCCTCCTCCTCCTCCTCCTCCTCCTCCTCCTCACCCTTTCCCCTGTTCTGATCCTACCCACCAGCACCAATACCTCCGCGACTTCCTTTTGATGCTAGATCAAGATTCGGTACGTCTTGCCTCCATTGCGTAGTCAAGCTTTTCGATGGCATCTCTTACGAGTTTGAGAGACAACTGCTGGCTTCGAGCTCAACTGAGCGCTTTCTCGCAGGACGCGGCATTTTTGATTCCAATCCAACAACGTCTGTCAACATGGCTTCGATTAAAAGGCCCAAACTTAATAGGAGACTACTCCCCTCCCGTCCACTTGGTGTGTACTCCTTGGTCAGTTGCTCAAGATCGGTCTGGTTGTTACGCCCGCTGGGGCTCGAGAGTCCTTTTCCAAGGAAGTTCTTCCATATGCTGGCCATGGTGGACGATTCAAGGTCCTTGTACTCGAATTGAAAGTGAAGACAGCCTGACGTATTGTGTTAGCAAGCGTCGGCTTGGGGAGGTAGTGCCTAGCCAAGATCCGGATCCCCTACTCACTCATGAATGCATCGTCGATGTCCTCCATGCGGTTGCTCCATTTCATCCCAGGCTAGTAATAGGGTGTCTAGTGAGATTTACATCGGTAAGGCCTTGGTTATTGAAACAAGACCTCGACTGTGTATGCATAGCCGCGTGTTCTTGCCTACAGGCGGCTCGGCCGACTTCCCCAACATCAACGCCTTGATACCGTTGAATATGTCTCGAAGGACTGCTGCGAGCTTTGGTGACTTGATATCGATCTCGGTGTTCTCAAGGAGTCCCTTGGCATTGATGATTCTTCGCAAGTCTGAGTATCCCATATGCTTGAGGGATATAGGGGCTCGATGAGTCTTTGGTTGCGAATGGCCAAGCATGTTGATGAATGGTATCAATAATATCGCAAGGTCAGCTTCGAGGGCGTGGACATCCTCTGGAAAGACGTGGATAAGCTTGTTCGTTCGGAGGACCTTGGTATCTCTCCAGATCCAGAGTCTCATTTCCCAAGGGATGCGACAGCATCCCGATGCCAACTCGTTTTTTTTTCCCATACGGCATGCTGATATTTCTGCAGGCAAGTTCTCAGATTGAGGGTTCCTTTGAATCGGCCACTAGCTATACTACTGACATCATGTAGGCGATCTCAAACTACTTTGATCTTAGGTGCTCTCGGATTGAATCCGTCGAGCAGGCGTGCTATAGCGGCCTGCGGGCTGCCATCGTTCACCCGAGAGGAATCAAGGTTGCTGAGTCTGAGGGCAACCATGCCACAGACTGCTCGTGATGACGAGGAGCAGTCGGACAGCAGCAGCCATAGTTCTAAAGAAGATGAGAATCTTCTACTGCCTGCAGTAGAAGGTTAAAAAAAGGTTACTGTGTTAGCATTGGGATATGATGCTATGATGTGTTGGCAATGTGTTCTTTGTTATAGTTGAAGCCCGGCCCTTGATGGGTTAACTGAGCCAGAAGATCGAAGATGAGAACATGTTGTTTGGAGATATGAATGAACTCTCTAGCGAGCCCTCTATCCATCTACTAGTGAAGGCGCGACTTCGAATCGAGATTCCCGGTGGCAGGGAGGATGCCATTCGGAGACAGCGAGGAGGAACAAGACTGCCAAGAAGACTACCAAAATCGCGAAGACGCACTGTCTGGTAGGATCTCGAGGAGCGCGATCTCGGCCAAGAGGCGCAGCTGCGGGATTCTGATGAGAAGAGAAATGTCCCAGGGTTTCATTCCGGGACAACCTTGACCAAAAACCTGGACGAACAGACGCTCCGTCTCCTTTCTCACGGCACCCGACGCGGCAATAAGGACCATCGAGGCAAACAAGAAAGGCAAAGGAAGGACAAAGTCTTCGCCGAACCCTCACAGGGAAAAGAGCGAGGGGGAAACATCGGCGGCACGGTAACCATCTCACCAGAGGACAGCCTCGCCAACAAGGTACAGCAACCCTGTCTCAGCCCCCCGCAAGCGGTGCACCTGGTGGCCGATAAGTTTGAGTGTGGGGGGCCCAAAGGAGGACATGACGGCGATCGGGACAATCTTATCAGAAGGTGAGACCCATTATGTCAAATTCAAGTTGTTGCCGAAGTTGAAAGAACTTTTAAGGCTCACCGAACGTTCCGGGCGAGGACAAGGATGAGGACGACTGGGTACGAGTTCCACCTGAAGAAGACGGAATTGCTGGGCCAATCAGGTATAAGTGATCGGGAATACTGAATTCCTCACAGGCCGGAATTATCTGTCACGGCGAAATTTGCAACACGGTAATCGGCATCTCACTGAATCACCGGTTCACGAAATTCTTACAATGAAGGTGAAGATAATGGACCCATGATGGATGCCTTGGGTGATGTTACAGCGCGTCACGGGGAAATGATCTTGAAGTGCCGAAAAGTGGGTCCATGTCGGCAGTAGCGTTGTTTCCCCAGCACCAGACGCAGGTGCCAGGGGTGCTTTACGCGAGAACTTGCCTGACGGGACGCGCCCGCACGCGCTTGGGACGCGACTGCCAATCTCCATTTCGCCAGGGCAGGCGATAAAGGATCAACCATGTCGAGTCTGTGATCTCCCATCTTTAACCATCACCAACTCTTGTTTCTCCTGTCGTTGGTACCAATTGTGTGTCCTCGACAGTTCCAAGTTCATCCTGTTTTGATCTGCAACGTCGTCCCGTGATTCACGGCTGCGGACACCAGCTGCAATATTCACGATCCCTCGTTCCTAGGTGCTGCTCGTCCGTTCACCATGGCTCCAACGACGGCCAAAACGCCCTCCAGGGCGACCAAGCCAGCTGCACCCTCCTCCTCGGCCAAGCAGCGTTCCATTGTCTCCTTCTTCCAAAAAGCTCCGCCCTCGAGCCCCGCCCCGGCATCATCGCCCCTCAGCAAGAACACTCCCGCCAACAAGCAATCGTTGTGCCTCCGAGAAACCACAAAGGCCAACTCTCTCCCCAAGCCGACTCCCAAGTCAACTCCCAAGACCTCTACCAAGCTGTCGACTCCCGTCCCTAGCAGTGACGCTATCGAGCCCCCGAGTTCGCAAGAGAACGAGTCAACAGTCAAGGTACGCCAACATCCCCATCATCGCCACCACAGCTGCTGAACAGACAAGAAACCCAAGTCCGCAATGAACAACGACGCTCTCCCAAGCAGCCCTACTCGCAAGGTACTATCTCTCGTCCCTTCTTTCCTCTCCTCTCCGCTGACCCACCCAGGTCAAAAAGGTCGTTAGCTACGCCGAGTCCTCCGATGACGAGCCCTTCACGTTTGGCGCTTCCAGTGCCCGCAGGCGATCAAGAGCACGCCCATCCGTCAAGGATGAAGATGACTACGATGAGGAAGATGCTGAGCAAGCAGAGGATACCGGTATGCGCTACTCTCAGTCGCCTTTCGACACAAGACTCACCACCATAGACACCATGGATGACTTTATCGCATCCGACTCAGATGAAGATGTATCTCGACCCAAGAAGCGGAAGCGATCCTCGAAGCCAGCTGCTCCACGCAAACGATCTAACATGTCGTCGCCCGTCCCCGCACCCGATATCGATATCAAGGATAGTATCCTTGAGGATGACGAGATGATGGAAGATATCCCAGAAGGCTCAACAGCGTCTCAATGGAACTACGACCCCAAATCATCCGAGAAGCACCCCGTTATGAAGCCAGCAGAGCGGGCCGCAAAGGATCCCAAGTACAAGGAGAAGGCCTACGTCAAGGAGCCCGAGCAGCGATATCCTTGGCTTGCTAAGATCATGGACAAGGAGAAGCGCGCGCCCGACAACCCAGAGTACGACAAGAGAACCATTTATATCCCCCCCGCTGCTTGGAAGAAGTTTTCGCCTTTCGAGACCCAGTACTGGGAGATCAAGCAGAACCTGTGGGATACCATTGTCTTTTTCAAGAAGGGCAAGTTTTACGAACTCTACGAGAATGATGCAACTGTGGGACATCAGGAGTTTGACTTTAAGATGACGGATCGCGTTAACATGCGCATGGTCGGAGTTCCAGAGAGCTCCCTCGACTACTGGGTCAACCAGTTCATCGCCAAACAGTACAAGGTGGCTCGTGTCGATCAGATGGAGACCAACCTGGGCAAGGAGATGCGTGAACGGCAAGACAAGAGCGGCAAGAAGGCAGACAAGGTCATCACCCGTGAATTGGCCTGTGTCTTGACTGCTGGAACCCTCGTCGATGGCGGCATGCTGCAAGACGACATGGCTTCATACTGCGTGGCCATCAAGGAATCCGTGGTGGACGACCTCCCTGCCTTTGGCATCGCCTTTGCCGACACTGCTACTGGTCGATTCTACCTGTCCAGCTTTGTGGACGATGTTGATCTCACCAAGTTTGAGACTCTGATCGCTCAAACTGGTCCTCGAGAGCTTCTTCTGGAAAAGTCGAAACTCTCAACCAAGGCACTGCGTATCCTCAAGAACAACACCAGCCCGACAACCATCTGGACACACCTCAAGCCTGACACCGAGTTCTGGGATGCAGACACGACCCGTCGCGAGCTTGGTTGCGGAAAGTACTTCAAGGTTGAAGACATTGATGATGAGGTTTGGCCCGAGGCTCTCCAACAGTTCCGAGACGATGACATTGTCATGTCAGCCGTCGGAGCACTGGTCTCGTATTTGCGCTTTCTCAAGCTGGAGAGACCTCTGCTCTCGCAGGGCAACTTTGAGCGTTACAACCCAATCCAGAAGAACGGAACTCTGGTCCTTGATGGACAGACGCTCATCAACCTGGAAGTGTTTTCCAACTCGGTCAATGGTGGCGCCGAAGGTACCTTGTTCAGCCTGCTTAACAAGTGCATCACACCCTTTGGAAAGCGCCTCTTCCGATCGTGGGTTGCCCACCCTCTCTGCAATATCGACCGGATCAACGAGCGTCTGGATGCCGTCGAGATGCTGAACGCCGACCAGGGTGTTCGTGAAGATTTTGCTTCGCAGCTCGTCAAGATGCCTGACTTGGAGCGACTCATCTCACGAATCCACGCCGGCGCGTGCAAACCCGAGGATTTTGTGAAAGTTCTGGAAGGCTTTGAGCAGATAGAGTACACCATGAGCCTTCTTGGAGCTTTCAAGGGCGGCAATGGCCTTGTTGACCGCCTCATCTCTTCAATGCCGAACCTTGAGGAGCCCCTCAGCTTCTGGAGGACGGCATTTGACCGTCGCAAGGCTCGCGATGACAAGCTTCTCATTCCCGAGCGTGGTATCGAGGAAGACTTTGACGAGAGTGCGGATCGGATTGAAGAGATCAAGCAGCAGCTGGACGAGCTGCTCGCTGAAAAGAAGAAGGAGTTTAAGTGTAAGCTCCTCAACTACAGGGACGTTGGCAAGGAGATCTACCAGCTGGAGGCACCAAAGAGTGTCAAGGTTCCGTCCAACTGGCGTCAAATGTCGGCCACCAAGGACGTCAAGCGCTACTACTTCCCCCAGCTGTCCCAGCTCGTCCGGGAGCTGCAAGAAGCTGAGGAGACACACTCGCAACTTGTACGCGACGTCGCCTCTAGGTTCTTCAAGAAGTTCGATGTCGACTACGAGACTTGGCTGCAGGCCATCAAGATCATCTCGCAGCTGGACTGCCTGGTCAGCTTGGCCAAGGCTTCAGCATCGCTCGGCCATCCCAGCTGTCGCCCACAGCTTGTCGACCAGGAACGAAGCACCGTCGACTTCCAGGAGCTTCGACACCCTTGCATGATGAACACGGTAGACGACTTTATTCCCAACGACATCAAGCTCGGCGGCGAGCAAGCCAACATCAACCTGCTGACAGGTGCCAACGCCGCTGGCAAGTCTACTGTCCTTCGCATGGTAAGTTCCATTCTCGATGATGCTCCGATATGGTACTAATGATATCTAGTCCTGCATTGCAGTCATCATGGCCCAGATTGGGTGCTTTGTTCCAGCCAAGTCTGCCCGCTTGACACCTGTCGATCGAATCATGTCGCGCCTTGGAGCCAACGACAATATTTTTGCTGCCCAGTCAACCTTCTTTGTTGAGTTGTCCGAGACAAAGAAGATCCTTTCCGAAGCCACTCCTCGCTCGTTGGTCATTCTGGATGAACTCGGCCGTGGAACCAGTTCGTATGATGGTGTTGCTGTTGCCCAGGCTGTTCTTCACCACGTTGCTACTCATATTGGCTGTGTCGGCTTCTTTGCCACCCACTACCACTCGCTGGCGACTGAGTTTGAGAATCACCCCGAGATTCGAGCACGAAGAATGCAGATTCATGTTGATGACGAGGAACGACGTGTCACGTTCCTGTACAAGTTGGAGGACGGTGTTGCCGAGGGCAGCTTCGGTATGCACTGCGCTGCGATGTGTGGCATCTCATCAAGAGTCATTGATAGGGCTGAGGTGGCTGCCAAGGAGTGGGAGCACACCAGCCGACTCAAGGACAGCCTGGACAAGGCAAAGACGGGATGCTACATCCCATTGGGCATTCTGAGTGATGTGGGGTCGTTGCTGGGCGACAAGGGCGAGATGGGAGAAGGGGGTGTGGATGTTCTTTTGAAGGCTATCGAGGCGTTGTAGGAGGGATATACATGATGAGATTAATGGGTAAATCCGAGGACATGGATGGACATGGAATGGGTGGAACAAGAGTTCCACAGGGTAAGGTAAATGGGGATATATCAGGCGTGTTGGGCGTCTGTAGATGCAAGGCTGAGTAACGTCGATCTAAGAGTGCCTGGGATATAGGCGTTTAAATGGTAGTGACCGATTAATGGCAAGATTCGTATGAAATAGCATTCTCTTCCTCGTGTCAGACATCATTATTCATGAAGACCATGGTGATGGATGAATTGAGAATGGGCAATTGGCGCCATCGTGACAAGTCAATAGCAGCAATAGCACCAGATCTCTAACCACTACCAAGCAAGGCAAAGCGCCAACTCGAAAAAGACCAAGCAAATAGATACAAAAACACTATCCATCCATCCCAGTTCTCTACCGCCAAAACCTTGCCAACCCAAAGTTCATGTCAGTCATATCCAATCCCAAACTCCTTTCCTCTTCTATCCCATCATGTGTCATCCAATATCTACTCCCCAGCACCAGAGGCATCCTCAGACACACCCTGGGAAGCCCGCGACGTCTGCCCCTTAGACTTTGCACCGCCAGACTTCTTCTGTCGAACTCTACTCGACGCTCTGCTGGGCTGGCCGCTGGCCGCTTCGCCGCGAGGTTTCTTGGCCCTCTTGGCCTTTGGCTTTGGCTTTGGCTTTGCTAGATATCGTGTTAGTACATGACTTGATATGCATGATTGTAGGAGGAACTTACTACCCGGAGTCTTCTTGGTCTTCTTCGTCGCAGGACCTTCTTTTTCTTCTTCAGCTCCAGTATTGATTCCAGACCCGGCAGGCGTGTTCATAGCTTCACCGGTCCGTCGCCTCTTGAGTCCACTAGCAGCACTGCTATTGTCATTGCTCGCCTCGTCCTGCAACTCGGCAATATCATCCTCATCAGGCTTCAGGTCATCATCCGAGTCCTCGTCGCTCTGGTATCTATACAGAGGATCATCCTCTTGTCTTCCCTGCCACGAATCGCGACGCTTCTTGCGACCCCTTTCCTCGGCGGGAATGCCGGGATCCTCCCACGAGCCAGGGAACGGAGGCTGGCCCTCGTAAGGCGGCCAGGGAATGTTCCAGAAAGGCTCATTGTCCTCGTTGTTGGGGTCAGATCGCCACACGGACGCGTTGTTATCGGACGGCTTGGTCGGGTAGATGGTGCGATCATAAGCAGGATACTTTGATGTGAACTGCGACTTGATCTGGCCGAGCTTAGCAGGCAGGTCAGCGGCGCGGATCCAGCCGCTGCGGTTGGGGAGATTCTCGGGAACGCCCTCGCCGTTGCGGATCCTACAGCATCGGTTGAGGTTGGAGTGGCACTCGAGTTCCTTCTCGCGGCCGATGGGGGAACGGCTTGGACTCTTGTTTCCGCTCTTGGGAGCCTTGCGGAGACACTTTGAGCAGTACATGTCGTCGCTTGGCTCGAAGTCGGGACCTCCAGGGCCGAGTCTCTTGACCCAGTCTGGAGATCGAGCTCGTCGTGGGCGCTTGGGAGCTTGAGACTCTTCTTCAGGTTCATCATCTGTAGAGGCACCATCGTCTTCATACTCGCCATCGTCGTCGCGGGGTTGGCGCTCTCTCCGGGGCTTCTTGGAAGGACGCTCTCTGCCTTGGGTCGCTGAGCTTCTAGACTCACTCGCCGCCGGGGCGTAGGCGTCAGTCTCCTCAAGAGGTTGAAGCTCAATGGGGACCAGCTTCTCGCGAGTGCGGGTTCGGCTGGTGCGGGAGGGGGTATCGCTGGCGAGGCCAGAGAGCTCATCCTCTGATCCCTGATTCATGACCTGGTTGCGAGGCTTCATGTTGCGCTTCCTCTTCTTGGAAGTTGACGTCCCAGACTGTACAGTCGAGGAAGAAGGACGGTTTGACTCGTCAGTTTGGGCGCCCTCGGCCTCTGTGACCTCTGCGACCTCTAGTTGAATCGCAGGCCTAAGAGTAGGCGCTGGTGTCCGAGTACGGGGACGTGGAGCCTCCTCCTCTGTTTCTTCCCCATCTCCAGAGTCAAAGTCGACCATCTGGACCTCCTTTGGATGGCAGACGCGTATGTGACGGCGGAATTGTTCATCCGTCATTGAGCCAATGACGGCACCACACTTCTCAAAGAAGGGACATCGGGGGTCTTTTTCTTTTCCAGAAGTATCGGCTGCTTGCTCCTCTTGAGCAGTGTCTTCTCGGCACTCTTCCTGAGGGCGAACAGAAGCTCCTCCAGGGCGACTGGTCTTTTCACCACCTTTCCGACGAGCAGCATCCTTTGAGCGAGCAGCCAAAAGAGCCATCATCTCTTCATCAGCATCCAAGTCCTCATAAGGACCCGGCGGCGGCAAATCCACCACAAAGTCGTACGTGGCATACTTTCCTTTGGGCATCAAGCTATCCCAGAGCTCCCAGATGTGACAGTCAAAGTGCTTGATACACTCCTCCTCTGGATGATGCTTTTTGACCTTCTTGCCAGTCTCTTTGTCGTCTATGGTGTAGACGAACGGCAGATGGCAGAGAGGGCAGCGATCTAGAGTGCCATCGGGATGCTTCTTCACAAAGTGATCCCATATCTGACGAGATTGCAGGTACTCAAAGTTGTTGGCAAAGCAGTCGGGAAGAGGACAAGTCATGGGAGGATCGTCGTGGACAAGGGGGCCAGGATAGTCATACCAGGGGAGGGGATATGTGAGTGTCCGGGGAGGCTGGAGATTTCGAGCTGGGGTATAGCTGTCAAACAGCTTCTGTTGCTCGACGGGATCATAAGCGGAGGGGTGCATTTCCGGGAACAGCTTCTTCAGGGGATGTATCTTGTCTTGAGCCTTCCCCTTGGACACAAACTTGGTAATGACCTCATCGAGAATCTTTTCCACGACGTCTCGAGATACCATCTGAGCTGACCCAGTAACAGCACGCCGAGGTGGTGCCGTGGTTCCTGCTTGAGGTCGCTGGGTATTCACCCCTCCAACCAGACCATGGAGCTCCGAGATGATCTGCACAACTCGATCGGGAGCAACGCCAATGGGCTGCAAGACACTACCTCCACAGACAAGAGAGAGAAGCTCCGAAGAGAGTTGCAGAATTCTATCAGGGATAGCACCCCTCGAAGTGTTTGTAGCAAACAGCTGGGCGTTTCCACCTTGAAGAGGCGCAGTACCCGTCATGTCGGCCATGGGGGCTCTGGGAGCGCTCTGGTTCCCAAACTGAGGAAACACCTGCTGCCGTTCTGATCTAGGGACCCTGTTAAACAGACCACCCGAATTGGCTAATTGGCTGTCGGTAGGTTGCTGCCAACGAGAGCCAGAAGCAAACGATGACTTGGCCTTGTCTCCAGCAGGCGGCTTCATACCCAAGGCCCTGATGAGCTTAACCTGATGGTTCTTGCGCAGGTGAGCCATCCTCTGCTCTGGCGACCACCACTCAAACAAAGGCTCATCACACCACATACACTTCTTCGCCTGGTGGACGAGCTTGGCGTGCTGCTCAATGGCCTCCGGCTCATCGAGACGGTGAGAAAAGTCGCAGCCCTGGAACGGACATTGCATGGCGCGCTTCAAGGCAATGTTGCGGACACCGAAAAAGCTGCTCTGCAGCTCAGCCTGCTCGCTTGGCGTGAGTACGGCCTTGATCATCATCGGGACGTTGTCGCTCGTTCGAAAGACCTTTTCTGTCGGTGCCGCCGTGATGGGAATGGCTAGATCGTTGCAGGACGGCCATGCCCTGGGGTCCCAGCCTTCAAAGATACCAGGTTGTTCAGCCCACGTTCTGGCTCTGTCGTCATTGTCGATGGGCTCCATGGGTTTAGGGCGCGAAGTACGCTCATGGAAGGTGACAGGTGCGTCTGATGGCCCTGAAGTATCAGATACAACGTCATCGCCGTATTCAGAGCCGGATGCGAACTCGACCTGAGGACGCCTGTCTTGTTGATTGCTAGGCTCGCCTTCCTCTTGGGCTTCCTCTTCCACATCCCTCATGGGCTCATCATCTTCTCCCCAGAGATCAGCATCAGGAGGGAGTCTACCTTGATCCGGGGTTTCGGTCGGCTCTTCCTGCAAAGGGTCTTCGGAACTATGGGTTGTCTCTTCTTCTTCACTCTCTATAAAGATCGGTCGCCTATTATCTCCCGGCGTGCGGAGCCACTCAGGACGCTCTCGCTCTCGCTGTGGCTGTGGCAGCGGCTGCGGCAGCGGCTGCCTCTGTCGCCTTGGGCTTGGCTCCCTTGAGAGGAATGAGGGAAGCTGAAGCTTGGATTGGGGAGCAGGTACAGCGCGCTGGATCTGGCCTCTAGGCTTGGCCTGATGTTCAGGCTGTTTCTTTGTAGAGCTGGGTAGACCAGGAGTGTCACCCTTGTTCTGGCCTGTTGGTTTGACTGGAGGCTCAGGCAGTGGCCTTGCAGAGCTTTGCAGAGGTGGCCCATGACGAGACACTGGACGCTTGGCTTGGTGCCCTGGAACCCGCTTTGCAGGTCCCGAGGAGTTTTCAGGTTGTGCCGTCTGCTTTCCCGACCCCTCTTGAGGCTCAGGCACAGGAAGAGCCAATCCACCAGGAGAGATATAAGGCGACTTCGGACGATCAAAGATAGGACTCGTCCCGAAATGCCTTCGCGAACTAAACGCAGACACCCTCTCTTTGGTTTTAGCCTTAACCGTGCCCTTCCTGCCGTCGACGCCAACTTTGGACTCCTTGGCGAAAGGAAGTTCTTCAGCGGCGGATTTGGCCTCTTGCTCGAGCTGACGGGGGATCGGTAACGATTTACTGCCGTCGACCTTTTTAACCGTGAGAGCGTTGATGTCAGTCCATGCGTGGGTATTCCAAAACCAAGAGAGGGAGTTGTCGTCGCTGAAATATGGTCGCACACCCCAGATGTTGCTCTTGGCGATGCTCCGCCACCAATCCGCCTCGGAAGCCTTGAGAAATGACACCGAGACATCGCAGGATGTGATTGCACTTCGAATCGCGCACCACTCGTGCTGGGTCGTTTCAGTGGTGAGGAGAAAGGCTGGAGATTCCGTCTTGGGTGTCTTGAGGGCGTCCCAAGGAGGCAAGGACTTGAGGAGGATGACATCTTTGGCACGGCGCCAGTCTCTTCTGTGATTTGTGGCACTACACAGGGAGTCAATCAGCTTGAACAAGGTGCCCAAGCTAGAGTTCAGGGGCGGAAAGTCGGTGTATACGTTGGATGTGTCGGGCCAGGCTGGGAACAACTTGCTCTCCCCAGCTCTCCAGACCGGAAGAATCAGCAAGTATTCATCAGCAATCATGCCTTGAAGCTCTTTTCCGAGCTGTAATCGCTCCTCGAGGAGATATGGGCGGTTGGTCGGAATCTCGAAGCCGTTCATCATCCCCTTCACAATGATCGAGTCCATTCTGGCAATCGTCTCCTTGTTGAAGGCCTCGGTGACAGCATCTTGTATGACTTCGAAGGCATCTTCAAAGGGGCTCATCCCAGTCCAAACTTGGTTAGATAGTAGATGAGGATGAGGGTCTGGGTAGTAGTTGGGCACAATGACAGCCGTCGTGCCGTAGACGCCTATACCCATCCAGTCCACCATCCAGTCGGCACCTGGGTTGTTCAGAGGATGGAGCATCTCCCAAACCCACTGCATCTGGCCCATAGCATCAAACACAATAGGCGGCAAGATCTCCGTGTCCGGCTTGTTCCTGTCCACAAGGCGAACCAGTCCATGTTTGGGTTCGAGGCTGCGAGGCTTACCGAGCAGGACATCAATTACCATCCGAAAGTTGGCATTGAACTGGTTGCAGCCAAACTTATCGATAGTGAAAGTTTCTGTCTTGGTCTTGGGGAAGGCTATATAGGCATAGCTGATGGCATTCTTTCCGGGGCCGCTCTTGGCGTCAAACACATAATGACCAATCTTGGCCAAGTCCGCTTCAAACTGCTCCGGATGAGGCTCCCAGTGACGAGGGTGTGGCGGACGTTCCCCTGCATACGTCGCAAAGAAGGCGCAGCAATCTTCATGGCCGCTGGTAGTATCGCCAGTGAAGTGCTCCAAGAGATACTTCATGGCAGGGCTATCCTCGGTCAGGTACAGTTCATCGTCTATCGTCGTTGCCTTTTTGGTCTTTCGGTCAAAGTGAACCAGAATGTAGTCGATGGGGTCTTCAGGATCTTCAGGGTGGAAATAAGGAGAGTCGTGGTCCAATTGAAGAATCTGTCGAAGGGCTTTCGCGTATGACCGCCACTTACGGGGGACAAAAGGGATGCAACCGGTGTAGCCATATAGGTAGATCCATTCGTCCTTTGGAAGAGCTCCAGTTTCGAATTGGGGCCAGTAATCGTGCTTGACAGTAAAGGGGAACACCCTGTCAGGGGAAATATAACCTATGGCATCATTGCCATCATCGCTATCGCTGTCATCATTGTCATCACCATCGCCTCCTCGAAGGCCCATAACTGGCTCATTCTGAGAAATAGATGTGTTCTTCGGGGCAGGTCTGTCTTGGTGGGTGGGCGCATCACCCATCGGGATAGGCATTGGCCAGCAAGGAGCTTCCTGGCCTATACACTGTTAGTTAAATACATTCCAGATAGTAGACTCGTCAACTCACCTCGCAAGCTGTCCTTTCCCCAGTTGCGAGCTTGGTGGGCAGAGAGGAAATGCAGCGGTGGCTGGACATTGTACATCGGGACATGTGGTTGATTAAGCCCAAAATCATTGACCAGCTCCTCCAGAAGAGAGGTCAAGGGCTCAACGGGCAGACCAAAGTACATCATGGTGAGCTTGGACACCAGGTCTCTCTCGACGCCGCGAAAGCGCCCCTGAAGCAAGGCGTTGTACCGTTCCGTGTTGGCATCCTGAAGGCTCTTGATGTCGGCACGGTCCGAGGCTAGCAGCATGCGGGTTTCGTGGTAGGTAAAGTGTTCCGACAGGATCTTCTGGAGAGTTTTGTCGGACTTGTGCAGCTCGGTAAAGGTGTAGAGCATCCTTCTCCAGTCGCGATCTTGAGGTGTGATGGTAGGGTTGACGCGCTTGGCGGCTGCTTCAGGCGACACATAGGGAGTCGGCTCGCCTGTGCCAAAAGCGGCCGATAACGGTATGTCCCCCATTACTAGATCACAACGACAAAGGGAAGAAGGGAGGTGTATGGAGAGGGATCAAGTTGTCGGGCGGTCTATGGTACAATGCGAAGAAAAGGGAGAGAACGAACACAGAAGAGATCAAGTTGGGGAAGAGAAGTCTATAAGGGACGGCAAAGAGAGTGAAGACATAAGATTGGAGGGAGGGGGTGAATAATGGCCGAGGCTGATGGAGGGTTAAATGACAGACGTGCTCTACCTCCAAGGTGAATTATCTCAAGCAGCCAGTTCAGGCTGCAGGGAATACCAGCCCCTGGCAATACCATTGTTCTTCGGGACGGTAACCTGGCACATGCTCTCGAGGCTTGGGTATGGTGTCGCGAACAAAGAAAGGGTGATTTCTTTGAGGATTGAAAGGGTGGTCTGTGAATGCCATCGGCATTGCCGGTCTTTGAGGTTGGCGCAGTTACTGTACTAATCGCGGTTCCTTCTCCTGTGTCAAGTCCAATTAAAGTACTATGCGTTATAAATCCAGTCGAAAGTGAAAGCTGAGAGAAAGTTTCATACAGTCACGAATTGTTGCGACAGCTTCGTTCACTCTAGTTGACATAACTCGAGGGTGACCGCCAAGTTGGTTGCCAAAGTCTGTGTGCCCACCATTTCAAGTGACCGATCCGGAAGAGGATCTCAATAAAGCCTGCAACGGTGTAAAATTAGCAATGGTCCAAGGGAGTGCACGTCCTAGCCACATCCCAACCTCCCTTCAGTTGCAAGTTGTCTGTCTTTCTTTGTTAGCTGTCACGCTCTTGGTGGAAGCCAAAAGAGGGGAAGGCATCCGCCAGCCTTGATGCCGAACAAAGGATATCGAAGGTTCCAGTTGAGCACCCTACAGGGATCAATTCAGGGCCCAAGATCCTCTGTAATCTCTTTGTCCTCGAGAATGGGTCTTCTGATCAGTCGGATTGCGATTGCGCATTCACGGAGAAGGCAGTGATTGAGAAGTTGAATGATATGGTTGATTTGAGTATTGTCAGTCAATTGCTGATTGCCGGCCTCTGTCGACCGCTGTGAACTCCCGTTAACGGGCCGCTGCGACTGGGTTATTGACAATCACCGGTCGGCACCCGTCGTTATCCAGCATGGTGCTTCACCAGTTCCTCCAGTTTCTCTTGAAAGTCGGCAAAGTAATTGATGGCCTGGATGATCTTTCCTTCGCTTGAGCCGAAACCACTTCTAGTAAAGGCGAGCCTCCATGCGCTTTCATCTTTGACAAGAGCACCGTAATCCTTCGTCTCCCAGCTCTTGTTCGCAGGTCCTTGGGCAAAGTACTCTCCCAGGGTCCCTTTCCAGCTTGACAGGTCGGTGGAAGCCAGTCCGCGGAGCAGGTTAGGCGAGATGGTGACATGCTGGATGCCTGCAAGTTGCATCACTTCATCGAGAGAAGTGAGTGAAGCAGCCAGGACCTGGGTGCGGAAAGAGTGGCTAATGTAGTACGCTTGTGCCTCTCGGCAAAAGTCGAAGGCTTTGTTTTGGTCCACGTACCTACGATTGTCAGCAGGGAACAGGCATGTCAAAGGGAGACATACCCCTCTTCAAAGTGAACCTTGAGTTCATTCACGTAGGGGGCAATGTAGGTGCATTGTGCCTCAGCGGCCAACGCTGCTTGCTCCATGCAAAATATGGTGGTCGCAAGAGTTGCGATGCCTTTCATCTCAACACTCCGACAAGCTTGGAGGCCCTCCCATGTGGAAGGAATTTTGATGCACACCCTCTTTGTGTCAAAGTCGGGCGCCAGTGCTTTGAAAATGTCGATGATTCCTGATAACATGTTAGCGAAGGGGATGAAATCAGGTCAAGGACAAGAGTTAACTGAAGGCGTTGTCAATTGTTCCAGCTGTTGAGTATGACAGCTTGGGGTTCGTCTGGATGTGTACGTAGCCCGTCAAGTTGGGCAGTGTCAATAGTTGCAGTTTGACCATCTTTTCATGTTAGAACATCTTCATCTTGCGAGAAGCCTTCATACCAGAATCTCAACCACGAACTCCTCAAAGGTCGCGGTGCCTTGCAGCCCTTTTAGAGCCTCCCGTGCATCTCGAATGGCCTCCACGATCAAAGACTCATGGTGCAATAGGGGTTGGCCAGCGAGTGGCCGAGAAACCTCAAAGAACGCAATGGCCTTGAACTTGTCAGCACCACACAATACACACACGGGGTGACCAACCTGGTTAGAAGTGCAATCCACGAAAGGGCCCAGCTCCCGAGCAACTGGATTTACAAGTCAGTTTCTCAATGTCGTAAGAATATAGCATGTCCGAGCAGCCCGTACCGTCACTGTCAAGAGTGTCGCAGTCGACCTGGCTGGTCTGACGAAGAGCACTTAGGAGAGTCGGCATTGTCAAAAGGACGGCGTTGGAACAGAAGCTCGAAATTGATCGTAATGTATTTTTGATAGTATGCTAGTCACATCGAAGCATCCAAAGACGAAGATATTTGAACGTTTCGAGACAGGTGAGCCGAATTCGGTGACCCATACTGATGTCGACAGACACCCCACCTTGTTGATCTGGGAGGACATCTGACAACCTCGAGCCGAAAGTCAATCGGTGATTCGCTCGGCTTGGCTTCCCAAAAGGTTCAAAGGCGTCGTTCTCGTCTCCATTGCCCTGACGGTGCGGTTGCGACTGCCATCAGAAGCACGAGAGAACTTTTCCAGACCCATTCTAGGCTTCCGGTTTTCGAAGCTCCGCTAGTGTCCTTCACCAATGTCGACGCAGAGAGTCGATCATGTGGTGGAATGCGTGGGTCGTGGTATGGAGGTTGTGTCTTGAGACCCAGAGAACCACTCAACCTGGGCCACGATCCTCAAGGTCTGGAGAACCACCCCGGCACTTGCCGATGGCAGCTGCTGCAGTTGTGAGACGGCAGGATGGGTCCTCTGCTGCAATCATTGCATTTAGCCGGAATCAATCTGCAGAGAAAGAACATGATAAGAAGATGGTGTGCAGGGCGTGGAGGAGACAAAAACGTGGGGGCGTCTGAGAGCAAGTGCGGGTACCCACGTGACTGGTCACGTTTCACTTCCTTTTCCCCAGACACTTCCTGATTGGGTCAACCCACCAAGAAATCTGCCATCAGAGTCGAACCATCCATCCAATCCACGACCAGCTTACTCTACTCAATCGAACCTCTTCGGCTCCGCGAGTCGGTTATGGATTGAGTCTCGTCGACGACGGCCATGAACCCATCGCCCGGCGATCATGCGACCACCACGATGCCTCGTCCCCGCCGCGGAGCTCCAGTCCCTGCTCCTCAAGGCTCCGAGGACCGGCCCATCGCGACGATGGATGTCTGCCGCCGCCGCTTTTCCTGCGCCTAGGATGGTCGCTTCCACTTCGTCCAAGTGTGCACCGTTTTTCCTATCCAACAGGCTCTTTGACCGATCCAATTGCCTCGATTTCGTCATCCTCCGCCGTGCCAATGGCATCTACTCTACCTCTGCCTCGGCATCCGTAACACCCGATTCGACAGTATCGTCAACTACCTCAAATGCCTCCAATTCCTCTCAATCCGAACCTGAGCTTGCTCCTCACCGGCGACGACAAGCTCAACGCCGCGAAAAAGCTGCTACTGCCGCCGCCGCTCGAGGAGAAACCCCTCTTCCTCCAGATGCCTCATCTCTTCTTACAAGCCATGCCGCTTCACACCCCACCGACTCGCTCCGACGGCACATTTCCACCTTTCTCTCCCTCTCGAAACCCCGATTGACGATGCTCGTTGTTCTTACCGCAATGGCTACATATGCACTCTATCCCGTCCCCGAGATGCTCTCCCCGAGCACTACCGAGACTCCGAGTCTGAGCCCGCTCACATTATTATTCCTCACGACCGGCACGGCTCTTTGCTCCGCTAGCGCGAATACCTTCAACATGCTGTACGAGCCCAAGACCGATGCCAAGATGACCCGAACCCGCAACCGCCCACTCGTCCGGGGCCTCATCTCGAAGCGAAGCGCTATTATTTTCGGAGTCCTGTCTGGTATCATTGGAACGGGTGCCCTTTATGTTGGTGTCAACCCCACTGTGTCCGGACTCGGTTTCGCCAATATCGTCATTTATGCCGGCATGTATACACCTCTCAAGGCTGTGACAGCCTTCAACACCTGGGTCGGCGCCGTTGTTGGAGGTATTCCTCCTCTGATGGGTTGGGCTGCTGCTGCTGGCGAGACTGCTACCAAGGACGGATCCTGGAGGGAGCTCCTGTTTGCTAATGACGGCTCGTCCATTGGCGGTTGGGTCATGGCAGGGTTGCTCTTTGCATGGCAGTTCCCCCACTTTATGGCCTTGAGCTGGCCCATCCGTGAGGAGTACAAAAATGCTGGACTTCGCATGTTGGCATGGACAAACCCAGCCCGCAACGGGCGTGTCGCTCTGCGATACAGTATCGTCTTCATTCCCCTCTGTATATCGCTCTGCGCCGCAGGAGTCACAGAGTGGTCTTTTGCCGTTACCAGTCTTCCCATCAATGCCTGGCTCGTGCGAGAGGCCGTGCGCTTCTGGAAGTACGAGGGCCACAAGGGCAGCGCCCGAGGCCTCTTCTGGGCCAGTGTGTGGCATCTTCCCGGTGTCATGATCCTTGCTCTGCTACACAAGAAGGGTATGTGGAGCAGGGTATGGAGGAGCATTTTCGGTGAGGAGGATGGTGAGTGGGAAGAGGAAGAGTTGGATGAGATGGTGAGCATGGCCGTGGAGAACACAGGCAGTAGGTTACAAGCTGAGAAGCCTACTCGGTGATGTAGGATGGACGAGTAAATGGATGTACCAACAATTGTATGAGTGATGGTGGGAATGAGGTCTATGTCATGGGCTGTAGTCGTGGTTCTTGTGATGCCGTCTCTTGCACACTACTCATCATATCATGCATCACTGTAGACTATCATGTTAATAACATTTCAAGACATTAGTCTGTAGAGTATCTAAGGCTG
The DNA here is from genome assembly GCF_025433545.1 of Fusarium keratoplasticum. Taxonomy (NCBI): domain Eukaryota; kingdom Fungi; phylum Ascomycota; class Sordariomycetes; order Hypocreales; family Nectriaceae; genus Fusarium; species Fusarium keratoplasticum. The sequence continues at coordinate 426,808 of NC_070537.1, read as the reverse complement.
AGCAAGCCTAACCATCAACCATCCCGAAAGATCAACCTTGGGAGTATCTACAGTCACAATACCATATTCGAACCCAGTTGAACGCAGAAAAAGCTTGTATTCCTGATATCGCATGTCTCAAAAAACAGTAAAGACAAGGCGCTGCTAGATCAGCCGACATGCTTCGTGTCATGGTATCTCTATCTCTAGTTGTACAAAGGAAAACGTAAGCATTCCCCCGTCCCTCCTCTTTCGAACCACCGTTTTGAACAAAGCAAATGCACACAAAAAGTAAACAGAAAACATTAATGCAGAAAATATCCAACGCCAAACACACACAGAAAAACAAGTAGACAAAATGACCCAGTCGTGCGTGATCGTCGTTATAGTTTGTCCCAGGAGCGCCAGAAACACCAAAAACTCGCCCGTGCTGCTGCTCGCCATGCAGTGAAAAGGACTGGAACCGCCAACATGATGATGCTGGAAACAGATAAAGAAAAGAACGGACGGCGGCAGTTGGGATTTGTTTGTGAGAGAGATGAAGAGGTAGATGAGAATGTGTTGGGTGAAAGTCGGAGAGTGAGAGAGAGTAAGGAGAAGGGTGAGAGCCATGATGAGTGGTCATTAGATATTGGCTCGTGGTCGGTTGATGAGATTCCCAATGCCCATATCTGAGCTCTGGGGTCGTTGTGTCGTCAAATACTGCTGCGGGCTGTTGCCCTGGCTGTGCCCATTCCCAGCATGAGCTGCATACCCATGGCCGGCGCTGGCACTGGAGCTCACGCTCGACGAGTACCCGTGTCCCCCGTAGCCGCCTCCGTACGCGGCGGCGGCTGCGGCTGCCATGCCGTACTGGGCGTTGCCGAGCGCCGCCATCTGGGCCTGCGACTGCAGCTGGTGGAACGAGGCGGTGGCCGAGGCGGGCACCGAGTGCACGACCGATGAGGTTGTCTCGGGGCTGCTATAGGATGCGTCTAGTTCGTCAACGGGTGTCAGGCCCATGCCGGAGATGCCGCTGTCGTCGTCATACCCTGAGAGAGCGCCGGACTCGAGACGGTCGCGGCGAGCAGCGGCGCGGGCGGCGCTTTGAAGATTCTTGAGGCCATTAGACATGCACTGGAAGTATGTTAGTATTGTAAATATCCAGGGACACTGGGAGCTTACCTTGGCCTCAACAACATTCCACTTCTCGCCTGTTCGAGCGGCGAGTCCACTCCAAATCTCCTTCCTCATGGCCATGTACTCCTTGGCCAGCCGTTGGAGCTTCAGGTTATCCCAGTCATCAGCGCCCTTGCGCTCCATCAACCGCTCGTGACGCTTGCGGCAAGCATTGGGGGTCTTTGTGGGAAAGTAGTTGGCCTGGATCTGGCCCCAGTTGAGGCCTTGCATCCTCGCCGTGAGCAGCTGCTGGTCGTCCTGAGGAGTCCATGCTCCCGAGCTCGCTCGGTGCTGCACCGGAGGGGGCACCGACACAGTCGGCGCTGTGCTCGTGTAGGACTCGTAGGTGGGCTGCTGGGCCTGGGTCTGAAGGGCCATGGAGGAGGTAGTAGTAGTAGGGATGTTGTAGTATGTGGATGGCATGGTCATCCGGTGCTGGTTATACAGAGGAGAAGGAGCAAGAGAAACAGGAAGACCAGGATTGTAGCGGTTCTGGGGGTTGCTGGGAGCGCGAGTGTGTTTCGGCATGATGAAGAAAAGGAAGAAAGAAATGTAGAGATAGGTTGAAGAGAAGAGGATCCCGTTGATGAAGGATCCAGTTGTAACAAGAGATTACGGATTAAGCGTAAGAGAGAGGGTAAGGCCTGGGTCAACCGGCCTGGGTCTGCTTGGTCCGGTCTTGAAGATGGTGGCCCGGAGGTTCAAGTGTGTAATCGGCCGAAGCGATAAAGATTGAGATGCCAAAAGGAAATCAACGATTGGGTTTCAGAGAGTCAAGGAAATAATAGGAAATTTTTTGAAGCCCAGATGATGAAAGCGACAGATGGAATATCGACCAAAAGGAGAATGAACCAAGAACGGAAAGGAAAGGAGAAAAAATAGGAATGATGCTGTATAGCGAAGGAAAGGTTGTCTGAGGAGAGAGGAGAAAGAGGCCATGAGAAGGCCGGATATGAGGCAAGCTTTAAGCACCCCCGCGACGCCATCGCAGAGTGGATCGTTCGCCCAAAAGCTGAGGCAAAAGATACCATGTACCCAATCTAACCCTGGGCGGCTCTGGCAGTGAGTGAAACAGGGCAAAGAGGGACGACAGATGGCAATGAAACGGCACACTTGTGTCTAGAGCTAAGAGTATGCTATGAATAGGTCACGGATATTGGTCGGGACATGGCGGCGGCTGTTTGGAGCTCGGCGGTTAGGAGGGGGAGTGGAGGGTGGAGGGGGAGGGGAAGTTTGACAGGGCGGCTAGGGTGAATCTGCTGAGGATGGGGAGAGCGGAGCTGGAATATGGATTCATCCGTAGCACGAAAGGGTTTGAGCAAGCGCCAGAGGTTTTAAGCGGGGTGCTGAAGACCAGAGAAAGAGACGGGAGCATGTTCGAGCCGTCTGTCTGTCTGGCCATGTTTAGTTCAGATGGCATGTACATTAGTGACATGTTGACAGGACAACTAAGAGAGAGGCTCTAGATCTTGACAGCCAGCCGATTTGCAGGTTCGAGAGCGGTTCATGACAGTCCAGCATGGGTCGCTAACTCTGATGTGGCGGACTGACAGTCAATCGGGCGCCTGGGGAAATGAAACGGGGGCTACAGGGATTCCGGGTGAGAAGTGGTGTGCCAAAGTCAAACGTGGAACCAGAAGGGACGAAAAAAGAACCACAGAGCAGAATGCCCGCGGGGATCGCCAAAGGCTGCACGAACTGACGGGAAGTGCATCTTGTGCAGAAAACAGCATGGGTATTTTTGTTCTGTCGAGAATGCGCATCATCGTTGCCGAGAAGCAGCAGCAGCAGGGGTCTTGTGTGAAAAGATGAAACGAAACAACCCCTGCAGATCTATTCAGAGCATCTTTTTTAAAGTTCGCCGACGATTGTGGTTTGCCGCCCAACCGTTCTAGGCGAAGAAGAAACGGTTGCCCAAGAGGGAACGATAAGAAGAAGATGCAATGTCTTGGTGTTGAAGAGACAGTGAGTTCACTGGGATTGTGTTGTGGGGGTCCCGTGGTTATCCAATTGGCCAGCCCTTCCAGGCGCGCGTTTAACTCAAAAACCATCGGCGACTCCCGAAACAGACTAGCTCATCTATTTTGAGAGCAATGCTGATCCTCGATTGGACATGACCTCACAAGTATCCCTACCGCAACATTTTGCGGCACAGGTACCTGTCCACTCAGAAGCTCTCCATCTTGGTTGACAAGCGCCGAGGAGGGTCGCGGGCCGGGGTTAGTTGACAGCGGCAAGCGTGTAGTGAAGCAGACGGGGCGTTTCAGGTAGACGAGAAGCAAGCAGGTGAACAAGTTTCTAAGCCTGTATGTTTCTTTAAACTTGTCTGGTGAGTTTCTTTGTATAGTATCATTCTTTGTGAGACATTGACGTTTTTGGAGACGCCTTGTTTCTGCCTACCGTTTGCGCCATTGTCTCTGCAAGGACGTCATCTGCCGAGCCCGGCGTTTGGGTACTAACCGGCTACCACGACAAAGATGGGCGGCTGTTTGAAGATATCATGAGGGAAGTAGGGCTGGCGGTCCGATAACTGATGACATTATCTTTGAGAAGCTTGGCAGTTGTTTTGTCAACTTGCTGAGGTCAATTTCCACCCTCATCCTCCATGTGAGGACCACACGATCGTGAGCTTACAAGATAAAGTTCAACTGACTCTGGGTATCATTGCTCTATGTATGTTTATTCATCTACGGAGAACTATGTACTCATAAGTTTGTATACACAACCGAAAAGCCCAAGCCTGGGGTTGCCGCAATTCGGCAGGGCGACCGGAAGAGCTTATCTGACAAGCCCTCCAGAGTCCACCATCCTCCAAGCTGCCATCTTAGTGAACTTGGCCACACATTCATCAGTATGAGTCCCCCAAAAGCTCAATGCTGATGCACGCCTCGGTATCAAAGCGCAGCCAAGTGCAATTCTAGGTTCCTATACGTTGTTCTTATCGACGCGACTCGCATGATTGAGTGTCGCGTGCTTGCAGGTTGCCTTAACAGACGAAGCATCCACGCTCGTAGGCATTATAGGCTGCTGAGGGGACCTTCTGGAAGCCAGCGCGACAGATGATGAGCCCGGTCTACAAACAAGCGCATCAGCACCGACAGCAGCCAAAGCGACAGCAAAGCCAACGATCATCTTGAAAGCCATTTCAACGTCGAAATGTTGAAAAGAGACGACGAGAATTCTCCACCCTTTCACGAATTGCTCGTCTTTTGCTTTTAAAGTCTTGCGCTGTCCCATCTTAATTTCCCGGGTGGCGTCGAGCTAGACCTTGGCGACGGACACCATTGCTAATAATTTGACGGCTAAGAAGCCACTCGTCAACGGTCGTCGAGAGAGGGTTCCACAATCGGCCGAGACATGTTTAGCGGTTTATGTCTATGAGCTGTTGGTAGAGTGTTTGGTCTTGTGTGTTCTAGATAGGTTCAAGTGTATCTAGAGTGTAGAGCTGAAGTGAAGAAGAGGTGCTCGAGCATTATTCCTTGTTGTTTTGCCCGAAGAGGATTCATTCCCCGCTACGGGTGATCCCGAAACCGACACACGGCAGAACCCCGCTGACAAGAGCGTATTGAGTCAATGCAACAAGTTAGGGGAAAGTGATAGCATGACCGCCTTTTTCATCTAGGCAGCAGCAGCTACTATGGGCCATATACAATGTTGTCACTGGCTACAGGAATAATTAGCTTTCGCTGCTGATCGTAGTTGAAACCGGGTGGATAAAAAGGCAACTGAGCAAGGGTGATGATAGCATCAAACAAGTGCCGATCCGTACTCAACCGACTTTAGCATAACAACCGAAATTGTGACATTCGGTTAAACGCTGTAAATGAGAAAAAGTAGCAATTCACGCTTCAAATATGAGTTATCAAGTCTTGAAACGCCTTGAGTCGCGACACATTGCTGCATTCCTGGGCGATCTTTTGTTGATATAGGGTAGCCGGTTTTGCCCAACCTACAGTGTAACAGGTCGTGATCCCACTGTGGCAAGCTTCGTATCTGCGTATCTGCATTGAACAGCCTCCAAAGGCAGGGATCCAAGCCTCCCATCCATTCAAAATGGTTCGCCTCAGCCATATTCTCTCAACAAGGCAACTTGTAGGGCTGCAAGGATACTGACCTTGAACGAGAACGAACTCTTAAGTGGAGATGTCAAGCTAAGGCAGCAAGGCGGTGCGTCTGGCAGGTTGCCTCTTTTGGCTTTCTGTATCCAGTTTCAAAGTCACGGGTACCTGGGGTTTCATTCTGCACGGATGGATCGGCAGGTATTTTGGACCCTTTCTGGTTTTGGTGAGCCTCGCGTCTCTAATGCACGCACGTCATGAAGGATTTAGTCTCTTGCGCAGCCAAAAGGGGACAAGAGAATGTGAGTGTCTGATAGGTTGGGTATGGCACAGCCCAAAGCTGACAGAAATAGTGAGCGTCCGACAGATAGGACACTGTCTGCCGTATTCTGTCGTTGATATCCCCACCCTCTGGCAACCCCAGCTGGACATGGCGATGCAGGTGAGACGATAGGCAGCGGAGGCTATGAACATGCCGTTGAAACGAATATATAACTGGCCTGCTTGGCCCTCTAAACTTCTTTCCATGCACAGCAACCTCAGACACCTACATCACACAAAATGGAGTCCCCAAGCACAGCTGGCAGTATCCTCGGCCAAGGGTCAGCGCTGGCCGCTCTGGATGCTCTGTTCCCCGGTTTCACATCAGTCCGCAACGCCACCTTCTTGATGTTTCTCGCGCCGTACGTCTACGATGCTGTCAAGGGCGTCGTCAAGACTCGACTCATCTCGTCTGTCGAGATCAGTGCGAGCGATGAGATTTACACCTATGTCATGCGCTGGGTTGCCGCCCACAGCCTGTCCAAGAACAACCACCGTCTTCTCGCGAGCAGCAGCATCAACTCAGAAGATGATGAGGAGGAGGATGGTGATCCCGACTTGGCTGAGCCTGCTAGCAACAACCTCGCTGATTTGAGGTCCAACATCTCACTTTACAATGCTCGACCGCTGCATTGGACACCCGCCATGGGTACACACTTTCTTCGTTACGGGGGCCGTTTCTTGACTTTTACCAGGTCGTTGGAGGAGAACAACACTCAACCTTTTGGTCGCCACATCGAAAAGATTGTCATCTCGTGTCTTGGAACAGACGCGACAGTGCTCAAGAGGCTCATCTACAACGCCCGGATGGAGCACCTGCAACAGCAAAGGGGACGCACCAGCATCTATCGCGCAGTCAAGGTCTATGGCGACGACCTCGCCTGGTCCAAGTACATGTCCAAGGCAACGAGGCCCATGTCAACAATCGCACTCGACGAGTCCATCAAGGAAGGCCTCATCAAGGATCTCCAGCGGTACCTGGATCCCCGGACGAAGCGCTGGTACGCCACCAGGGGCATTCCCTACCGTCGGGGGTACCTCTTCTCGGGGCCCCCTGGCACCGGCAAGACGAGTCTGACTCTTGCGGCTGCTGGGATAATGGGTCTGGATATTTACATGATCAGCCTGAACTCGCCGCTTCTCTCCGAGGATACTCTGGCGACTCTGTTCCGGGATCTGCCCCGTACTTGCCTTGTGCTGCTCGAGGACATTGACGCGACAAACCTCACCCACAAGCGAGAGGTTATTTCGGTCGAGTCCAAGACCCCTGCTGGGCCAAAGCGCGTTCGGGAGCGGGAGCCCGTCTCCCTCTCGGGGCTTCTCAACGTCATCGACGGTGTTGGAGCACAGGAGGGACGAGTCCTCGTCATGACGTCGAACCACACTGAAAACATTGACCCAGCTCTCCTGCGCCCAGGAAGAGTTGATTTCTCGGTTAAGTTTGGGCTGGCGACTTCTCACATGGCCACACAGCTGTTCACGCAAATGTACGAGGACAAGGCTGAAGAGGCGGAGGAGGAGATGAGGATGTCACTGAAAGAGACGGAAGACTTGAACTCTTTGGCCGTCGAGTTTGGAAAGAAGGTTCCCGAGTTGACGTTTAGCCCTGCGGCTCTTCAGGGGTTCCTGCTCACGCACCAGGATGATCCTCATGGGGCTGTCGAGGCTGTCGAGGGATGGGTAGAGGAGCGAGCTGCCCAGGATAAAGCCGCGGCCAAGGCGAAGGAAGAAAGTAAGGCTATTGAAGACGCACCAAAGGCCATTGAGGATACACCCAAGACAGAGGTGAATGGTGAAAAGAAGGATTAGTGGGAATAAGCGAGGTGGAGAATAATAAGGGCAAAATGCAGTGATGAGAGATACTCAACGCAATGACAGGCGTGACATGACAAACACTGGGAATAGCACAATAAGATGAGGCCAAGATACTTCATGACTCTGATTCATATACATCGTTACTTGGTCTATCTATCAATATCTCTATAGGTATCCAACCAGGCCCCCATACCAAGCCCCCATACCAAGCCCACCAAAAAGACCCACCAAGTGCAAAAAGAAGAGACCTAGAGAACCTCATGGGGTGAACCGGGATCGAACCGGTGACCTTCAGATAATTCGAATTCGAATGTTTGATTGAAGTTGTAGCTTCAGTCTGACGCGCTCCCAACTACGCCACCGCCCCAAGTTGCTTGGATGCCGGCCGCGATAACTCTGCTCAGGTGTCCGCGTCCTGGAGCAACGCCCGCTCTACAGCTTCCAGCGGAGAAGAGTGAGGGAGTGCTTGGGGAAGGTAAAGGTTCCTTGGCCGTCCCACTTGGACTCCTTGATGCCGACTTCTTCCTTCTCGGCTGTGTTGACAACCTTGACGTCTGCGCCGCTGACCGTGTGCACCTCAACCTCTCCGCTGACAAGACCCTTGAGCTCAGTCTCATAGTCCTTTTCCTCGTGGATGTTGACAACAGCCAAGTTGACAGTACCATCCTTGTCAAGAGCAGCAGAGACATCCAACCAAGGCGTCTCGATGGTTCCCCGGATCCAGGCCGGCTGGGTATCGCCTGCGTACTCGCCGGAGCGAACGTTGACGGCGATGGTGGAGCCGCGCATGTACTTGCTGTAGAGCAGGAGAGGCCACCAGGTTGACTGCTTGAGGATACCGTCCTTGGTCGTCATGAGAGGAGAGATGACGTTGACGGATTGGGCGATGTTGGCCATGCCCATGTGCTTGGATTGGCGGATGAAGACGTTGAGCCAGACGCTGACGGCGAGGGCGTCGGAGAGGTTGTACCTGAGATGTTAGTATTGTTGGTGAGTGAAAATGAGGGTTTACTTACTTCTCTTCAGCACCCTCTTCTCCGGGAGCGCGGACGGGATCCCAGACGTTCCACTCATCGAAGCAAATCTTTTGTCGTCGAACTGAAGGAGGAACACCGTTCTCAATGCGGGCGAGATCGATCAAACCAGCCGTAATCTCAATAGCCCTCTCAGCAGATCTCGGAGCTAAACCTGTCAGCCATGCCTCACTAGCTCTCAGCATCAAACATACCGGTAGCGTTCTTGTAGTGATCAGAGCTAGCAGTATACACATGAATACTGTGCATATCGATCAAGCTCGCCGTCGTGCTACCTCCCAGTCCGTGGAGATCAAACTTGATGCACTCCTTGACGACGTACGAGTCCCACGTGCTGTAGCCCGTCTCACCACAGAGGATGAGCTCAACGCTGGGATCGAGAAGCTTGATGGCCTTGGCCCATTGGTAAGCCTGCTTTGCGTAGTCTTCCTTTGTCATCTGGCCGACTTGCCAGGGACCCCACATCTCGTTTCCGAGGGCCCAGTACTTGACCTGGTGATGGTGTTAGTGATGGGTAAAGTGAAGGTTTGGGGGACGTACGTTGTAAGGCTTTTCGCGGCCGTTTTGACGGCGGAGGTTGGCGTAGTAGCTGTTTCGGTCAGAGTTGCAGTACTCGACCCATCCGAGGGCTTAGCATGTTAGTGAGAGTGCGTGCTTTAGATGCCTCATTTACTGACCTTCATCGAGAGTTCCTGTGACATGTTAGCAAGTGCATCTCTTATTGACATGAGTATGCTTACCGGTTCCAAAGTTGAGGCAAAAGTAAGGCTCAGTGCCAACAACCTCACACCACTTGAGAAACTCATCGGTTCCAAATTCATTGCTCTCAGTGCCGATCCAAGCAAGCTCAGGTCTGCACCTCATTAATACTCTCCCAAACATCAAATATTAAGTGCAAACTCACCTAGCAGGTCGCTTCTCCTTGGGTCCAACACCATCAAGCCAGTGGTACGTAGCAACAAAGTTACCACCGGGATACCGCACAACCGGAACGTTGAGCTCCTTCATGGCCTCGATGACATCTGTGCGGAAGCCGTTGGCGTCGGACAGGGGGTTTCCCGGGTCGTAGATGCCGCCGTAGATGCAGCGGCCCATGTGTCTGGGCGCGGCACGTCAATACAACCCTAGGGGGAACCATGAAATTGGGGGGATGTGCTCACTCTGTGAATCCTCCATAGATGTTGTCTTCAATCTTGGAGATTACGGCCGTTGGGTCGACCGTGATGGTTGGACGTTCGTCGTCCGAAATGCGAGTAAAGGTGGCCATGACTGAGTTCTACTGTGGTAGGTCACACAAGATCAAACAAGCATACACAACAAGGCCAAGCACACGGGGATTCTCCAACATGCACACACACTTGTGATGTTGTCGATTCTAGATTCCTTAATGCTCAGTCACGAGAGACACTCAATTTATGCAACTCAAATCTCACGCCAGACACATTCTCTCCATGCCATATCGTGCAGTCCCACCGCTCCCCTCGGTGCTTCGACGGGACTCCTCTCACCGCGTCTCTCGTCCGGTTCGTGCGCTTGACGCGAGCCCCAGCGATTGGAGCGCTTCACCTGTGATCATTCTAGGTTTCGATCGGCATAGTAAAGCACCCCCGCAACGACACGAGACGTGGCCGGGGCCCCGGTCCAACCACATGGTGGCGTGAGCTTTTCTTTTCCCTCGGCCGGGGGAGTAATTGCAACGCCGGAGCTAGCAGGGGAAACTCCACCAGTCCCGTCGAGTTCCCATGTCACGGTCTGTGAGACCGGCATGTTGCTAGAGCCAAGCCTCATCAACTGGTCGGGACACATTCCGGCCACTGTCAGTTGAGCGCTTGTAGAGCAAGTCAGCTAACAGAGAAATATTCCAGCTAACTCAGGTCACAAGGGATCTCACCGAGGCTCTTGTCATTCCGCTCTCTCCACAACGCACTAGCAGCCTGGCCCTGTCAACCCACATTGGCGATCCCAAAGACGGTAGTCACTCCGGGGACCCGCAGAAAGGGTATCCCCAAGGCCCATGCGGGGAAAACAAGAGGGAATGAATTGCCTATTGATGATGAGCATCTTTGCAAGATTGCAAGTTCGGGGCTCTCGTGCCGTCGCGCCAGAGTGTGATGGACCTAGCCCTGTCCCCCGTTCTCCCGTTGTGTCGGGATCCTTTGACCCCGTCCGTATACGACCTCGATGTGTTTAAATAGAGCCGTTGATCGCCTCTCTTTTTTGTGATTCTCCAGTCAACCACTGCCAATCCAAGATCTTCATCATGGCTCTCCCTCCAAAGTGGTATCAGTTTGCAGTGTCCGTCTTTGCCTCGCTGGGCTCTCTGCTCTATGGCTATGACTTGGGTGTCATTGCCGAGGTGATTGCCTCTGGCAACTTTGTCAATCAGTTTGGTAATGACCCAAACAAGATGTGAGTAACCTCACCCATGTGTCTCCGTGTTTATACTGACTCTGGTAGTGGTGCTGTCGTGTCCGTCTTTACTGGAGGTGCCTTTTTCGGTGCCATGTTTGCTGGTCCTGCTGGTGATAAATTCGGCCGCAAGTATACCATCCTGATCGGTGCTCTCATCTTTATCCTCGGTGGTGGTCTTCAGACTGGTGCCTCGCATATCGACTATCTGTACTCTGGACGATGTCTCGCCGGTGTTGGGTAAGTTTCCTTAGTCTAATTTGCTGTGCTTCACTAACATGCCCAGTGTTGGCTTCCTTGTCATGATCGTTCCCGTTTACCAGGGAGAGCTTTGCCATCCTGATATCCGTGGAAGAGTCACTGCCCTTCAGCAGTTTATGCTTGGTGTTGGTGCTCTCATCGCTTCAGCTGTCGGCTATGGTAAGCCCCCATAACCCTGCCTTAACCTCCCAAAACTAACACCCCCAGGCACATACGTTGGCTTTGAGGACCACGACTCTCGCCAGTGGCGCATTGCCCTCGGCCTGCAGTGTCTCCCCGCCGTCATCCTCGCCGCCCTGATCCTCTTCTTCCCCGAGTCCCCCCGATGGCTCATCGACAAGGGTCACGTCGATGAGGGTCTCAAGACCCTCGCCCGCCTGCACTCCCAGGGCAACGTCGACGACCCCTGGGTGCGTGCCGAGTTTGAGCAGATCCAGGAGCGCATCGCCATCGAGCACGAGGCCGCCGCCAAGAGCTACCTCGAGCTCTTTACCGACAAGTCCTGCTTCCGTCGTCTCTTCCTTGCTGTTGCTCTGCAGGCTTCCGTTCAGATGACTGGTGTCTCCTGCATTCAGTACTACTCTGTCAAGATCTTTGCCAAGATTGGTATTTCCGGTGACGAGACTCTCCGCTACCAGATGATTTCTTCTGTCATCGCTCTGGTCGCTCAGTTCACTTGCATGCTTCTCATCGACAACACTGGTCGTCGCTGGCCCCTGATCGGAGGCAACTTCTTCAACGGAATCACCTTCATCATCGCCACCATCCTCCTCGCCAAGTTCCCCCCTGGTTCCGAGGGCGGCGGCGGCGCTGCTGGCTGGGGTTTCATCGTTATCACCTGGATCTACAACTTTTCCTTCAGCGCGACATGCGGTCCCTTGTCGTGGATTATCCCCGCCGAGATCTTTGATATGAAGACTCGTGCCAAGGGTGTGTCTATCGCTACCATGATGTCGTTTGCTTTCAACACCATGATTGGCCAGACTACTTCTGTCGCTCTTGACGAGAAGGACGGCATTGGCTGGAGATGGTACATTGTCTTCATTGTAAGTTCCCTCTTTGCCAGCATCTCTGTAACTATGCTAACCGAACCAGGTCTGCAACATGACCAACGCCCTCTTCTTCTGGGCTGTCCTCCCCGAGACCGCCCACCGACCCCTGGAGGAGATGCGCTACCTCTTCACCGAGGCCCCTCTGTTCGTTCCCTCCATGGACAAGAGCAGGTTCGCCGCCGGCCAGGATCTCGAGAGGCGAGCCGAGGAGGTTTCTCAGAAGCAGGAGTTGGCTCATGTCAACTAAAGTGGCTGTTGAAGCTGGCACAATGTAGTTAATAGCATCAAGTGTGTGTAGCATGCTTGTTGTAGACTGTTAATTGGAAGACGCGCTTGTGTACTCCATTCTGAGGTTGTCATGGGTACTCGCTGTGACATCTGTGAATAGTAATGCATGACTAGAATGCAGAGAATCAATCCGATGTTCACATGCTTGAAGTTGCCATAACAACATGGTTCCTTCGAGCACGACCCCTAATGCACACCCCCAAGTTGTCACGATCCTTCACTCACCGTGATATCTACACCCCTCCCAAGCAAGACCGATCTCAACGGCTCCCCAGTTATACCCGAGTTGTCACCATCCAATCACGGACTCTCCCAACTACCCCTTGGCTGATGTGCGGCTAAGGACATACATAAGCCAACGGGTATACCCCTGACACTTCACTTTTCGTGATATCAACCACCAGTTAGACACCAAAGCACTTGTCAAACTTGCCCCTGATACTCAATTGATATTGACTACCCCTAAAGACTCTTTCCAAAAAACTCAATCAACTTCTTGCCCGCCTCATCAACCTTGTCATACAAATCCGCATGCGTCATCCCCTCAAGCACAACAAGCTCCTTCGGCTCCTTGGCCTTTGCAACCGCATCTTCGCTATACCACTTTGTCGCAGCCTTTGTCCCCGTAATCATCAATAACGGCCTTGGGCTGATCATCTCAATAAACGCAAACGCGTCAAAGTTCCCCATGATATCCCAACTTCGGGGAATGCAGGTATTAGTCGCTCGCTTGTGATGTCCTCGAGACGTGCGATAGTAATTCGCCAGATCACGGAACGACTCGGGAAAGTCGTCTGGTAGATCCTCGTACTTCTCCGGTAGCATGTGGACGATGTCTACCTTTTCGCCTGTAACGTCGCTGTTGCGGTCCGAGGCTGCGGCTTGAAGTTGAGAGTGCAGGACGTCCATGTTGGAAGAGTCCTTCTCATAGCCTCGACGGGCCATTGTGCCGGCGCACACGGCTGCTGCTGTTGCGCACGCTTTGATGCGGAGATCTGTCTGTGCTGCAAAGGGTGCGTAGCCACCAGAAGCACAGATACCAAAGACGCCAATCTTGTCGTTGTTCACCTCCTTGAGGCTCACGAGGTACGTAACCGCACACTTGATGTCTTCAACCCTCTGATACGGATCCTCAAGATCGCGGGGCTCTCCCTCTGATTCACCCTGGTAAGCGGCATCGTAGGTCAGACAGATGAAGCCGGCGGGTGCGAGGACGCGGGCGTAGTTGGCGGGCGATTGTTCTTTGATGGAGGTCCAGGGGTGGCAGATGATGATGGCGGCTCCGTTGCGGTTGGGGGCGTCGGAGGGGGGGAGGTAGAGATGAGCAGCGATCTTGAGGCCGCGGGACGAAAAGGAGACGTTCTTGGGAGTTACAGACATGTTGGCTGATGCTGATGCTGATGCTGATGCTGATGCTGATGCTGATGCTGATGCTTGTTGTATTGTCTAGATATTCATCATCTCCTCACGGGATTCCCCATTATATATATCTTCAGCCCAACACCATCATCTTGATCAATCCCATGTAAATGTGGAGTGATCCCGATCGAAATGTCTCCGTCAAAAGATTCTGGTGTCGTCTTTTCGGTATCGACTTTCGGGCCCCGACAATCTTCGGGGTGGAGGCTAAAGGCAATGCAACCTTCGACTCCGCGAATCCTGGGACGGAGGCTCCAATCCAACGGCTGCGGAGACGCCACTGGCTTTAACTTTTATTGGTGTCAGGCCACTTTGACATGGAAGCATGGGTTTGACCTGAGCTGGTGATGACCGGAGGAGAGTTATAAGTCCGTGGGCATACATATCACTTTATCCTGTTTGTTCAGCTTTCGGACTCAGCTTCGGGAATCGCCCGTTGTTTTCGGGATGATTAATGGCATGTCCGAAAGTGATTGTTTCTTATTGGATGTCTGACTACGAGAGTTCTTTGTCGGCAAGTTGACTTGTCTCTCGATACACGTCATGGCCACGACTAGCTCCAAGCACATGCTGGCCAGCGCTGAATGCAAAGACACTCCGGTTACAGCATGCCTGAGACAATTAACTGTGGCCAGCGTGTGTTTGTGAGTGGCGTAGGGATATGACTGTTGGAATAGGTGAAGCTCTTTCTCTGAATGCATGTTGAATGCAAGCTAACAAGTCACCAAGTCGATGACAGAGGCGTCTGTGAGAAACTATTCAGTGTTCCCGGCAGAGAATAATCTGCTTGTTGCATATCGTATACTCGTAAGATATATAAGTCCAGCCCTCTGGATCCATTAATCGGACCCAGACCAGGGGTGGGTCATTCCCCTGATGTCCCTTCTCATTCTGAATGCCCTCACTCACCATGACACCCCCAAAGACCTCAACTTGACGACCGATCCCAAGTAAATCACGCCCCAGACGCCGACCCAAGCAACTCCTCAGCAAACCTCCCAACAGCATCCTTCATGGTATCCAAAACACCCTCCTCAACCCAAAAGTGTCCTGCCGTTGTAATCTCACGTCCTCGAAATCCTGACCCAGGTCTGTCACCTAACTTCGCTGTCCAGGCTCGTAATCTGTGTGCTGCCACAAACACATCTGTGTCTCCGTAGACGGCCAGTGTGGGATTCCAGATAAGCTTCTCCTCGGCCGCCACATCGTGAGGATCCCGGTTCTTGACGAGCGCCGTTGGTACCAAGGACATTGTAGCCAGGTGTGTAACCAGACCTTGAAGCGGGGAAATCATGAAATACGCTGGCTTCGGCATGGTGAGGTCCGTGATGGTAGGCAGATGCTCCCCCGGTGGAGGAGCAACAGCACTACTCTGGCTATCCGTCGGACTGTGAAACAACCTCTGCCCATGTCTCCCTGACTTAGCCTTTGCAATAAAATCGTGAACACCACGCCGAAACCTCTCCTCGTCCAGCGAGAAGCTCCTCCTCCCACCTTCATGGCTCCGTCTTGGACTTCCACCCTCGTCGCCGCCGATCCTAACGCCGCGCTTGCTCTTCCCTCTTATGGAGCCGTGCTCTTTCATCGCAGCGCGGGCGCTTGCCAGGACAATGTTTTGTTGCTCAGCTAGGTGTGCTGCTCGGAGGCGGACTTCTGCGGCGTCGGAGCCTGCTATGGGAGACACGAAGGGTTGGAGGAGGGCGTCGAGGGGAGGTAATTGGCTTGTTATCATTGCTCCGTATGAGTAGCCGCCCATGAGGAGGATAGGACGTTGTCGAGTTGTCATTGCGTTGACGTCGATGGGTGCTGGACTCTTTGGGCCAAGACTATCCGAGGATTGAGGTCGAAAAGGATCGAGAAAGTGAACATAGTGTAGGATAAATGCTACAAAGGTAGCATAGTCGTCACGTTCTGGTTTCGAAGTCCAGCTCGTCTTGCCCGCTGAACCACTGGCGCCTCTGGTACAATTAGCCATGAACCAATGCAGACCCTGGAAACACGCACCGAAAGTTGAAAGTGCCGACTAGATATCCCTTACGCAGGAGCTGAGCAGCAACTATATCCACCACGGGATCATCGTAGGATCCTCCCATGGGGGCATAGGGATGCGCTACGACGGCGGCATGGCGCTGCCACTGCGGAGCGCGAGGGTTCGCCAACAGCGACACAGGGTGGTAGACGCGACAGTCGAGGGTGAGGCCGTCGTGGATGCTGGGCAGCGTCAGGGTCAAGGTCGGTTCGGGGAGCATGCTGGGCGTGTCAGTGACATCTTGCCTCTGTCCGGACCCCGTTAGTGATGATGTAGGGTCTGGGTTGGATCTGAGGGGATCTCGATAGCGGGAGATGTAGTACGTCAAAGCTGGGGCGCCAAGGGTGGTCCAGCCGAGGCGAAAATAGGTATAGCTACGTAATAGTCCAGGACAAGGGTCTTGACTTCAATTAATGCTCGTATCTATATTTCTACATTTCTAACATACATACATAGTAAATAAATCATTGCGCCTTCTTCTCGCCTGCATCCTTTGCCCTCTGTCTCCTCCTCTTGATCCATCCCCTCAGCTCGTTGACCAACCCCATCACCAGTGGAACCCCCACGGGGCCCAGAAGGGGAAGATAGACTGCAATCTTGTGCTCGTCTGGGAAGTACAGCTGTCCGACCATGCTCTTTTCAAAGAATGCTCGCTCAGCTTCTTCCTCGGCGATTCTTGCATGCAATAATCCAGATGGGTCGCCTAGATTGGAGCAAGCCTGCTGGAGATGCTCCATGGTTGATGCAACACCATCAGCGACGCTGCGGGGAATAGCAATGGATGGAAGAGCAAGAGATAACCGCGCCAGCGATCCAAGCGTTGAAGAAGCCTGCAACAGCAAATCCGCAGAACGAATGCGCGATAGTGTAGACAGCCTCAAAGGCAGAGATCCAGACTGCGGCGTGCCCAGCAGCGACAACAAATGACCATTAAACGTCAGCATCGGCTGCTTCAGCGTCTCGGCCGACACGTGCGCCGTCGTCTCGGGCAGCTTGAGGAGATACACGCTTCCCCACTGCGGGAACATCCACGACTGCGAAGACGTGCCCGCCTCCGAGTCGAGGCCGATCTTTTGGTCGCCCACGTAGATGACAAAGTTGACGGTCGGAGCTCCACCGATGGAGGGCGAGAGAGGCCACTCGGCGGCGTTGATGAAGGAGGCCAGATCATCCTTGCTGAGAACCTGCGACTGCGCGCCAGGTGTCGCATAAAGCTGCACCTGCGTGTCGATGGTGAAATTATGAATAGGACCTAGAATATCGAGCATGGGCTTCATGTACTCTTCGATAGCAGCCTCAATGTCCCACGTGTTCGGGACGGCGCCGGCCGTGAAGAGCGAAAACGTGAGGTGATACGTCGGCGCATATCGCAGGGATCGTGTGGTTCGCTTCGATAGTTGGTCGACCGTCTCGGGGCTTAGGCCTGGGGGTTTGGCGTCGGGGGCTGAAGATGTGGAGAGGAGGTACGAGATGATGGATTGTTCCTCTACAAACGTCGACTGAAGCTCGTTGGCGATATACGTCGCAAGAGTCGAAGACGACGAAGAGGAAGAAGGAACGGCGTTGGGAGGGTATGCGATGTTGAGAACGGCAGAGTCGGAGTCTAGAGAAGCCGAGTTGCTCTCGCCGGGTGTGAGCTGGATCGTCAACGCAACGTGGGAATCGTCGTCGGTAGAGGACTCTTTCGGGGCGAGCTGGAGTCGGAGGTGATGACCAGAAAAGTCATTGTGATCGTCGAGAGCGTGCTGCGTCAGGCGCACGAGGTTCTGAGCGTCATTCTCCTGGAGCGCATCGGCCTTGACTGAGATCTGGAGGGGGAACACTGGACGGCAGGCCTAGAGATGTGAGTTTGACGAAGCATATTATGGCATTGATCATCTCACCTTTCCCTCTGCCCATTCTAGCATGCCATCGAGAGGAAGATTGGCACGGTATATGGTGGTAGTCTTCCACCAGATGGGAAGACCAAGACACAGCACTATAAGCCAGAACGACACAACGACGCGGGTGCGCCTGGTAATGTCGGAGGGCTTCTCGGGAGGGGGAGAGTTGAGCCCGGGGTTTTCTGCGGACGGCACCGCTTGAACCTCTTGGGACGCCATGATGCCGTCCAGAGTTTGTGAATAGAGGCGCGGGGGAATTGTGCACCTTGGCTCTTATCGTGATTGTCCTTTTGGTAAGGGAGCTTGGAACACGACATCGCCATGTCACGTGATAGGGACGGTGGTTCGGTGTGTGTAAGCGCCGATGTGGAGATGCGACTTGGATGAAGTCTAAGATTCTGGGGTTGATGATACAGTGAGGAATTGGGTATGTTGTTTGTTATATTAAGCTGTCAAATTCATCAGGTGTATTATGTAGAGTTTCTGCAAGAGAGATAGCTGTACCTCATGCATGTATCCTCTCTATGATAACTGATATGCCCATATTTACAACATCGACATCTACAAACAGCTCTAGCAGGCCGCTTATCGTACTGTACCTGCAGCGTCCCATCAACCAGATCCCTCTCTACCTCCCTAAAAAAAACATCCAAGTCATCATCGTCATCATCATCATTCTTCTTCTATTTCCCCTCATCCCGTAACTCTTGCCCTTCTCAGTTTAAATCCCTTCACATGTCGTACACGCATCCCACCCAAACGTCCGTGTCTCGGGGCCGAGGCATCATCAACACTCCGCAGGACTTGACCATGCAAGCTGCGTACTTGGCCTGACAAAGGCGGTACGAATCGGGTAATTTCATCGCGAGCGTTGGTCGTGTAAAACATTGACGCAGACAAGATGTGCCTCTCTTCTTGATTTTTACTTAGTTCAACTCCCTATAAATACTTCGGCCCCTTGTCTTCCCGCTGTGGAGAGTGTTGTCGTCACTGACATCTCCTTATCGCCATCACCCCATCGACCCACGTCAACAACACGGAGCTCGTTCTCTTCTTTCAGGCCCGACAGGTCCGAAGGCCTCAATTCACGCTCAACAACCTCTACAATGCCTGGTAAGCCCTCCGCCCTCTTACTCTCACTCCCAATGCTAATCCTCAGTCCCCCTCGCCCTCGCGGCTCCAGCCGTAGCTGGCACCATCGCATACCTCAACGCCCGCTCTTCCACCTGGTACGACCTCTGCCTCCTCCGCTGCGTACTCGCCGGCGCGTCGCGCATGTACTACCGCGAATGGGTCGACCGTCTGAACCTGTTTTACCTCGTCGAGAACATCGCAAAGAACCCGAAAACCGCCGACCGTTTGTTCATCATCTTTGAGGGCAAGCGCTTGTCCTACGGAGAAGTCTATGATCGAACACTGAGGTGTGGACACTGGCTCAAGACGGAGCAGGGCGTTAAAAAGGACGACATCGTTGCTGTCGACTTTCAGAACTCGGATACGTTTGCTGTGCTGTGGCTTGGTCTTTGGAGTATCGGTGCGAAACCTGCGTTTCTCAACTATAACCTCTCTGGCGCGTCGTTGGTGCACTGTCTCCAGGCCGCGACGACCAAGCTGTGCATCGTGGACCCCAACGTCGCCGACAATGTGGGACAGGATGTTCGTGATGCCATGGGCGAGATGCGCTTCGTCGTGTATACCCCAGAGGTGGAAGCTCAGCTCTTGGCTACGGAGCCTGTGAGGGCGCCAGACTCCGAACGATCCGAGAGCAGTCTGTCCAATATGGCTATCCTCATTTATACCTCTGGCACGACTGGTATGCCCAAGGCTGCTGTGGTTTCGTGGGGAAAGTTGATTGTTGCGGGTACCATGGCACAGAAGCTGCTAGCTCGTGAAGCCGGCGATATCATGTATACCGTGAGTCTTCCCTATCTTGGTCTTCAACTCCATACTAACGCTGATATCCAGTCTATGCCTCTCTACCATTCCTCAGCAGCCATCCTCTCCTTCTGCGCAACCCTCCTCGGCGGCAGCACCCAAGCCCTCGGCCGCAAATTCTCCACAAAGCTCTTCTGGCAAGAAGTCCGCGAATCCGGCGCAACATCCATCCAATACGTCGGCGAGACCCTCCGCTACCTCCTCGCCGCGCCTCCCCAGTACGACCCCGAGACGGGCGAGTGCCTCGACAAGAAGCACAATGTGCGCGTGGCGTTTGGCAACGGTCTGAGGCCAGATATCTGGAACGAGTTTAAAGAGAGGTTTGGCATCGAGGGGATTTGCGAGTTTTATGCTGCTACTGAGGGCACGTTTGGGACGTTCAACCTCAGCAAGAATGACCTCACGGCTGGGGCTATTGGTCGGAATGGCTGGGTATACAACATGATTATGAGTTTCTCAGTCACCCTCGTCGAAGTCGATTGGGACACCGACATGCCCAAGCGCGACCCAAAGACGGGGAGATGCCGCAAGGTCCGCGCCGGCGAACCTGGCGAGATGCTCTTCAAGCTACCCTCCAAAGATCCTTATGCACGCTTCCAGGGGTACTACGGTAACAAGGCAGCCACGGAAGCCAAGATTCTACGGGATGTGTTTAGCAAAGGCGACGCTTGGTTCCGTACTGGAGACGTCGTTCGGTGGGACAGCGACGGACGCATCTACTTCCACGACCGTATCGGCGACACGTTCCGCTGGAAAGGCGAAAACGTGTCAACGGCCGAAGTCAGCGAAATCGTATGCCAGCACCCCATCATCAAAGAAGCCAACGTCTACGGCGTATCCCTCCCTCACCACGACGGCCGAGCAGGCTGTGCAGCAGTATACCTCTCCTCAGAACCCACGCAAGAAACGATGCAAAGCCTAGCATCCCACGTTCAAAACTCACTCCCCAAGTTTGCCCGCCCTCTATTTCTAAGAATCGTCACAGAGATGGGAGGCGGACAGATCACGGGGACAAACAAGCAGCAGAAGCACGCTCTTCGCGAGGCGGGAGTTGATCCTGCGCAAAAGGACATGGGAGAGGTGTATTGGCTCAAGGGGGATAGCTATGTGCCGTTTACAGACAAGGATTTCAGAGAGATGGAGGGTGGCAAGGTCAAGTTGTAGTCTAAGAGTCTAGGATACCCATAATGATACTGCATACTCATTTCATCTCGTTTACTCTTCTCCCTTGGACCGTCACTCTGACCCGTCACATCTATTTGAATCGACACTAGTTTGGTTTCCTATATCACTCCAACCTAGACAATATCTCACCCCTCACATCTCCCCAGCCTCGGCACGGCACATGCATTCTATATCCCCCCAAGTCAAGGTCCATTAGTCTAGTTAGCGCGTGATATCTTATATGTTATGATATGTCCATCCATGCCATGCATGCAGTGCTCCATGTACATTGCTACTCGACGCCCTCCTCCTTTCTTCTACATAGATAGACCGTGACTCGTTTCGTTACATATGCCATGCCAGTGTTTTACTTATTTTGCTTATCCCTCGCTAATGTTGCCTGCCTGCCCATCCGATGCGATGCCAATTTCACCTCCAGCAACCACCTCATGATCCTGCTATTCCCAACCCAACTCGAGGCTGGCTTGGGCCGCCAGAGTACCCTGGTCCCATGCCGCTTCCACCAGTCGTCCCTGTCCTCTCTCTCATCCTTCTGCCCTCCATCAGCCCTCGCAATCCTCGCTTCTGCAGCCCAATCACGCTACTGAGCTCACCACTCCACACAAAGTTCTCCCGCTCGCTGCCACCAATCTCTGAAGAGCTCCACTCTGAACCGCTCTGGCTTGTCGTCGCTGACAGTTCGTCACTTGGGGGACGGTTAGGCTGCTGTACATTCGTGTTGAGACTAAGGCCTTCGGTTCGCGCTTGGATATCTGAAGAGAAGCTGTCGCTAGCTCCATGGCCCAAGGAAAAGTCCGATGTAGCAGTAGGCGAGCCAACAGGGTCCAGAGTTCCCACAAAGAAGTTGGGGTTGAGTGATCCATCAATACCACGACCTCCTCCGGCAGCCATTGCTGTTGCGTTAAACACGGCTGCTGCGTTTCGGCTGTCAAGCAGAGCATGAAGTCGTTCGACAACTGCTTCAAGAAGTCCATCGATACGATAGGGTCGTGCAATTTGCAGGAGCGAGCAGAGAATCTGTGGCGTGCAGAGCGGAGAAGATGGTGGGGGTAGGGAGCTCGTGTAGAGGAAGTGAAGGAGGGCTTGGATCGTGAGATAGGTGTGTGGCAGGTAAAGACATCGCGGTCGTGAGTTTGGTGGTAGCGAATGAGGCGTAGGCGCAGCATTGATGTTGGTCGGGTTGGCCTCGTGGCCCATGGCCCCAGCAGAGATGCTTGAAGGTGCTGTGCTTGCTGGGATACCAGTTGAGCCCAATGATCCAATAGTGCTACTCATGGATCCTGAGCTCTCGGCTGTCCTGGAACTCGGCGTGATGGTGATAGCTGATGCTCGTAGGGGATTGCTCGCTAGACCAGACCGGAGAGTCATGGCGTCACTTCCATCCTGAGTTGCCGTGCCCTCTCTCAGGAGCTGCACAAAGTAAGGCCCCCATCGTCGTCCCACAATCCTCGAGTTGACAGGGATCCGCTCGCCTCCGATGCATAGAATGTCCATATCTGACAGCTCCCGCAAAGTAAATGCCTTTTCACCAAGTTCTTCGCTGGCCCTCGAGTGATGTCTTCCACCAGCTGTGTACCCAGCTTTGCGCGCGAGACTGAGTCCAGGGCCCGCATAAGGACTGCTGGCAGAGATGAAACCGGACAGAGGACTCGTCTTGCGTGGGTTATCATAGAACCCAAAAGCTTCCAGCTCAACCATGCAAACGTTGGAAAAGTTGATTCGTCGGTGATTATAGTCATCGACGAGGCTTCTCTTCCGGTTGCCCAGAATCACAAATGTGTTTCGTCGGTTCCAAAGCACTCCGCGATTCCAGCTGCCCTGGCTAAACACACTTCCTCCAGCATCGATCCGGCTCCATGTGAGCGTCCGCAGGTCCAGAGCCCAGAGAGCATACTCTTGCCGAGACGAGGTGAGGTACGTCCCGCTGACCACAAAGTGTGTATCGATAACTCCGCCGTTGGGGAACCGCAATCCGGGAGGTGAGTATGTTCCCGACATGGGCCTCTCTGTCAGAGTTCCGTCTGGCGCGCGAATCTGCAGTTCCAGCTTGACATCCAAAAAGTTGTAGTTGCAGTAAATGAGCATAGACGATCCTGGTTCTCGGGCCTCCTGGCTGATTCCTCCCTCTGTGCGCTGGACTCCATTCGAGTGTCGTCGACCAAGCTTGGCTGCCACCGCAGGGGGCAGTGGAGCCGTCACGCTTCTGTATGCACCCCAACTCCTATCCAGAGGTTGTGTAGATGTCCATTTCAGGCTTCGCAGGTTGAATACGCTGATTTGCTCGATATAGTTGTTCCTGCCGTCTTGTCCACCCACAATCACCATTTCAGCACCTCCCGTGCCGTCTATGTTGATACCAATACGACCCTCGTTGGGATTTCCGGACGAAGGATTATGCTGAAGTGCGGACAGAGGTGCGCGGTGCGAGGAAAAGGTGGCGGATGAAGGGAGTATACAGGCACAGTGGGCGTATCGGCCTTGAGGAGGGTCCTGAGTCGGGATAAATGTCCACACTTTGGTCGTGACGTCGTAAATGTAAATATCGGACATGACAGTGATTTCGGGCTGGTCACCGCCAGGGGGTTGGTTAGGGGCAGGCGACATGCCTCCATAGCAGACCATCTTGGTATCTCCAAGCGCACACATGGAGTGAAAGTATCGAGGAGGTGGAACATCGCCAGTCGTCTCCAACTTCGTCCAGTGTCGCCTAATAAGATCCAGCTCGTACATGTCTGATGTTAGAGGGGCGGGTCGGCTTCTAGACAGAATCCTTCCTCCAAAAACATAGAGCTTGTCCCCCAAGATTGTGGTTGTGGCTCCAACTAGCGCATGGGGCTCTCGGCCTGTCGTTCGATGCACATTGCACATGAGGCCAGAGAGGTGTGTGGAAGGACCTTGTGACGGTCCTCCGACCGGGTTTGAACGACCCTGTGTCACATTTGGTGATGGTCCAGCAGAGGCCGCCCCGGTGGCCCCTGGCTTCAGATTATTGTTGGGATCTTGAGGTCCCTCGTATCTGGAAGAGCTCGACACGCTGCTCATGCTGTTGTTGGCCTCGTTAGCACCGTACATGTGCGGCGGTGGCGCCGAAGAGTTCGAATCCATGGTGCTTGTCCGGCTGTCCATGGCGGGTTCTTTTGGTGGCGGTAGTGGTACTGGCGATTGCGCCGGTGATGGATCAGGGTAGTTTGGCGTGACCTGACCCTCAGGGACGCTCGGTAGGTTTGTGGGAGAGTTGGAATCTAGTGGCGACGCAGAATCTCGATTGGGAGGTGGTCGGGGTAGAGGCTTCGCAAGACTATATTGTAGGCTCAAATTTCGAACATGCTGGATGGCCGAACTCTCGGATGGTTTCTGAACGCTCGATGTGGACGAGCTCGCAGAGTGTAAACTCGACGAGGAACTCTTTAGGTTGAGGCGGGAAGGGCTGCGAGAGAGCTTGACTGAGGGTAGCTTGCGAATGCCTCGATAGACGCCTGAGAGCAGATCGGGAGTGTATCGAGCGGTCGTCGGCGGCGGTCGTCCGTCATCGGAGTCTGAATCGGAAAAGTGGGAAAAGTCGTCGACGGCGGGAGGATCCTGCCGGACTGTTAGTTCTGAGGAATCAGCCATGTCGGTTGGCGAGTGGATGGCGCAAGTAGCAAAACATGAGATGATGGATCTGGCAAAAGACAAGGAAAGAGAATCGCGGGGATAAAGGGTAGCACTGGGCGAGTAGCTGGCCAAATAGGAACTCGCAAAATGACAGCTGCCCTCGAGACGGAAGCCAAGGAAGGGATGGGAGCCAAGGGAACGGGTGAGCCTAACAGACGTTGCGTTGGAGATCGTGAGGGCGATCCGGTGAGACCAGGGAGGTCACCGCTCAAGATGGGTCTAGATGGGGACTTTGAGCCAGGGTTGGCGAGGGCAGAGAGATGATGACGGAAGCGTAAAAGGACAAGAGGCGTAGTCGAGAGACACGAGGACTCAGGGAGGCGAACGGAAAGGGCCGTGGCGGTTGCTGGTCGCGGGGGAAGAGGCTCCGTCTGGAGACAGGACCGAGATGTGACAGGCAGCCAACCGAACGAGGATAAGAACGACAGGGACACGGCGGGACAGAGAGAACAAGACAAGGACCAGGCAGCGGAGGCAGGGGAAGCAAGGCGTACGTACCGTTCGTCAAGATGCCCGAGAGGCCGCGATACGGGGCAGTCGGTCAAGAGGTTGCAGGTGGTAATTTCGGTCAGGGTCGCGGGCGCGGAATCGAATCTGTCGACATCCAGGAGGTTTGGGCAAAACGGGAGAAGTGGACAGCCGAAGCCGAGCTCTGGAGCGCACTGCAGCTAGTGCAGCGCACAAAGTCTAGATCCAACAACCACTAAGAGACGTCCGAGCCAAGGCAGGGTCGCAGTGGCAGTCTGAAGTCGTGATGAAGGGGACAAATGGACACCGACACCAGCCAGACGAAGTGACAGGGCGTGCGTTGGCAGTCCGCGCACGGACACTGAACGAACGTCAAGGAGGGGATCCGAGGGGTTCGTTTCCAGGTGGTCGAGCTGTAGCGCTAGTCCGCGTGGGAAACGGGGGGTTTCTCCTCGGGGGAGGGTTCGATACGATGCGAAGCTGCAGGTGCGAGGTTTTAGCGCCAGACGAGGAGATGAGACGAGACGAGACGAAGTCTCTGGCAGCTCGCAGCTGGTTTCTCAGTGATGGTGTTGGTTGCTTGACGTTGTGGGTGTTGATCGTCGTGGACCCGGGATTGGTGGTGCGCTTCTCTGGGGGTCTCGGTCGGTCCCAACGGTGGAGCGGATCCTTTGGACAGTCGTAGTATCCCGTTCGCGGAAAAAAGTCAGGGGCAGCGACGGTCAGATTCTGAACCTAGAGAAGTTGCTTTTCAGCGATTGGGATCGACGATTATGCCGATTTCTCG
The DNA here is from genome assembly GCF_025433545.1 of Fusarium keratoplasticum. Lineage (NCBI taxonomy): Eukaryota > Fungi > Ascomycota > Sordariomycetes > Hypocreales > Nectriaceae > Fusarium > Fusarium keratoplasticum. The sequence goes on along the minus strand of NC_070537.1, from coordinate 401,073 downwards.
GTCTTGATCTTTCGGTGAGGAAAATGACGGAGGAGAGACGGATTGTTTCAGAGAGCATGGTGCAATCAGCGCTCAGCAAGCGCTCAGCAGGAGCTTCAGCAGTCACTAGAGGAAGGCGGCAACCAGTGGCAGACGGGATGATTCGACCAATGAGAGTCCACAACCTCCAGTGGGAAGGTGCGGCGTAGTCGCCCGCCGTCCACTGTTTTACCGCCAAGCAAACCGAACGCGTTAGCTGTCACCCCCCTAGAAAGCGTGACAGCGCCTAGAACTCCAGTGGAAGCAATGTGTTGCTTTTTTAGCGACAAGGGTCCCTGCAGCTAGGTTGGTCTTGTGATGGGTGGTAACCGCTATGGAGGTACTGACGTAAGATGAAGTGGGTAGGTGGTTTTTGTCTCTGATCATAAAAGACATGATAAGTTTCAGAATAAGGGTGTCTAACTATTCTGAGAAGGTTTAGAAGATCTTATTAACTAGCTGTTTGAGGATATTATTTGCATTGGGCATCGTAATTAAAATGCTCTTATCTCCACATCCACATTGGATCCCATCCACCTGCTCAAAGGGGTGTCTTTCGGCTTGACTCTTGTTATGCTTTGCATCTGCTGGGATCTAGAGTTTCTCATAGATGTAGAGTTTGTCTTGGCATCACAAATAGGTAGGCAAGGATATTTCAGCTTTGGAGCGAGCACGCGACGGTTTCTGCATACGCTACGACGTCTTGGCTGCTTGAATTTCATCCCAACTTTGCCCATGCATGCTAGGGCAATGCTACGCAAGACGTGAATATTAGAGGTTGCTTTAGAGTAGTTTCACATGCTGCTCGTTGGAGGCGTGGATACTCAAGGATCAATGTCAGCGGTGAGAAGAGATCTCCTCTACGGAAGTTCAGAGATCAACATGTAAGACGAAACGAAACATTCTAAAACCACTCCGACTATGATTCCCATTCTAGACATCAAAAGACAGTTTCACACCCCACGGGGCATCCATCTCGGCAGCCTTTCCAAGCTAATCAAGAAACAACCAACCCGCATATACGCGAGACCACAAACGACAACCAAAACAAGGATCAGTTCCGAAACCGTCACCAACAATCAGAAACATCGCGGCATGTGACCGAAACGCGTGGTCTAGACCCTCTTTTGAAACGGATTCAGAAAGATGATGCTTGGCGGTCATCAATAGGTGCATTGCGTAGTGTGATGAGACGCGCGGCTTACAACTCGCTTCTGAACGTTGACTACAATCAGTATGCAGTTCGGTCACCCTTTAAGCGAACTGCAAGCCTATCACAGGTGAAGTTCCGTGCATAGATAGTTGTCGGTCCGGGAACTCTATGGGTGTAATAATCTCGACTGACTTCTATTCAAATGGGTTGGTATCTGCCTATTCAGACATGAGCCGAGGTCGGTTCCGGCTAATATCCATCGGGCTTTGCAAATATAGCCAGCCGAAGCAACTATCCGTCATTAAACTACCGTTCCAGCCACCTTGCTCTGCGTGTTCTTGGGAGCATCGAAATCATAGCAGACATCAGTGATAGGGAGCTCGACATGGTACAGGTTGGCGCTCCACCACTTTGTAGCGAATCCAACAAGATCAAAGACAAAGTCGGACTTGAAGGTGACATCACAGTCTCCGACAACTCCTCCAGAGGCTCCTCCAACGTGCGTAGCTGTTCCGTTGGTTGAAGCGCTGGCAGACTGCTCAGAATCGAGAGTAAACTTGTTGATCAAAGCGGGCGTAGCTGTGAGACCGCTGCTGAGGTCGATGAGTCCTCCGAGAACCTTGACGGCCAGTTGGACAGTCACGGAGGTGCTGGCGTTGAGTCCAACTTCGACGCTCTCGCTGACGTTGGCGTATGAAGTGTACTGGGGCACCCAGCCGGTAGCAGAGTTCTTGGCTGAGTCAAGGACGTCGAGGTGGACGTTTCCATCTGGGATGGAGATGCCAGCACCAGCGGTCACGGAAACGGCACCCGAAGCATCAATGTCGACGCCAACGGCAAAGCCGACACCTGGGCCGAGAGAGACGATTCCTGGGACGTCGATAAGGTTGAAAGTAAGAGAATCAGGGTCGTAGAGAATGGAGCGAGACCAGGCAGCTGCGACATCGGCGCTCAGGGCGACGTCGGCAGAGAACTGGGTGTCGATGTCAAAGTAGAGATGCTCGAGCTAAGACAGTCAGCACCAGCATATTAAAGAGCTTGCATCTACCCAAGGGTTGATACAATGAAATTCAGACACTCACTTTGAATCCCCAGAAGTTATACTTGAGGTATCCCGAGAACGTGACTGTAGACGCAAACTCGGCCTGGTCGGCCTTGACAGTCACCCAGGGGTCTTCCTTGAACAGGATGGTATCCTCTGGCAGTCCAGCTCCGAAGCTCAGGGCAACGCTAGGGTCAAGCGTGAGGCGCTTCTTGAGGGTAGTAGAGGGAATAGAAGAAAACTCCATCTCAAAGCTGTCTGTGCACTTGTCAGTACATTGCAACAGTTTTCATATGCGCAACTCACCAGCCACCTCTGAAATATCTGCCTTTGAGGCACTGCAGGTAATGGTCTGCTTCTTTTCATCTGGAGACACATTTCCAACTGAGAAAAAGGTACGCTGAGATCCCGAATCGCAGCCGCTTGAGCCACTGGTGATGATGGTAAAGTCGCTGTACTTGACCCAAGACTCCTTGGCCTTTTTGAAACCTTCTCCCTTTCCAAACTCGACGGTGATGGAGTCGCCGCTGCATTGAACCTTGGTGATGGAGCCGATGGTGTCGAGAGCAACAGCAGGCTTGCTCATGTCGATCTTCATGTTGATGGAACCATCTGCGGTCTTGTTGCCAGGGACGCTTCCTCCAGGGACAGTTCCCTTGGGGGCGCCATAGGACAGCTTGACCTTCTTCTTGGGGACACAGTTCTCGGGGTTGGAGTGATCCTCATCAGGGTGGGGAACTGGCGTAAAGATGACGGTGGTGTTGTGCTGGGCAGTAGGAGTTGCTGGGCGAATCGTGGTCGTGACAGTCTCGGAAGCCTTGGGAATCTTGACAGTCTCGGAGGGTTTGGCACTCTCGATCTGCGCAGCGGCAACAGTAGGGACTTGGCTGGGCATTTCCACTACAATGTAGCGGACAGAGCACGCGCATGATTCTTCAGCAACGGCATGACGGGCGAGCAGCAGCAGATTGCTGACTGCAAAAAGAATGGACGAAGATGCAGAGATCTTCATGTTGAATGAGTGAATGGCAACTGTAGGAGATTAGCGAAAGGAGGGATGCATGGTCAACAGAGAGATTTCGCAAAGGGATGTAGTTATCTATATACATGATATATCAAGACAGGGTCCTATAGCGTCCTCGGTATAGCCCGAATAGGGCAGGAGGTACCACAACGGCATGTGAAGAATCTACTGGGTATAAGATAATTAAAACCGCCGAGAAGTGGAGTAGTCATGAGGTGAGAACGGTGGCAGTTGTGAGGCTAACTCCGGTTGGACCCTGCAGAGTAATCGAGTTGTGGCTTGGCCCGCTCTATGACATGGGTTGTGATGCAGCCCGTTAAGGTAGCGAAACTCAAACCCAACAACTACAGCCCTTCACGGCACTTATATCCACATCCCGCCGGCGAAGCCCTACGTGATCTGCACCCATGTCAGTGCCTGAGCAACTTGTCCAGAGCGTCTTCAAGACAATCCCTCCCCGCTTGCGTGGACCTGGAGGCGCCGTCGCCGTCGTCAAGGATGGGCATCTCCTCGGGCAGACCGTTTGGGGGTACGCAGACCTTGACAGGAGGATCCCCATGACGGCGGACACGCCGATGCCCATCTGCTCCATCTCGAAGCAGATGACATGCGCAGTGCTGCTCGACCTGGAGCGTAACCCGACGTTGTCCATGTCCAAGGGCGACATCAGGGGGCAGTTCGAGGCTGAGCTCAAGAGGCTGCTGCGTCCAGAGATGACCAAGGACGGCAAACTGACCCTGGAGCACCTGTGCGATAACCGCTCTGGTATTCGGGATTACTGGGCATTGACCACGCTCTGGGGTGCCAAGCCGGAGGGACGGTTCGACCTTGACAAGGACGGCCCGCAGGCAAGGGACCGACTGAGGAGCTTCCACTTCGAGCCTGGGGCAGAGTATTCCTACTCCAACACCAATTTCCACATCTTGGCGCGAATCATTGAGAAAGTGAGTGGAGAGTCGTTCGAGGTGTTGCTGGGAGAGCGAGTCTTTGGTCCAGCTGGGATGAAGACTGCACGGCTGTGCGCAGACACGTCAAAGCTGCCTGAGCCGTGTGTTGGATACGAGGGAGATGAGAAACGTGGCTATACGCCTGCTGTTAACCGCATAGAGTGGGATGGTGACGCTGGCATCGTGGCTTCGCTCTCAGACATGGTTGCTTACGAGGGATATCTGGATCGCAGCCTGTCTGATCCAACGAGCTGGTACCAGGCTGCGATTGAACCGTCACAGTATAGTGATGGTACACCAGCTGTGTATCGCTACGGCCTCTCCCACGTCGACGTTGAAGGAGTGGAGACTATCGGTCATGGTGGTGCACTACGTGGGTTCCGATCTCGACGTCTGCAGGTTCCAAAGGAACGTCTCTCTATTGTGGCCATGCTCAACCACGAGTCAGAGGCTGGAACACTTGCTGAGCATGTTTTGAGAGGTATCCTGAACCTCCAAAAGCCTCAGTTCCCCGTTGTCGCACCGACTCCTGACTGGTTCGGTACCTTTATTGACGACAGGACCTTTCTGGCAATCACGGTGTCGCCGAGTGTCAAGGGGAAGGTCAGCATCTACTACGCTGGGTATCCCGAATCTATCACCCTCACGGAGCCTTCTCGTGGAGTGTCTCGCGACATGACTGCGACTCTCACTTTAGATACACTTCACATCGAACGCCTGAAGGATCACAGGGCCCTCAGGGCTGTACGTGTAGCCCAGAGCGGCACCCCCGTGGACAATACCTTTTACCAAGGCGACTTTTACTGCGACGAGATTGATTCGATCTTTCACTGTTACGATCAGGGCGGTATAATGTTTGGTGCTTTTGATGGATTTCTAGGTGAGGGGCCAGTACAGCCGATGCGTTACATTGGCGGTCATGTCTGGACTCTCTCATGTCCGCGTGGAATGGATGCTCCAGCGCCTGGTGACTGGACTGTTGTGTTCAAGTGTAAGAATGATGCTGTTGTTGGTGTTGGAATTGGGTGTTGGCTTGCCAGGTCACTCTATTTTGACAAGAAGTAGGCAAGTATTTCGCTCTTTTGCAGAACAGCAGAGGTCTGGGTGACACCCGGCTCATCCGCGAGGAGGATAGGGTAGTTGTTGGTTTGGGCTGTATGCAACATGATTGATGATAATGTAAGCTACGAACAACACAGAATGGACATGAACGGCTTATTCAGATGCTCAATTCGATTGTATCCATTGCCCAATAAGATAGCTGATATCAGCCAGCTCAAGGCTCCGGTGTCGTAGCTTGACCTCACGTCAGCTCAACATCATGAACCCACCCCAGCAGCATCAGACTTCCGGAACTCGGCCTCCCAAGAAATCTACGGCTATCGTCAGCCAATCTCGCTGCACACTTCTCAAAACACCTCAATGGCTGACCGAGAGAGAGCGAATATTGCTCACTTGGCTTCATCAGCATCGGCGTTTACATGGCACTTTCGGGGTTCACATTCGCCGACTAGCAGGGTCCTTCAACCTTCTGAATCTCTTGCTCCACTTGATGCCGCCATCGGCGACCGATGGCCCGAACCCCGCCTTCTAGAAGCACCTCATGATCAAAAATTGGGCGGTCACTGTTTATCACTTCACGTAGACAGATAGGAACAATTTGGTCATTTCTTCATTTATTCTTCATCTTTATGCTATCACAAATGGCAAGTCTAGAGTAGGAGACCAGTCATGGTGGTTCCGTCCACTGGTATCATGACAGTGGTCGTACTGCGCCCATTCAAATCTCCCTTGCTCATCTGCTCGGTATCATTTTGGGTATTAAGTGGTGATCCCTTTACTGGGAAATAACCTTCTCCTTGGCCAGAGGAGTGAATCGGAGGTAGGGCTTGACGATGCGGAACTCGGGGAAGAGGGTCTTGGCCTCCTCGTTCTTGACAGAGGGGTGGACAATGACGTCCTCACCGGGGACCCAGTTGATGGGGGTGGTGATGCGGTACTTGTCGCCGGTCTGAAGGGAGTCGATGATGCGGAGGATCTCGGCGGCATTGCGGCCGGTGGAGGCGGGGTAGGAGAGGATGGTACGGATGGTCTTCTTGGGGTCGATGAAGTAGACGGATCGGATGGTGAAGGCAATACCCTTCTCATCGACGTTGGTGGCATCCTGCTGGTCGATCCTGGGGAAGTCAGTACGCTGTGATAGTTACACGCACAGACGTCAACTTACATGTCGTAGAGCAGAGAAACCTTGCGCTCCTTGTCACCAATGATGGGGAACTCGACGTTGCCGCCAGTGACCTCGGAGATATCCTTGATCCAGCCCTCGTGGGACTCGATGGTGTTGGCAGAAAGACCAATGGGCTTGACACCACGCTTGGCGAACTCGGGGGCAAGCTTGGCCATGGCGCCGAGCTCGGTGGTGCACACGGGGGTGTAATCCTCGGGGTGGGAGAAGAGGATGACCCAGTTGTCGCCGATGAACTCGTGGAAGTCGATCTTGCCCTTGGTGGTCTCGGCCTGGAAGTTGGGGGCGATGGAGCCCAGACGAAGAGGAGCGGGAGCAGACATTTTGGCAGATGAAGAAGATGTTTTTTTTTTGGTAGAAAAGGGTATCAAAGTTGTTTGGGAAGCAAAAAGGAAGAAAGGAGGGAAGAATGAGGGAGGGGGCGGGGGATTATATAGACAAGACGTGTTCTCCCGAGCAAGCACGACAGGCCGGTAGGAATTCCGAATACGCACGCAACTCGCTCAGCCTTTTTCGAGTGGGTTGCTAAGCTGCTACACCTTGTTGGAAAGCTCGCCGGCTAGTGGCACGCCCAAGGGGATGCTAACCCGCGACGATCCAGCCTCGCCCAGAGCCCGGACGAGTCCAATTGAGGGCGCCACGAGGTGAATTGGCACATTGACGTTGGGGCTGTTGAAGCTCGGCGTGCAACCTTTTTGACCTGAAGTTAATCCACCTAGTAAAGTATAGGATCACTCACAGGTGCTAGCAAGCTTGCTCGATCTCTACAATACAGAAATTCAATTACCACTATCTATTCTCACTCTCATCATCTCATCTTCTGTCCATCATCATCTCCCTCATCTCCTTCATCACCCCGCCAAACCAAATAAACAAGACACCCTCACTCATAACGTATCTCTCCCCCACCATCACAAGCCTCCACCACCCGCCAACCTGCCCCTCACTTGGCCCCAGAACGGCAAGGCTCGGTATTGCGTGCTGGGGACACGTCTCGATTGGTTCACTCTCGAGAATTGTGCCATCGCCAGCGGCAATGCTGCCATCGCGACGTTCCTGACGCAATCCCTCCCGCCTGCGGCGTGAACTCACCTGCCTGCCATAGCGCGATGGGCCGGGCACATCTGTGCGCTTCCATGGGCTTCGGAAGTCGGGGCGGGTTCTTGTTGGTTGAGAGATACGGCAGTAAGACGTGGCAGTGAGGATAGACGCGGTGTAAGAGCCACTATTTGATCAGAGTGAGTTTTTAGCATTGAACATCCTTGACAAAATAAACTATTCTTGACTACATTTGGAGTGGTGATGGTCCCTTGTTTCGTCAACATCAAGGCGATACGCCATCCGCAAAACTGCCGGGCCCAGCACACCATGGCAGCCAAGCCTAATCACACAAACCTCGCATCACATCGCGTTACGCCGTAGCTTCGCGTCCAGATGTGATTGACAGAGACAGCTCTGCCTGACATCCACTTTCATCCCCACGTCGCCAGCAAGTCCGGTCTGTCGCTGGAGGCCTACCGCCCGACCCGATGGAGGGGCTGGTTGAGAGCTGGCGGGGTAATTAACTGTTGTAGGGTAATTGAGGTTGACCAGACATGAAGAGACATCGTGCAGTCTACAGTCTAGAGTTTGGAGTAGAAAGAAGTATATTTGAATACATGGAAGCTATCTGTAAATAGGATGGTGGTACTCTCAAATCATCCTGATACTTTCATAGCACGTTTGTAGCCGGCTCCTTCAGAACGATGTTGGAGTCGTAAATAGGCATTCTGGAAAATCCATTGCACCCAACTCCATGAAAGAATACTCAAGAATAGGCCAGTACAAGCTGTTTGAAGCCGTCCGACCTCACGCCCAACACTCGGCGATCTTAGCCTTACCACGCATCTGTTCATACAAACGGCGATTATCGAGGCTTCACTGGTCATGGAAGGACCTCCCTGCACGTGCCTCCCACCTTAGGCTCATGGTGGGCCGTACGACTGCCTTTCTTCAACAAACAAGCTCCGGCCGCGTGGCCTAATGGCTAAGGCGCTAGATTTCGGTTCTCGGACACCCGATCCCTCTAGAGATTCCAGGTTCGAATCCTGGCGTGGTCGAAAACAGCTGTCCGGATATTTTTTTGCGGTTTGAAGTATTTTTGGTGATTTTCTGAGCATTTTGGTGGTGGTGCTGATGCATTCTGAGGCGGCTTTGATATCCAAATCGCGCTCTTTCCCTCGCTGCGCTGGTCAGCCTTATGCCAACGGCCCGTGTCGCATGGCGTCTAACCCGATTGGGATTTTTTTTTTTTTTTTTTTTTTTTTTTTTTTTTTTGATCGCGCTCCTTCCCTCTGCGACGAGAAATTCAACGACATCTCTTCCATCGTGATGCTTCAATTTTTTGCTTCGGCAATGGTGAAGCTTTTCATGGTGCATCTGGATAGTGGTGGGTCAAATGCATCAGTGCTTGTCGGCTGTCCGGACACAGTTAGCTCCCCCATCATCCCACAGTGGAGCGTCCCCTTGATTGACCAGGTCAACAGGTACCAACCCGAAACCGCCAGAGACACCCTCTGCCAAGTATCTGATACATTCTCGCTGCAATTCTCGTCTGGGAAAACGCGCTGGAGAATCGGGAGCCAAAAGGCCACCATTGAACGCCACAGCACGCCAGACAAAGTCGAGTTCAAATGCAACGCACTTGAAGCGTCTGGATCAAATAAAGTGGCGGCAAATAGGGGTAGTGGGGAATAGGGAGGGATCTTCCTTCCCGGATGGAACACTGGCCGTCGCTGTTATTTAGGCGTACGCTTATTCCCACATCCCGTTCCTGCCTCTTCTCCCTTGTCTCGGAATCGCGCTCCCTTTGGCCATCTTGACGATGCTGTCCTCCATTTCGCGCGCCCCGCGCTTTTCGGTCACTACTTGTATTCTTATTGCTGCCGGCGTCTCTCTTTTGCTGGTCTTGTTTGCTTATTTCTCGGATTCTTTGAAGGCGCCGTTAGAGTATGCGCACGGCAAGGCTGGAGAGTACTGGGACAAGACTTTCAAGTATGCATCTACGCTGTGACTCTGTTGGCTACACAGACGTCAACGGCCCACGTGTCGTGACGACTTGGCATTATCTTGGCTCGGCGCTGACCATCACAGACCCTCCACACAGGTGTACAACTGCGAGGACCCTTATCGCCGACCAGGCTACCTCTATATCCCGGCTGATATAAACGGCACCGATCAGTACAAGAAGACACGATGGATCCCGTACACTGATGACCTCCTCGACGCCGAGGACCCTGATTACGCCGTGTACCCTGCCGCCGGCGAAATCGTCTTCAACGCCACCGAGGTGGAATCCGAATACCTCGACCTATCATCCACACCCCGACAATGGATGCCCGCCGTCGTTGCCGAGAGCCAGCGCCGACGAAAGGCTGCTCAGTATATGAAGACGGCCAGCGTTGAGGACTATGCTCCCATGAAGAACGAGGGCGAGTTGGGCTGGCTCTGGGGCCGTCGTATCCTGCTCTTTAGCGACTCGGTCGATCGATTCATGATGGAGTTTTTCTGCAAGGAGCTCGGACGAGGCATGCAGCAGCCGGCGCCGCACACGACGGCCACTTGCACTATCCCCGAGTTCAACCTTACCTTCGTCCACTGGCATTTTGCTGGCTCCTTCACATACCGACCTGACTGGTGGTGGATGACCGATATGAAGGCTATCGCCTTTGAGGACCGCTGGGAGCAGTACTGGGGACCCATGAACGAGACGATCCAGGGCCCCAACGGATACCCCGACCTTATCCTCTGGCAGAGCGGTCTCTGGGATCAGCGAGCGTTCTGGGAGAGCGGCGAGGCCAACCACGAGAAGGATGTCTACCCCATGGGAACACGGGTGCGACAACTGGTCTGGCAAGAAGTCCGGTTCACCGCTGCCCGTCTCAGGAAGTTTGTCGGCCGCATCGCCCTCGAGTTCCCCAAGTCCCCAACCATGTTCCGATCCATGACGATCCACCGCGTGAGCGATGCTGGAGACGCCACCATCTACGACCTCGACCGACTCTCGCGGGCCATCGCTGAAAAGGCCGGGCACGAGGTCTTTGAATGGGGCCGTATCATCACGTCGCTGTCGATGCTGTACAAGGACAAGACGCACCCGGGTAGGGGCCCAGCGAGCTGGCTCTGGGCCGACATGGTGCTTGAGTACCTGGCTCGTGGTGGAGGCGCTGGGGATGAGCAGAGGAAGCCGTACTTCGACGGGTGGGATGCTTGCCATCCGCAGCTTATGAACTGGGGAGGACGATGAACATTTTCTGTACATGTAGAATTATGAGCGACTAGACTAATAAGACAAGATCACTGTCATTTGACACTTGGGCATAAATCGGCCGTTTGTAGACCGTAGACCTCCCCTTTGGCATGTGGTACAAGTGTATGATGTATTTCCCTCGAGGCCATCGAACTTGTCATAGTGGATTCATTGCATGATTCCCACCGTACAGTTGTGATGGTGGTTGCCCTCTTCCCTGTATTCACTCCAGCGGTTTTGCGCCATACTCCAAGAGCAGATCAATAACCATCTTGTTTCCAACCTTGAGGGCGTGCGATAGCGGTGTTGCACCGTCGTCTGATGTTGCATTCACGTCCGCCCCATTCTTCAGGAGTAACTCGACCATCCTTGGGCTACGCAATTCCCTGGTGGCAATCAAGAGAGGTGTGAAACTATTTACTATCCTGTGAGAAGGAAGAGGGTAAGAATGGACGTCGACTGGCTTTGTTCTCAACAGAAGGTCTACCACGGCCGTGAAACTCTCTTGTTCTTCTTGGTTCCTTGGAAGAACTTTTCCTGCACCCAGGACAGCCCATGTTAGAGGTGCCCGACAAAGGGGACCTCTGCCACACGCGTCTGGGTCAACGTGGCCAGTTTCGAGTAGTCTTTCCACAATTTGAAGATGACCTCTCTCGGCGGCAAATGACAAAGGCGTTTGGCCCGCGATGGACTTGTCCAGCGATGTATCCGCAGCTTTCGGATCGACATTGATGGCGGATGTCTGTAGAAGCGCTTCGACAACTTCTATCTTGCCATGTTCAGCAGCATATGACAGTGGAGTCCGTTGTTTGTCGTCTTTCGAGTTGACGTCAATGTTGGGAGCCTGTAGGAGGGATTTAACCACCTGCTCATGGCCGTATTCAGCAGCATAGGATAGCGGTGTCCTCTGCATATAATCTTTCTAGTTAACATCGGCGTTGTGTCTCTGAAAAAGGCCTTCAACGACTTCCACACATCCTTGGCGCGCAGCATAAGATAGCAGAGTTCTTCCCCAAACATCTTTCGCGTCAGTATTGAAAGAACAATAGCTTAGAAGAAGGGTGGTAGCTCTCCGGTGGCCCCTAACTATGGCCATTGCCAAAAGCATATCGACAGATTTTGGTTGGTCCGTCGCGAGCAGTCTTTTGAGCATCTCCTCGTTCTCTTGCTTGACTGCGTAAAACATGGGTGACTCACGGGCAGCACCTTCGTAATAGTCCAAGTCGATTTTATCTCCAAATTCCGGAAAGGTGACGTAGACATCACTAATTCTCAATAAAACATCTGCGATTGAGGTCGAGTCTCTTTCGACAGCATATGACAAAGGGGTTCGACCATAATAGTCTTTGAGATCCACATCGGCTCGGCCGGTTTCAACCAGTGTCTCACAAACTTTGGCATGTCCGTTTATCACAGCTCGATGCAAGGAAGTCATACCTATTTTATCCTGGACGTCAACCTTCGCTCCATGTTCGAGCAGCAGCTGGATCATAGGGTCATGACCCTGCACTGCCGCGAAGGCAAGGGGTGTCCACCCCTTGGCATCTTGCTTGTCGACGGTATCGGAAATGGCGAGCTCCGGCACAATGGCAACAAGGCCAAAAAGAGCGGCGATGTGAAGGCCGGTGACTTGGCTCTTGACTGAATTCAACAGATTGCTGCCAAACAGACCGCTGCCATAACCGAGCTCTATACAAGTTGGACCAATTTGGTTCCGGACAAACCCATGAGTCTGGAACAAGGGTTGAAGAGAGGAACAAAAAGCTTGTTTCAGCCGGATGAAGGATAGTATTCTGGCAGGCGACGTCTGGCAAGCATGGTATCCCCAATATTGGCAAGCGTATTGATAGAACGGCCAGTCTTCAAGACGCTTCTGGAGCGCGCCAGAGGTTTTGCATTGCTCTCTCCTGAACGGCTCAAACGACAGATATGCGAGACAAACGTCGGCCATTTTTTCTTCAGCAGTGGAAAACCAGGCCTCTCTGGTGCGTTTAAAGTACTCTTGAGTGGTGTAGTGAACGAGACGGATAATGCCGCTTGCCTGGTCAATGGTGACTAGCCCTCCGCAGGCGGTCACCATGTCATCAGCGTCCGGGAGGTTGTCAAAGTCCAGATCATCTTCACCAGATTCCACAGCCAGAGCGTGCTGTAATTCTGATACTGGCAGGGGGGTCTTTGCGCAGACGATCCACTGCAACACGTCCTTGGCGAGGCCTGCCTGGTCAGGTGACTGTGTTTCAATTCGTCTCATAGTTCTCTCATAGGTATCGTCGTAGGCAGTCGAACCTCGTGGGAGTCCTTCGAGGGCTGTGCGTAGGGCCTTGGCAGTGCGCTTGTACATCAAAGACTCCAGATGAAGATGGGCAAGGAGGAACCTGCGAGGGTTAGCAACATCGGCAAAAGAGTCTCGAGTCACATACATTCCGTCAACAACCTGCACTATCTGTTTCTTGACTTGCTCTTGGAGCTCGGGGCTGCGTGCCACGAAACCTGGTAGCCGCCCTATTTGACCATCGAGGTACTTTCGAACGTCATGCTCGCTGGCTCGGACCTTGATGGACACAGCCTTGGGGAACCATGTTTCGATGTCGGGGATGGGCCGGGATGTGCACAAGACATTGGCTGAGAGAGCAGTTTGCAGCTTCATGATTTCTGACAACAGGATGTTCCGGCGCCCGTCCCGTGAGGGGCATTCATCGAGGGCGTCGACAATGATGAAAACTCTTGAGTATAGGGCAGACAAGCTGTGGAGAATCTTAGAAATCTCTTCGAATTTCAGTTTGGAGCCCCTTTTTGAATGTTCTTTGTAGACATCCTGAACAGCGTCTGGAATATGGGATTGCCCCGCCACGAGCTGTCTGAGCAAGTTTCCAAAGACTTGATCGATAGTTTGGTTCTCCTGCTGCTGATAATTGAAGTAAACGTGAGCAACACAGACGTTCGAGTCGTCTTGAAATCGCTTTGTGAGTTCCTCCACCACTACGGACGAAAGAATTGTCTTCCCGGCACCGGGAATGCCTGGACAGTAGAGGGTTTTGCCCTTGGAGGACTTCCAAGACACAAATTCTCGGGATTCAAGAAGCCACAAACCTGTACCGGCCTCCCTTCGAGCAGAAATATCGTTCTGTTGAGCCATGTGGTCAAAAGAGCTGAGCCAGTTGAGAGTGTTAAGTCGTTCTTGACGATCTTGTCCCTCGTTCAGACGGTCGACGCCTTTCTTCACGGCAACGGTTGTCTCGCTATGCTGGTCAGACTGACTAACCAAGATATTCTGTGTATATCTCACCTGGAAAGTTGGTTCAACAATGTCGTGAGCAGAGAAATGCTGGAACTGATGCGCTCACGAAGCTCTCGAGCCTCGTCAGGCTCCCACTTGAGCTTCTTCCAAACTCGTCGGATAGACTTGCGAGAATGGCCTTGCGAGGTATCCATGTCGCTGAAATTGTCACAAACAGCTTGTAGGTCATGGAGAACGGCTTCACACGTGCTCATGGCTTGCTCTAGGTTGGTCTCTTGTTGTGGGGTGAGGTCCGACTCGTCCACTTTGACGTCGACATCTTGAAGCACCATGGACAGAAGTTTGGTTCTGGGAGATCAGTCTGTAGTTCCGGTAGGCAGAACGGCGATACTAACTCGTCAGAAAGACTCTTGAACTGGCTCGGCGCTCCGCTAAAGTCCTTGCGAATCTTGTGCGCTAGCTGTGCGGCAGCGAGGAAATCGCCAATGCTGAATCCGAAACTCATCTTGGCGAAAGACGAGATGCACGGCCCTAAGTGGCCGGAGGCCACTGATGATTGCGTTTGGCCGTCTGCTGGGATGAAATGAGTCGATGGGGGAAAAGTTGCTGAGGAGGGCTCAAGCCAAAGAGGAGAGAGATTGGGTCAGATAAGAGGGAACTCCAGGTCAGGAGAGTCGTAGAGCCTCGTGAGGCGGAGTTAAGGCAGCCTGGGACTTGGCGACCAATGCATCAGACGTGGCGCACTCAGCTGCATGTTGACGGCCGTTGGTTGGATATTTAAGGATGGCAGTGTTGTGTGGATGTGACAGAATCACAAGTGGCTCTCAAGGCACAAATGCATGTTCCTAGAAATGAGTATATGCAATTGTTTAACGTAGAGGTTAGATAGAAAACTCTATAGTCTTGACTCTAGGTTGATATTTGTAGCTGGCTCTACTTCCTTATTGGGCAAATGGACAATGTCTCGATTAGGAATGAGTGACCATGCATCTAATCCATGCAACTCAACTCAACGCCTTATAAAGACGTCGCATCCACCTGCAAGGATTCACCGCTCAACGTTTCCTACTCATTCGATATACCTACGCTTCAAAATGGCGTTACAAAACCCCGAGTCAACCCAAAAATACGAAACCGACAATCACACGACTGAGAGCCCTGATGATGACGTCCTTACGTACCCAGAAGGCGGCCTCAGAGCTTGGGGCGTCGTCTTTGGATCTTTCTGCATTATGCTCTCTGTTTTTGGCGTGATTAATACTGCGGCTATTTTTGAGTCGTATTTTATGGAGAATCAGCTGAAAGATAAGGAGCCGTCGACTGTTGCCTGGATCTTTTCGTTATATCTCTTCAACATTTACTTCCTGGGATTGTTGGCGGGCCCTGTATTTGATAAACACGGCCATCGACTGCTCATCTTTGTTGGAAGTGTTTTAGTGGTTGCTAGTTTCATGTTGTTGAGTTTGTGCTCAGGTAAGATCCTATGAACTCCTTGAGAACTATCTCTGACTGGTATCTAGAATATTATCAGATAATTCTCTGCTTTTCTATGCTCTTTGGAATAGGAGCCTCTCTAATGAACATTCCCGCCTACGCCGTCATAGGCCACTGGTTCGACAAACGACGCGGCTTTGCAGTTGGTGTAGCATCAACAGCGGGAGGTATTGGCGGCATCATATTCCCCCTACTTTTTCAAGCTACACTGCCAAGCATTGGGTTTGCCTGGAGCATGCGGATGCTGGGCTTCATTCTACTCTTACTCGCCCTACCTTCCAATCTCTTGATTCGGACTCGATTACCACCGAGTGAGCAGTTTGAATCCGCATGGCCTGAGTTTAGGCTGTTTAAAGATCCAAGACTATCTTTATGCTGCGCGGGAATATTCTTCATGGAATATGGGATAATGGTTCCTTTAACTTATGTTGTCTCCTATGCCACAGAACATGGACATGAATCTTCAAACAGTTATATGCTCCCGGCACTGCTCAACGCCGGTAGCGTTGTTGGGAGAGTCGTACCAGGAATTATCTCAGATCGAATCGGCAGATTCAATGTTCTCATCATTACTGTCGGGGCATGTATCATCTGCGTTCTTGCACTCTGGCTACCAGCGGGAGATTCAAAACCCATGCTCATAGCCTTCACCCTCCTCCTGGGCTTCGCAAGCGGTGGAAACGTCAGCTTGGTCCCTGTCTGCATAGGCCAGCTCTGCGATTCGAAAGATTACGGACGATATCTGTCAACCGCTCTGCTGGCGGCGAGCTTTGGAACCTTGACGGGCATTCCTATAGGGGGTGCTCTCCTCGGGCTCGGTAACGGAGATGGGTGGTTGGCTGTCATCATATTTTCTGGTGTTTCATATGCGGTGTCTTGGAGTTGTTATCTTGCCGCGAGGATACTGGCCGTGGGATGGACTGTGAAGGCTATCTATTGAGAGTTGATTCTCAACATAGAGTCAGGATATGAAAAGGCCTGGAGATAAATATCAGAAATGGAGCCATCCATAATGAGGTAGGATTTAAAAGGGATAAACGAGAAGAGGGGTTGAACCAGCAATACGAATATTGTAGCTTGTCAAGACAATACATTGGCCACATAGGTACCCGTTACATGAGCCAACAGGTAGTTAAAGCCCAGGACACGTACGCTTGGAAAGATAATTGGTATATCGTATCTGAATACTCGAGGTATAACTGCCAACCACTCGCCCCCCATGCATCCATTATCCCACAATGCTCATCCTAAAACAACTCCAAGTCGCTCTCAAAAATGCTGCTCAAAAACAAAAGAAAGAAAAAATATGTAAAAGGTGGTTCTCCCTCCTCTTGTCTTGATGTACTCTCTCTCGTCTAAGCCAAAATGCTCATCTTGTACCCCTTCTCGCATATCTCGCCTGGTATCCCTAGTCCCAGAGAATCCAGCCTGCCCTCTCCTCTGGGCCGTAACGTCCTCGACTCTCTACGCTGAGGGCTTTGTTTGGAGTGTTTGAGATTTGATGTACGTCGTATGGCTCGGGATCACTAATGTCCGTGTCATCTCTGTGGGCGTCGCTGGAATGATATGCTTCGCTTGTTTCAGCTTCTTCAGCAGGCGGTGAAATGCTTGTGCGTGGCTGCCATGCTGGTGCAGACCAAGGTTCTGGAGTTGCTTCCTCCGGCTCTTCATCTACTGCCACCTCTGTATCGTTATCCACCCCCTTCAAAGGTGGAGTTATGGGCTTCGAAAAGTTAAAGCCTGGGTTGGTTTCCTCGGCGTGAACTGAGGATGCCAGTGTAGCTCGGGTGTGAATGTGAACTTGGCTTCTAGATGCTCTCTTCAGACGAGGCTTGCGCTGCGAAAGAGATGATCCGACCTGGCTTCGGCGGGACTCCATCTCGAGTCGTTCCTCTTGTTCCGTCTCGTCATCGGTGATGGCATCGTCGACCAGTAACCATTGTCTGGGAGCCACGAGGAGGCTGCTTCCAGACTTCCGACGATGTCGCTTCTGGTTCTTTGTCTCCGCAGACGCCGCTGCCGCTTGTCCTGCTTGTGCTGTGGGAGGGATCTTGAGGGGAATGTTCCCCATGGTGACATTCAGGCGACGCAGGTCCCGCTGGCTCTCGGAAAAGATGACTCTGGCCCGGAGTCTATGCACCGCGCGATCCAAGGCCAGCTCAATAGCGCATCGGTCTCGTATCCGGCTCAGTTTGGGCCAGGTCGCCCGCTCACCCACGAGACACGCTCGCATCATGAACTCGGGCGACGGATTTCGCATCAGGCGTGGGAGGTCGTTGATGCTCATCTCGGGTAGGATGTTGATGTCACCAGAATACTTCTGGCTGAGGACACTGCGAAATTTGGTGGCAAGGTTGGGCATGATGCCAAGCTCAGCCAGGAAGTGAAGTCGGTGAAGCGCCTCGTCCCTCGCTAGAGATGTCAACGTGTACATCCAGTCAAACTCGTCGGCATTGACTTGCTGGGGGCGTTCCGGCTTTCTTTGAGGGGACAAGTGGTCATCCTTGGCAAGAAAGGGGACGACGTGGGGATTCACTTGGGAAACGATAAAGTGATTCACGTTGAACATTTCCGAGAGGCGCGCCATGGGCAAGTCATTGTCCACTGAGCCATCAATCCAGCGCTGTGGAGTTGGGTTCCATGGCAAATGCTCGCCCGTGATGGGATCTTTGACGAGAAGAGGCGACGCGTTGAAGACGAGAGGAACCGAACATGAAGCGGCGACAGCGGACCAGATCATGACATTCGGAGCCGTGACGTAGTTGAGCAGTCTCGGCAGCTCATACATGGAGGCCGTCGAGACGCAAATGTTGAGGATTCGGCGTGTTCGGTTGTAAGCCTCTTGAAAGGTCATGTCACCCATCAAGCCTCTCATGACCCTAGTAAGGTGCTTGATGTCGGACCAACTCCCTTCGGTGAGCAGACGGCGCAAGTTGTTCCAAACGCCGTCCGTGCCATCGGGACTCTCGAATACAGAAAGGTCTCCGTAGGGAAACTCCTCGATCAACTGAGGGATTTCCTCGTCTGTTCGCGTGCACATGGCGGCGCAAACAATACTTCCGGCGCTTGCACCTGAAATAATCCTTGGCAGAAGCTGTGCCTCAAACAGGGCCTTCAACACGCCAATATGGGACATGCCAAAGGTGCCACCACCTGACAGGAGCAATGCGCTGCGGCCAAAGCTCTGCCGAGCAAATAGGATGCCTTCAAGCAAGTCGCGATACTCAACACTCTGGTCAAGTCGACTTTGCGTGACAACAGCCTCAATTGTATGTATTGTGGACTCGACGTAGCGCTCGATGAGATGCTTCGTTCCCGAGTATGAGTGTCGGTAGAGATCAACGTTATCCATGCCACCAAGATCTCGAGACAGGGCAGTGCGTATCAAGTGCATCATGGTATGAACGTCGCATTTGGTGCGGGCTTCGTCAAGGGCTTGTAGACGCTCCTTGATCAACTTGGGGTTGTAGTCGCCCGACGATGCGTCTCGTTTCCACTCGTCGTTTCCTTCGAGAACGTCAAGTTCCTTCGCGGCAGCCTCCCATTGCGCGTGAGACTCGGCCTATGTCTGTTAGCAAGTGACGCGACGGGAGAGGTGACGGCAACTCACATTTTGCATGCGCAGACCCAAATGATGTTTCCTTTCTTCCAACTGTTGAACCTTTTGGCGCTGGTCTTCTGTCAAACCATCCTTGCACCATAACCAAGTATCATTGGCCTGCTTGATGGCCTTTTGAATCGTACTGACGACCGCTGGAGCCGACGAGGACACGCTCGGTGGACGCTTCGCTTTCGTGTTCGACTTGACGGGAGACTTGGGCTTCGAGTGGGTAGGAACCGCACGGGTTTGGAGCAGCAGATCGGCCATGATAAAGGCCCACGCAGGTCAAGCGTGGGAGCAAGGTCGTCTGCGAGGAGGGAGCGGTAGCGGCGGGAAAGCGACGTTATAGCATGGCAGGGGAGATGTTTGGAACAGGTTCGAACGCGAGCGTTGTAGGTTTGAGAATCGTGATCGTAGGAGGGATAGAGCGTGTTTGCGTCTTGTGATTGAAACTGAGAGATTATTGTTGAAACAGGACAAGAGATGGGAGTAACCGGGGGTCACAAGTCGAGGAGCGAGCGGAACTGTAGGTGCGGTGAGCTGGCGGAAGTGGTGGGGGTTGGCGGAGGGGCTCCGAGACACGGCACAGAAGGAGATAACGGCAGTGGCTTGTAAGGACGGCTCGAAGTTTTTCTTCCAGGTAGATACAGGTAACAAGCGATGATCTGAGGGTGATGATATTCGGGGATGGACTTGGTGATGATGAAATTGGATCTTGGTGTGCGAATAGGGACGAGAGGAATTTCTTGAATTTGGGAAGGTCCCCATGACCATGTCCACTTTCCGAAAGATTGAATCCACTTTTCCCCGCCATTGTTGAATGTGGGGAAAACTGCCATGCAGCCGCTGTAGAGCAGTTGGCAACCGCTAAACGCCCTGTAACGTTCTGCAAATACAGGGCATATGTTTCTCCTTTTTTCTTCTCAACACCACATCAAACATTGAACACGAGATATTCAGCTCACAGCCTCTGCAATGCCCTTCGTCGTCAGCCCTCAGCAGACATCTGACCAGCCGCAAACTGGAAGCGCACCCAATTCAGGGCATCCTCACCGCCTGGAGGGAGGGCGGCCGACCAATCAAGGAGACAGGAAGGGCAGCCCTTACAGGGGCACGTGGCCGCATCTCTAGGGTGGCTTTCCAACTGGGGCTGGCCTGGCCTGAGCGGGTCCTCATCCCCGCCACAGCGTAATCAATTATCCCGCATTTCACATGTCAACAAGGCTGTGAGTCCTCTTCTATTGGATCCTCCGCAATTCTTTGCATCCTTTGTGCAGTTCACGCGGGCCGATGCTCGGCAGCTGATTCAGACGAGAAAAAAGTCTGGGGAATTTGCGGGGAGGAAGGGGAGGAAAGGTCAAAAGTGTAAGCGAGATGAGAAAACGTGAGCGGGTGGCTACGGTTCCATCGTGGTCCGATGTTGAAGCTTCAACGTGATCTACCACGATAAAAGTTTCTTTTTAAATGCGGGCTATGCACAGTATTGCATTGTTAGACTGAGCTTCGAGTGCCAGTATTTTTTATCTGCCTGTTTCACGGAAGAGAGGGGAGACTTCCGTCCAACATGAGACAAGGGCTGACTCGTCTGACCTGCACATTGACTCAGGCGGCTTCGGAACAGACGATCAAAGAGCGATCGAGATTCCATTCCTCACAGCCAAAGATCTGCACAAGGCAGTGAACACAATGACGACAACCCGTGGAAGAACCATGTTCCATACCGATGAGCTGCTGTCTAAACTGGGCAAGACCTCTGGACCAAGGTCCTCGTAGGGTGGGCGATAAGCTTCTGAAGCTCCTCACAAGCTTGCGAGTTCGGACACTCCGGGGCAAAGGAGAGGGCAGCCATTCACGACTAAAAAAGTAGTGTTCATGCCTGAAGGACCAAGGTGCCAAGTTATCTTCAAAAAGGCATAGCAGCTGCAGTAGCTTCCCTGTTTGAGGCTGAACCAAATCCTCAGAGTCTGGACCATCCATGTTGCAATGAGTTCCTGGCTGCCGGCCCTCTTCCAAGCTTTTTGCATTAAGGTATTTTCTTGAAACGATGGATCTGCAAAATATGCAGGACAAAATTTTCTTGAACGTTCCATCGGTTGCTCGTTTGTGACGCCTCTGCCGCGAGGGCAGTGAGGGTATCGTGAAGCCATTCCCGCCATGGCTTCGGTCAGCTAACACCACACAGCTACTGACAATCATGTGGAAGGACTACACCATTATCACAAGCTTACACAAATTATCATCTCTAGAGCACAATTACAATACAATTATAACATCCATCAACGTCACCTGACGAAACACGTGCATCAGCTCCCAAAAAGCAAACAACTCAACATCACCTCGTCCTACCAGATTACGTTATGGTGACGCCGTACACACGCGAAGCCCGCCTAGACACGTCGCGATCCTGCTGCTCCCCCGCATCAATACCTGCTTTTCTGCAACGTCGTTTGCCAATCTACATGTCATGGATGACGTTTGTTTGCTTACAGGAGGCGCAGAGGACTGGCATGCTGCGTTTGCCTCTTAAATGCCTGTTTGCCCGCTTTGCCTTGGGGGGTTGTGTTCTGTAGTCTTTGAGCTCTTGACAACTTGAATATTCAGAGGAGATTCGAAAACGATACAATGGATTCTGTGATTGAGGCCATCAAGACCAAGCCCGTTGGGCCGATCCCGACCGTCATTCGTATGTTCTAGAGCGAATGGCTTCACTCGAATGGGCTTCACACTAACAATTCCCAGCTGAGCCGACTCATTACGAGACAGCCGGGCACAATGGAATCCGCGCTCTATGGGTTCTCTTCTTCATGATGGTGGTGGCTTCCGCCGTCTTCGCCCTCCTCTCGTGGAACGTCGCCGTCCAGCGTCGCATCTTTTACTTCCTCACCACCCTGACCACCATCATCTCCGCGCTCGCCTACTTTGCCATGGCCTCCGGGCATGCGTCCACCTTTAACTGCGTCAGCGTCCGAGATCACCACAAGCACATTCCCGATACGTTCCACGATGTGTGCCGTCAGGTCTACTGGGCTCGTTTTGTGGACTGGGCCATCACAACTCCCATCCTGGTTCTCGAGCTTTGTCTGGTGGCTGGTGTTGATGGAGCGCATACCGTCATGGCTATTGTGGCGAATGTTATCATGATGCTTACGGGTCTTTTTGCTGCTATTGGTCATGCGAATACTGCTCAGAAATGGGGATGGTATGCCATCAGTTGCATTGCCTATCTCTTCACCATCTGGCATGTCTCTATCCATGGTGCTAGAGCTTCTCGAGCTCGTGGTACCAAGGTCTCCCGACTGTTTGGCTCCCTCGCCACTTTTGCCCTCATTCTCTGGACCATCTACGTTGTGTAAGTGATTTCCTTAAATGCTGTGTTGCATGCTAACGATTACAGGGTCTGGGGTGCTGCTGGCGGTGCTTGGAGGGTCAAGGTCGGCACCGAGATCATCATCTACGCCGTCCTCGATGTCCTTGCCAAGGCCATCCTTGGCCTTTGGCTAATTACGGCTGCTCGTCAGAACCGCGAGACGACCCCCGAGGTTGGTGGCTACTGGGCTCATGGAGCTGGTACCGAGGGAGCGATTCGCATTGGCGATGACGAGGAGGGCGCGTAATCGCCTCGAAGAAGAACTGGAAAATAGCCTTTCCGATCACATTGGGCGAATTGGTTATTTGGGTGCCATCGTCAACATGGTGCCTGGGCAAGAGTCCTGCGTCTGGAATGACGCGCGACAATGAGCGGGTGGTAATTGGTGGTGGAAAGTGTCTATGACAGGGTAAAATGGCGTCGGAGCAGTGCAAGGTATACAAGGATGCGAACTGCGTTACATGACACGCCGCGATGGCGTCAAGTGGTTTTGAATGGGTTGGCAAGGTTATGGTCTCAGAGTTTGAAGATGGAGAATCAAGTCATCGAGTGGTAGGGAATGCGCTTTAATGGAAAATCGCCGGAAGGAGAAATTGGAGTGTTATCTCAGTCTTGTTACTTGTTCTGTCAATGAGAACATGAGCCAGGGATTGATGAATTGATACCCCCATTCTGCTGTCTTGAATTGACAATGCCACTCGCCGCATCCAGTGGGATCGCTCACCGTTACCCTTCAGCATTGCAACAGACAATAGATCAGTCTGCTATTGCTTCGGAATGATTCCTTAGGATCATATTGCCGTATAAAGAAGTGTTAATCCTCGTATTTTGTGAGGGAATGAGTCCGTCTCCTCTTGGTACCGAGTATACCGAAGTGGGCCCGGACCGGTCGGCTCGGTATCTCCGACTCCCGGAGGTACGGGGTCGTTTCTTGCTGGAGGCCCAGTTGCAGTATATTCGGATGGGCACAGCCTTGCCTGCCAATAAATTCTCTTACCATCTTATATAATTGCCTCTTCCAATTACTCTTCGTTAATTTACAGGTTGATGGTCTTGTACCAGCCCGTCACAGCATCCACTGGGTACACCATGTTCTATCGGCCTCAATTGCACAATTACCTTCTGAGATAGAGTGCCCATGTAGGCCTTTGAATAAACTTGGACAGTTACTAAAGCCAGGTCAAGCAATATAAAGAATACATCTGCCTCCATTTGCGGATGATTGTGAGCTCAAGTCAACACCTCGAAGGCTTGCCTGTCTAGGTTACGTCAGCATTCAAGCCCAGAAAATGGTCTAGCTTCTGGTCTTGGCCTTGCGATCGGTCCGTCTTGACACGAACCGGCCTCCTCCTTCATTATCGCTCTGCCTTGATAGCTACCAGTCTCCTATACTGCGTCGTTCCACACAGCTTCAGCCATCCGGAAGAGATGAACCGCCGGCGATGTTTGCGCGCGTCAGTGACCTATCACGGAGATACTGTTCCCTCGACTGACTGTTGTTATAGATGCGCTCGATGCCGTGACATGAAGGTTCGATGCTCAGGCTCGGCTCCATGTGCACGGTGTCAAAGAAAGAGGCACGAATGCTACTTCAGGCCTGAAGACATGCGGACAACCGTCCCGATAAGGGAAGCAGACTGACTCACTCTTCGCTTGGGCCTAGCTAACATTGGCTGTAGCTATCTTCAGTCGCTGGAAGCCCGGGTACAAGAGCAAAATCTTCAAGAACAGAGTCTTCAGCCACAGCAGCCGGCCATGACGCCGCCGCGGTCAACCATTCCGTCGGAACAGCTCAGCGGTATCGACCCGGCGATTCTGAGCCCAACAGAGCGCTCATCACACACCCAGGGCCATTCAGATACGGCTGGGAGCAGCACTCAGGTCCCCTGCCAAGTTGACCCTGCATTGAACTCCCCCGAGTTCAATCGCAACCCGCTTGTCGACAACGGAGAAGTATTTGCCCGTGATCCTCACGGCAAATTCTGTAAGGAGGCCGTGTATTTTTGAGATTTACTCTAATTAATTACGTCGATAGGGTATATGGGACCAACGTCGTCTTGGGCCTTTTGCAGGCGTGTCCTCGCCATCATCGGGAGCTGCATGCCCAAGCCGGAACCTCCAGTTTACCCCTGGGACCTCGAGACCATCAATCTGACCTGGAGTCCTGTCGGGTTGTATGATCAGCCAGACGTTTCGGGGCTCCCATCATGCGAGTATGCGCTCTATCTATTGTCCACGGTTCAGTACCATCTCGGATCGCTCTACGAAATCATCGACCATGAGTCCTTCCGTGAGCAGGTCGAGCGCTTCTACAAAGATCCTGCAGGAGAGGCTTATCGGTCGAGGTTCTGGTATTCACAGTTTTTGCTAGTGCTGGCATTTGGTGAAGCCTTTTTGAACACTGGCTCAAACAAGGGCGTTCCGGGCATCAAATATGCTTCACGAGGGTTATCATTGATACCAAGTCTCATTCCGCTAGACAAGGACAAGGAATCGTTGGCGGTGGTACAAGCTCATTGTCTAGCGGCTTTGTACCTCCAAGCGGTTGACTTGCGACTGATGGCATTTCAGGTTGTGAGTACAGCAGTTCGACCTCCTTTTTTAGTCAAATGTGATGATCTAATACTGAGTAGATTGGGCAAGGATTGCGTCTCGCAATCATTGAAGGATGGCATAGACACATGCCACCAGAAGATGTTGGCGAGCAGCACTCGAAACGCTGCAACACGATTTTTTGGATCTCGTACATCATTGATCGAGAATACGGCCCTTTGGTCGGAGCCCCGAGTTCCATCAGAGATGAAGACATCACAACAAAGCTGCCCTCCGATATCGGCGGTTCTCTAAGGGCCGATGCCCTCACGCTGCAGATTCGCATGTCTCGTCTAACAGCGACAATACTGAACGGTACGGAACCAGTATTCCTGTGTTTGTGGAAATCTTTATTGATGGCATCTAGGCGTTTATGGAGTTGACAGAAACTTTGACGGGACTCTACTCAATGATACGCAATCGGTGCTACACAGTCTTGCGGACGTTTCGAGAGATATCACCGCGTTTCTCGAGACGAGGCTTCAGAAAACAAACATTCGCTCTTCAAAGATCGCCACAAGGTTGATTCTTTCGTATCATCACGCAAGTAGCACCTCTTTCATACTATATTCGACGCTAATGAGGCCAGTGTGTTGTTTTAACAACTCGACCTTTGGTCATGTGTGTCTTGCAAAGACGATTGACTGGGAGTGATGGAGACCGAACCATACCTGATGGTCCCATCAGTTCGTTGCTGCAGTCGTGTGTTCATTCAGCCTTGAACATTCTAAAGACGTTACGAGCACTCGGAGATGAAAATCTTCTAGGTAAGAAGTCAACCTTCCCATTCGATGGACTGATCTGACCCCTAATACCCAGACTCCTTTCTGCCGTTTCAAATGGAGACGGTCTTCTCATCAGCCTTTCTCCTCTACGTTATCGACGCAGTATCACCCGGTTTCGTGCCAGACCAAACCTGGCTTGCAACTGCACACGGAATATTCGACACAATGATTGCAAAAGGCAGTCCAGCAACACCACTTCGAAAACGAGAGCTACAACGCTTGGAGCAGATCATGACATCGTACCTTGACTCCGGATCCAAGACGAACCCTTCACCGTTGCAATTCCAGGAAGAGCCCATACTGAGGCGGGGAATGGATATACCTGATCAAACAGCAACGACAGACGTTGCGTATGTGGATGAGACTTCCCCTTGGGGACTGCTGGGCTCTCATGGAGGGTATATCTTGTCGCCCGGGGAGATTATGCAGTTGGCTGAGGGACTCAACATGGAGGATTTCATGGTTACACCCGAGGATGGTGTGGCTCTGGGGGAGCATGGCCAGGTCGAGATAAACAGGGATACTGGACCGTGATAGGAGTAGTAAGAGATAATGGTATCAGTGCGGAAGTCATGGTCAATAGCGGTGCTGTGACATCTGACTGACCCGGTCTTGACTCGAGGCAATCCGGACTGGACTGGATCTAGTCCTGAAATGTGTCCTCTTGGAAAAAACGATGAGATTTTATTACTTCCTTATCAGCCCGGGATCGCGGCTTGTTGCCGGCGATGGGACCCCGGCCCGAAAGTCGGCCCCACATACCGACGCCGTGATACCGGCCGGGTCCCGGACCGTCCCTATTTTTGATGGGCTGGAGCATTGCCTGCAAGCTGAGAAATAGCGCGGAAGTTGGCACGGGAGTTCTGGAGCGGACTTTATGACATGGAAGCTGTCTCATGGAAATCATCCCACGGAAGTGGTGCCAATGAGAAATAGGGGATGGCATGTTGAGCGCGGTGTTCACGAAGTCAAGAACTATTGGCTCTCTAGGCCTTGATTCATAAGCCGTTTATGTGCGTGAGTATGGAAAGATGCATTCTCTACCGGGAAAATATGTATAGCGTTAGAGACACTTGTAGATCCAACCGGGGGTTTCACAGTCTAAGTCATTCACAGTTGGTAGCCTCTTGTCTTCAACTGGACTCTTTACGTACCTGGGAATGCCCTAGAAACTCTGGCACGTGCTTGCGTATTCAATCTGAACTCATATGAGCCTGAACCGGATCTGTAAGTTCCGTCCTCCATCTCCATTGTCCGCAATGAGGGTCCACGCAACGTCGGAATCCACATGCCGATGTATCCACTCGCCGACTTCCTGGACTGATCGATGCCATGCAGAGGCCGTATCGATTACAACAATGCGGGGGACGGAGTAAAACGTCGAATGAATGAATATTGAACGGAAAGAACGGATTCTTGAACCATTCAGATGATGGTGATCTCCCGTTCAGTCGGTTGGACCACCTCGGAAATCATCTAGAAAAGACGCCTAACCTGCATTCTTCCCATCCTTGTCCATTGTGGCATATCACCCCCTCACGCCCTGGGCCACTCCCACGATCTCCCCCTCACAGCAAGCCGAATCATCCCTTGCAGCTGATCATGGCTTCCTCTCCATTCTGGATTGAAACCGAAGACTGGCATACCGCCGGGGAACCTTTCCGTGTCGTTAAAACGCTTCCGAATGGCTACCTTCCCGAGTCTTCGACCGTTGCCCAGCGTCGTTTCGATATAATAGCAGATCCTCAGCATCCACTCGATCAGCTTCGTCAGTCGTTATGTCACGAACCTCGCGGTCACGCCGATATGTATGGCGGCTTTATCACGCCGCCTGATGATGCTGGAGCTGCTTTTGGAGTGCTCTTTTGGCATAAAGACGGCTTCTCCACAGCTTGTGGTCATGGAACGATTGCGCTTGGATATTGGGCTGTCGCGAATGGTATCGTCAAGGTCCCAGAGTCTGGAGAGGCCAAGGTCGACGTTGTGATCGATGTTCCATCCGGTCGAGTGGTGGCTAGCATGAATATCGTCGACGGCAAAGCTGTTGGCGCCGACTTTATCAACGTGACTAGCTATCAGTTGGCCAAGTCATTACCCGCTGCCGTGCCCTCACGAGGGACCGAGGTCAACGTCGATTTGGCATTTGGAGGAGCTGTCTATGCTACTTTGGATGCGGACCAACTTGGACTCAAGGTTGAGCCAAAGAATGTCAACGAGTTTATCAACATTGGGCGAGAAATCAAGGCGTCATTGGGAACTCGAGCTCACTACGGAACATATGACTGCTACGGAGTCATCTTTTTCAACGAGGAGGGCGATGAGGAAGGAATCGTGAGGCAGCGGAACGTTACAGTGTTTGCAGACGGCCAGATCGACCGATCGCCCTGTGGCTCTGGATCATGTGCTCGACTTGCAGTCTTATTTGCGCAGGGGAGAGTGGCACCCGGAAAGGCGAAGCTGCTGCACCGGTCGATCATCGCGTCGCAGTTCCAGGCGGAAGTCTTGTCGGAGGAGAAGTCGCCCGTGGAGGGGTTCCCTGCTTGTATTCCTCGTGTGACAGGTGAGGCGAAGTTGTGTGGGAGGATGAGTTTCTATATCGATCCTTCAGAAGACATCTATCCTGGGTTTCTTCTCCGATAGACAATACAAGAATAGTTTTACTTTCCACTATACTAAACTTCTTTCATTGTTGATATCTGGGATGTTGTGTCTCGCTCAAAGGAGGCAGTGGGGTAGCTCATGGCGACATGCAGCTCTTCAATGCAGTCATCACTATTTGCATTCAATGGGTTCACTTCCTAAGCGACTATCAAGCAAAAAAGGACGAGAAAAGATGTATTGTAGAAGTTTCCACCGAACTCCGGATATTAACGAGCATATCCACCTAGACTCGTTCCGCTCCACGATCCTCTTCGTCTTTAGGGTAGCTGTAAAGAGTTCGACTCGAGGCACCTTCTGAGAGGTGGTATTGATCCCTGCATCTTCTTGGCTGCCTTGAACACGAGTAAGACTCTTCTATTAATAAGGATTTGGTTTGTAATCGTAGATTGCTTTGTCTGCCTCAAACCCAACTCCCAATCAACTCCCATAACCTGGCACCTGGTTAAAATCTGGCTAAATCTTGCAGAAAGATGCAATCGATGCAAATCTTGACCAACAGTTCGTCCCATCTTCCCCACCCGCCTGCATCTTAGATGGAGTTGACACTACTCCTCAGATAGGCAAGTCAAGCCGGCTTATCTATGCTTATTCGCCAACTCGCTGTGAAGCTCCGCTTTCGGCCTAGTTTTGTCCGGTCCGAAAGTCCGAAATCCTCGCTTGCGACGTTAATACCCTTTCTGGTGATAGACGATGGAGGTGTAGAGACCGAGATTTTGCTTTGGAGGATCATGCTCGGTCTCGAGATATGTCCGTCTGTCCGTTAAAGAACCAGCCTTAAGAAGGAGGATCTGCCTCTTTGTCTAGTGCCGGTGCTAGACCTTGAGCTTACAAACCAGACACTTCGAGTCGTATAATCGATCAATAACATCATCACCATCTCCGCTTCCTCTGTGACTGTTTTCTGCGAGCTAAACACAGCGGACCCAATTATCAATTCCTTCACCAGACCCACACTCCAAAACCCAACGTCGCTTATAAGAAACGAGTCGCCATTCTTCGACCCTTCCATCGGGCGCACACCTTCACGCACACTTACCGACACTCCATATGGTTTCCACAAACGAAAAGGATTGCACCGTCGACGGGGTCCTCGACCAAGAGCGCAATGGATCTTCGCAGGAACCTTCGCTCCTGTTTGATCAGAAGGAGATTGAGAGGTTGGGACGAGAGCGTCCGGCGTGCTTTCACAGCTGGTACGCCGAGATAGGTTTCGTCTTTGCTGTTGTCGGGTCTATGATGGTTAGCGAGTACTTTGTCAGCGGGTTCAATATTGCGCTTCCTTCTCTTGCGAAGTCGTTGGATATTCCAGAGTCGGCTCGGACTTGGCCTGCGGCTGTCATCAACTTGACTACGGCAGCTCTCCTTCTACCTTTTGCACGACTATCCGAGATTCACGGCGGGCGATTAATCTTCTTGGGAGGTCACGTATGGTTGCTGGTTTGGTCATTGATCGCCGGGTTCAGCCAGAACCCAACCATGCTCATCGCCTGCCGAGCCATGCAGGGCTTGGGATCCTCCGCCTTCCTACCATCGAGTGTTGCTATCATGGCACGCATCTATCGCCCAGGACCTCGAAAGAATTTGGTCTTTGGAATGTTTGGAGCCTTTTCTTGCATTGGGTTTTATTCAGGCATCTTCTTTGGCGCCCTCGCTGCCCAAGTCCTCGGCTGGAAGTGGTACTTTTTCATCGGTGCCTGCTTCTGCGCTGGTATCTTTCTCGCAGGTCTTTTGACAATCCCCAAGAGCCAAGGTCATACACAACCTGATCTTGGGATGGATTGGATGGGAGCTTGCACTATCGTTCCTGGGCTGGCGCTGGTTGTGTACGCGTTGACGGACGGTGGAAACGCTCCTCAGGGTTGGCGGACACCTTACGTCTACATCACCCTGATCATCGGTGTCTTATTTCTTGCTTTGGCCTTTTACATCGAAGGCTGGAAGGCCAGTCAACCTCTGTTGCCCGCCGAAGTATTCAAGACAAAGTACATGACTCGCCTGATCATTGCTCTGTTCTTTTCCTACGGATCTTTTGGCCTGTTTCTCTTTTACGCCAGCTTCTAGTACGTCGCTCTGTCCAAGGTTCTCTGATCTGTTAGACTGACATTTGACCTAGTATCGAAGAAGTGTTGGGCATCTCCCCTTTGCTGACAGCAGCGTGGTTCATCCCTCTGGCGGCAGGTGGATTCATCCTAGCCGTCGTTGGTGGTTTTGTCCTTCACATTCTCAGCGGACGACTTTTGCTGCTGATCTCTGGATTTGGATTCCTTGGATGTTGCATATTATTCGCCCTCATTCCCGATAGTGGCAAGTCAAACAGCTTTCTCTACTGGGCGTTTGTCTTCCCTGCCATGGTACTCAGCACAATCGGCGTGGATATCGCATTCAACGTCACCAACATTTTCATCACAACATCCCTCCCCAGCCATCTCCAGGCAGTTGCTGGAGCCTTGATCACAAGCCTGCTCTACCTCGGCATGGCATTCTGGCTGGGCGTTGGAGAGATGGCCATTTCTGCCAAGAAGGACGCCGAAGGAGCAGAGAACGTGAGCCAGAGGAGTCAGTATCAGATTGGATTCTGGGCTGGTGCAGCACTTGCGGTCGCTGCTTTGCTCATCTTTATCACTGTCAAGATGGAGTCGGCCAAGGCGGATCTTACTGCAGATGAGAAGGCTGCGAGGGAACGGGAGAATGCAACTGAGCAAACAACAGAATGACGAACTTATTGAATCACGGGTATAATGGGGCATTGAGGACATTAAAAGTTATTGGTTTCATGGCATATATCCAGCAAGCACTGTTGTTAAAAGTGGAATGATAGACATGGGCACATCTAAGACAGGCTTCTTGATGTGGAAATAGACTAGGATTATCTATTTATATATAATGATATAAAAGACAACTCAACTACCCTTCCTAGTACCGGCGGCTTTTGCTTTCTGAGGTGTGTTGAGGCGTGCTTGAGCTCCCCGTTGAATGAGCGGCAATGAGCGAAAGAATGCTGTATGAAACGCAGCTGCAGATTGAACCATTAGAAACCTGAAGGAATCATTGCTTGCATTGTGAAAATAGAAGAAGAAGGCGTTTGGGGTCATCTTACCAAAGATGATCAGCCTTGATTTTGATCGCTAGATCACTTGCTTTTGCACTCAGGTCTCCCACAGTTTCCAGGCGCCCTCTTGGAAGCCAAGTAACTCTTGCAGACAGCATGGCCCGGCTTTCCCTGTTGTGCGCAGGGGATGAGGACTGGCTCTCTTGCCACGGTGTGGCCGCAGCCAGTGTAGATGACGTCGGAGTAGGTAAGCTCGCACATCTTGTCTGACGAAGAGGCGATGATCGGTTCAGTGTGTGCTTTTGCTGAGCAGGCTTGGGGTCGACGGGGTTTTAAGTAGCTGGCAAAATGCTGAGATGCGTGAGGAGGAGGAAGATGCTGAAGAACAGAGCTCAACGGCCTGTAGAACGATTCGGCGCAACAAAGAGAGCCCAACCGAACGCATAACATGCTGTTTGTTGTTATTGGTTGTGGATCGACGGTTTTGAATGATTAGGCACGTACAATGAATACAAAGAAACCATGAAACAATGCTCAAGAAAACCCTTTGCAGGGACTGGTTTGATGTACAAGGGAGGGTCTACAATGACCAACCTGTTTGTTAATTACAACCAGGTTTTGAGCTCTCTCAGTTGGTGTTGGTGTTGAGATTGATATTAGAATAGGTACCTAGACGTGAATGAAATGGCATCATTCAGTGGCCTCGATGCATGCTCTGTTTGTCATTCGAGCCTGCAAGTGATGAAGCATAAACAAAACCTGCGACCTATCCAAACCTAATCAAGCAACGATATTTCCTTTGAGTGATATTCACGCTGAGCAAGTCAGTATCAAAGTGTCATCCTGACCAAATAGGCATCTAATGAAGACTACTGGAAGTAAAAGAGACTACCATCCTGATCACTGATGACCAGATATCTCGGCTTTCGTTCTTGAGGCTGTGTTGACCCTAGGCAAGATGTTGGGTAGCGAAGTACGGACTGACAAGTGTTGATGGCTGGAAAGAAAGTTTGCAATATGCTATTGTGTGCTGATGTGACCTGTGACCTCCTAACGAAGGCCAAGTAAGAAAAGGAGAATACCGAGCTGAGAAGGATCAGGCACCATCTGCCTCTCCCTGGTCACGACCAGAGCCCCCGAGGACAAAGAGATGGTCGTCCTCAAGTCCAATTGTTTCTTGTCGGTTCTTGAATTCGTCTACGCAAGTTGAATAATGCGACGTGCCTGACTGCTTGTCAACGTCTACCCGCCGATGAAGTCTTGGATGTCGTGTCCCGTAGGATACTTGACGCTTGAGAGGCTCAAATGCTGCAGCTGAAAATCTCCAACCTGGTATCTCCATGCGGGGACGTCGAAATTGAAGCTGATTTTCGGCCGAGACCAGTCAGCAGACCAGTCCCAAGTGGAGAGCTTGTGTGGATTTGACAAGGCGGTGATGGTGGCACGGGAATGCCCGCACCTTGGCTCCGCTGATGACTGGGATCATCCTAGAAGAAGTGTTTATGGTCTGCAAAGGGTCCAAGTTTATTATCCCTTGGCCATGTCTTGGACCATGTCGTGCATTCATCTCGCTACCTGGTGCTTGATGAGCTTGGCTGCCGATCAGAATGAGAAAAACACTCATGACGCGTGGCTTGAGAATGGGCTTCACAGAAACGCCCTTGGGTTCTTCAGCTGGTGTTTGGCCTCAATATTGAAGCGAAATCTCGATAGAAGCAGCCACTCAAGACAAGATTCACCTCCCAACCTCTCGATTTTCCTCATGCATGCACGGAAACTAGCTTCAACCTTCAGCTCTTGGCCCGCCGTAGATCCCGAACATCCCTGCTCGACAGATTTCCTTGGCACGGCGGCGCCTCGGGAGAATCAGCTCAACCGCAAAGAGCGGCTTGCGTACAAAAGGGCCTCAAAGCCTGCGGGGAAACGGGAGCTACCAGGACGGTCCGAGCCTGTCGCTGACACAGAAGAAGCCGTGAATGGTTAGAGCTGCTGGAAGATGGAGAGCTGAAGGCTTCCGTGTCTCAGATGGCCCACTGCCCAGCTGATGGTACAAGCTGCAGGCGAGAGGGTAGCTTTGGACCATGATCGACATTGGAACCAGAATTGGCGAATCATTTTGGTTCGTCTCTTTTTGAGAGAAATATCTCTCGGCTTGTGTCAAGCGATCACAATATGTAGCTATCGTTAGTAGCGGCAGTCGTGATGCATCCTTGCTGCCGAGGGAGCGGAGTGAGTCTGGTATAAAGGCAGGCGCCCATCGCAACATCTTCCATCTCGTCACCTCCATTTGCTCTTCATCTTCTTCTCTCCATCTTTAGGTCTGAATATGCGGTTCCTTTCCACTCTCGTCGCTTCGGCGCTCATCTCTCTCGGCAATGCTGCTGCCATTGCTCGAGGGGATGTCCCTCCCGTGCCTCAGACCCAATACGATGCCATCATCGTGGGAGGTGGTCCTGCTGGCCTCGCTGCCTTGAGTGGCCTTGCTCGTGTGCGTCGAAATGTTCTCCTCATCGACTCGGGGGAGTATAGAAATGCTCCTACTCGACACATGCACGATGTCCCTGGCTTCGATGGTGAGTATTATCGTGTCTGCCGCTGTGTCGCACTAACACATCCCAGGTGTCACACCTGCGTACTACCGCTGGGCCGCGCGTAAGCAGCTGTCTTACTATGACACTGTCAAGATGGAGAATGGAACCGTCACCGACATTAAGGCTCGCGACGAGAACACCTGGTTCTCTGTCACTGTCGACTACGGTAACAAGCAGAAGAAGACCTTGACCGCACGCAAGATCGTCCTCGCCACTGGACTTCGTGACATTCTTCCCGAGACACCTGGCGTCGAAGAGGCTTGGGGCAAGGGTATCTTCTGGTGCCCTTGGTGCGACGGCCACGAGCACGCCGATCAGCCACTCGGACTCCTCGGCCCTCTAGACAAGGTTGCTGGCATGGTCCGTGAGATGCTGACCCTGAACACTGACATTGTCGCCTTTGTCAACGGAACCGACACTCGAGATTCCCGTGCCCTGGCCGCCAAGGATCTTCCTAAGTGGGAGGCATACCTCAACATCCACAACGTCACGGTCGACAACCGCACCATCACCGAGATTGAGAGGGTTGCCGAGGGAGCCAACGAGCACGCAGACCCCAGTCTTCCCAGTGTTCCTGAGAACGACTGGTTCAACGTCAAGTTTGACAAGGGAGAGCCCGTCGGCCGAGCTGCGTTCCTGGCCAGTTTCCCCGACGAGCAGCGATCTGACGTTGGAGAGAAGGCAGGAGTTCAACTGTATGGTGGTCGTCTGGCTGCTAACCAGTCTGCGGGTCTTGTCACAAACATTCCCGGCATCTACGCCGTTGGTGACGCCAACTCGGATAACGTCACGAACGTGCCACATGCCCTCTTCAGTGGCAAGCGGACAGCCGTGTTCCTACACGGTGAGTAGCCTTTGTGTGTAACGTGTACGTGCACTAATGATCATGCAGTCAAACTCGAGAGAGAGGACCAAGCCGAGGAGCTTGCTGGAGAGCCCGCCAAGCGTGACACCCATCTGCAGGCACGCGATGTTTGGGAGGCGATGAATGGCAAGCGGGGAGATATGCTGTATGCTGGAAAGTTTGATCAGTAATGAGTTGGAACGCGAAAATGAATACCTGTAGCAATGAGATAGCAGGTCTTGATGAGTACATTTAATGCATTCGTATGTTGATCTCTGCCGTGGCCTGACAAGTGTGTACTTTGACCCGAGTTGCAAGAGTGACTTGAGATTGAAAATAACTACACAGGTCAAGACTCCATCCATATAGATATGGAATGCTAAGAAAATCACTCGGTGCACATCACGTGGATGCTTAGCAAGGTGTTTCTATGAAGCATTCATGCCACACTTGTCAAATGTCAACTGAATGCCTGAGTTTGAGATGCCCCAGAACTACATTAACAGCCAATTGTCTTCAGAGCCGAGTTAAGTAAGCAGGCTATCCTCAGCCAAATGCTATAGAGAGGAGAGTGTTCTTACATTCAGGAACACATGCTTTTCTGCTCCTTGATGTCTTTCCGATGAGGGCCATGCTTCTTTGGCTTAAGAACAGCCAACTTCCTTTGATATAATGAGATGGAATGCACAAGACTGAAATTGGCGACTAAGAGGAAGCTTTAGTTTTAGCCTTGGAACTAGCTTAATCACTCGCCAAGAACTTGATCTTTCTCTTTATATGGCCCGAGGATAGTTTCCATCAAGATGATAGATTTTTTAGAAAAAAAAAAACAAAGACACTGGATGTGCGTTGATCGTGACTATATAGATAGGTAGTTTCCCCTAGATGACGGAATCGAGAATGAACAAGTCATTGAGTGATGAGAGAAGCATATGAAGGGGTGTAAGCGCCATAGCTAGTATGTAGAGCTAGGTTAATAGACGAGCAAAACATGGAAAATGATGTATCATGATGACACGCTGTACTGACGACTAGTGGTATTTTATCGCCATGATATCTAATATTGTCAGGCGTCATAACATCCCCTTCGGCAGTCCCTGTAGCATCCGCCTTCCGAGCGATGGGTCGAAGCTATTCCCAACTTGCACATTCTCCGCTGAGTCATCAGATCAGCAACATGGGTCCCCCTGGCATAGCTTAGCTACCAACTGTCGGATTCAAGTTTGGACTCCTTCCTTGCGAACTCTTGCCCTTTGGCGACCTGGCCTATTCCGAGGGAACGTAAGGACTAGTCGCCGACATGCCTCCGAAACGGGCTTGCGACTTGTGTTACTCCAAGAAGGTGGGTTGCTCTGTGGCGTCTGCTGTTTCCTTGTTGATACTGACGGTTTGTAGATCTCCTGCGACCGGTCAGATCGAGACGCTGCCTGCGACTGGTGTAGGCATCATCAGCTCACCTGCACATTTGACAGGGCGAGGGCTAGAAAGCGATGCCCAAAGCCTAGGTAGGACAATGCGTGACAAGCGTTGGGCGTCCCTGACTTGTGTATGTCTAGGATAGAGAATAGCGTCTTTGCGGTAGAACGCAGTCTGTCGAGCCAGCTGCAACCCGTTGACTTTGTTCTGGACCGGGTCATGATGGACCAAGTCAACTCTAGTACTTCTTCCTCACCTTTTGTGCAGGAATCACAACCGGGTCACTGCGGTATCTTTGCCCAGGAAAATTTCAAACCCGATGATCTCCTAGAATCGTCAATGCCTTTGGCCGAAAGCCATCTTTCGCAGCTTAACGACCTCGGTTGCCTGGATAGAGAGACGGCCTGGCAGATTCTTCAAGCATACTCCGAGTCTTCTGTACGATATGTCCTACCCCTTGTCGACCCAGTTCTCTTCCAGGATAGCCTCGAGCTCGCATACTCCTCCGAGGAAACCATTCAAGCGTCTCAACGAGCTCAGGCACAGGGAAGTATCTTGGCCCTCATTTCTGTTCTGAGCTTTCTCGACGACCACGCCTTGTCTCTCTCGCACGACCTGGGAATGAAGTGTGCGTCTCAGGCATCGGCCCTGGTAGAGTTCACGAATGAAGAGGCTAGCCTCTTGAATCTCCAGACTGTTTCTTTGCTGGTATGTCTTGCGCATGTTCATAGGATACGGCAGCTGATGATTATCAAGCGACTTCAATGTGCCTTTACTGGCCAGATCTCAGGTGCTATCAAGAGGCATGAAACTGCCTGTCGTCTCGTCAAGGAGCTTGGCTGCCATACTATGGGGGTTGGTGGATCAGGACTTGAGAACACGGCTTACAACCAGCGCGAGAATCGAGAGCTGCGCACATTGTTTTGGCATAGCTACATTACCGACAAGCAGATTATCATGCGAACCGGCATGGAACCTCTTCTACCTGATGACATCTGCGACCTGACACTCCCGAAGGACTGCAGCGCCTCCAAAGGATATCCCATCCCCGAACTCAAAGACGGAGGCATGTCTCTACCGCCGTACGGGGTCTTGTCGCCTTGTCTTGTGGGGGATATCCAACTCAGCATCCTCAAGTCCAAGGTCTGGCGACTCCTGTACTCGACCGAGGCACGGCAGAGGTCCGAGGCGGAGCTACTGTGGGCGGTACGCGAGCTCGACGGTGAGCTGGAAGCCTGGAGGATGTCTGTCCCTACAAAGCTGAGACCGACATTCTTGATCGCTGACAAGAGGCACATCTCGCCTCCTGAGATTGATCTACCGTCCTGGGTGCGGCATCATGCTACTACTCTGCATTTGGAGTATCGTCATCTGTTTATTACTATACACCAAGCCAACGCGAGATATCAATTTTCCAAGGGTTCGGATAGCTTGGAGCATGCGTGGAGTAGTAGCGTTCAGTCTAGCATTACGTTGGCGCTTGAGGCTAGTCGCTCGACACTGTTGTATCTGGAGACGGTGCTGGATCGGCTCGCAAAGGAAATGTTCTGGTGAGTCCTAACAACCTCTGAGCTGCTAGGGATTGCATGACGGTAACCATTGAGCGTGCAGGATGTGTATTCACTACCCCATCGTCGCCCTGCGAACCCTATTCGTAAACATCGTGGCCAACCCGTCAGGCCCAGATGCAAAGTCTGATCTACAGCTCCTCTGCTCCACGGCTAGCTTGATCGAGCGGATGCCCATGTCTAACAGGCTTGTTCACGGGAAGGTGTACATCCAAAAGATAGAGGAAGAGATTTCTGGGTTGGTTGAGTATGTACGGAGTCTAAAGGGTTGATGTTTACTGGTGATGGTTTTGAGCCTTGTTTTCTACTTGACCATATAGATGGTCTGGGCGAGAATGGTGACTCACGTTTGCTTGAATCTGGAATAGATATTGGCCGTGGGTATGTGTGCTTGATATACCTAGTTATATGTACTTCTCTTGAGAATGGAAGTCAATAAAGGAGTTGCTCATAGCTATTGGATTATAGACTCGTTAGAAATAATGTTGAAATCGCCTCATCGAGATGCCCACCCCGTGATGTTCGGAATCAGGGTGGTTTGTCAATCCTGAGAACTACTTCGAGCTATCCGAGTCCCATTCTCTCAATAGTCCATTCAACTGCTCATGGCGCAAAAGAGCGTCGTCAAAAGAGACCAGCCCTTTCCTGTTACCCTCTGCAAACCTCTCGTAGACAGTAGCAACGCTACGACTGACAAGGGGAAGCTCTTCCTGCCAATCCTTCCATTGCCAAGCAATCTCCTCAACCTTGCCGGTATCAAAATCATCAACTTCAATAGTCACGGGTTTATCGTAGCTATTAGCATGCAGAGACGTTCCACCCTCGGCCTTGAGTCTAATCTCTCCCTTTTCACCGTTGATGGTAAAGACGAGGGGGGCCTCTCCTGGGAAGGGCTGGCCCCGACGGAAGCGGATGAGGACACTTGCGCCCTCTTGGGAGTTCTCTGATTCTTTGAGAGTGCCGGTCGCAAAGATTAGGTCTGGGACGTCTGACTTGACTGTGCTGATGATTTTGTTTGTTGTTGGGTCACGGACTTTGACGTTGGGACGTTGGAGGTGGAGGCGGCTCTTGAAGTTGCCAATGTCGCCCAAGATGTATTGGACTTGGTCAAAGACTAATCTAGTGTTAGTAGTGTTTCGCTCTTTCGGGAAAGCATTAACTTACGGTGACCAAGGCCGATGGTATAAATGTTGCCGCCCACAGCCCGCCGAGTAAAGTAATCCAATATAGATGGCAATACCTCACGGTCATTGGTGCCTCCAGAAGCACGAAGTTCACTGCTAAGAACCTTTCCAATGCGGCCTTGCCGTAGAAGCTCGTGGATCTTGACAATAGGCGGCGCAACACGACCTTGAAGGCCGACGATAGTACGACTACCGCTTTCTTTGGCGAGAGTAGCAAGTTCTCTAGCATGCTCGTCATCTTGCGCTAGAGGCCACTCCACGTAGACAGCCTTTCCAGCTCTGACACTAGGCAAGGCAGTTGAATGATGAACGTCGACGCGGGTAATGACAACCACTAGATCAATCTCATCATCGGCAGCAAGAGACTCGGGGTCGCCATATGCCTTTGTCTCTGCGGGTAGTTCAAAGTGCTGAATAGCTTTGTGAGCAGCTTCTACACTGCTATTGCAAAGAGCCACGATCTGATACTTGGACTTGCCGCGCGGGGAGAGGAGGTATGGCAGATGGGCGACAGCGGCCCAGGAGGTTTTGGCCGAGGCGGAGAGGCCGATGAGGGCGGTGCGAATGGGAGCCATTTTGATACTCTTTTACTCGAATTGAGTATTTACAGTTGATAGATTCATTGAGAATCAAGGCGTCTTTTATCTTGAGATGTGATGCCAAGATGTGAGATGGATGATGCCATCCTGATTTCTAATCATGGATTTGTCAGGTTGCTCACAGTGAGATATCTGCACCAAATTGGGTATTGTTGGGCGAAGGGTAAGCACGTTGTCTGTTTCTGGGCTTCGTACAATGGGTATATATTCAATTGGGGTTACAGAAATATCTTGACGGAACTGTGCTACATGCGAGCCTTTATAGTGGCATCAATGTGGATTGGGTAGAGCTGGCTTCACGAACTGGGTTATGCTGGTTTGAACAAAACACAGGGTTTAATTGCTTTAAAACCATTCGAATTCGTAAAGTAGCCGAGGCATTGATAATAAATTCCACCGTCTCCAACGTCCATGCGACACCCAGATGAAACGTTCCGTTCAACACCAAAAATCGGCTGATCCCCCATGACATCCACTTACCCCAGAGGCCCAGACCAATCGCGAGAAATCTCCGACGACAGATTTTCCGACGGCAATTGCCTCTGCGGGATATATCGAATTTAGGCATCAGCATTTTGATACCGTGATCATCTCGTGGAGGCTCTGCGGAGTGCCCCATATCTCGTTTGGACGGTGCTCGGCCGGTCGCTTTGGGGGTGGAGAAATGGGTGTGATATGCTTACTACAGAGTTGAGACGGGGTCTGCTCACTCACAGACGGGGTTCACTGGTGTGCTGAATTCTCTCCCTGTATCAACAACTCCATGCCAAGTAAGAGGCTCTGTCTAGCCAAGAATTGCCCAGTCTTCAGCTCCTTCTTGGCCGAACTTCCCGGGAGATGTGACGGACCAAGCTTGTCGATCTTGAGCCGCAAGTGAAAAAAAGTACCCGCTGTGACGCAATAGATTCTACTCCCGACAGACTAACCAGGGAATAAACTGGGCGAACAGAACTTCAAAGGCTTCTATTGTGGAGCATATGTGGAGATCAAGAATTGTGCTGCCTGGAGGTCAACGTCTCGTGGTTGTTCGAGTTTTTGTAAAAAATGCTTTTATTGCCTCCTTTTGTGGACTGAGACGTCATTTTACAAGATGCGCTTGTCAGTTAACAGTCGGTCCGGTTTTGTCGGCCGAGTCAGTTCGGGCTTCAGCTTGTAGGTTAGCCATGGGAATCCTGAAGGTAAGATGAGGCAAAATGGAATAAGATCAGCATGATTTACCTACCCCGGCTGCACCCAACACGTCCCAGCGTCTGCACAATGAAATAACCGCATCCAACAACCTTGCCCCCCAGACTTGACTCTTGCTGCTCGCATCGGGATATCCGTCGGATAGAACGGCTCGTCCTTCTCCACACAGACGTCCCCACGACACCATCTGGAATGGGCATGTGTCTTGGTTTGCTTCCATGGAAACCGGGACGTTGCTAACGTGCTGTGATGTCAATGTGGGTTTTGTCTTGTTGGTCGGAGCTGCCGTGGTGATCGCTCAGTTTGTTATAAGAGAAAGATACCCCGTAGACGTAATGAAATTCTCGTGGACAGCCTCAATGACCTCGGTCTTGTCATCATCACAATGCCAACCCATTTTTCAAATGACCCCCCACAGGTCATCAATCAAGATGACCTGCACATTGCCAACTCACGTCTAGAAGGATCAACAGACCACAGCCCTTCCAGCGGTGATGAGCGCACCGTCCACAACGCCAGCGGCGGCGGCCTCGAGAAGATGGGCACCTACGACAAGTACGAGATCACAGAGGATGACTGCTACGAAGAGCTGGGCTACTCATTCCCCAAGTGGAAGAAGTGGTACATCCTCACCGTCATCTTTTGGGTTCAGGTCTCGATGAACTTCAACACTTCGCTGTACTCCAATGCCATTCCTGGTATTTCGGAGGAGTTTGGCGTGAGTGCACAAGGAGCCCGGTGCGGAGCCATGATCTTTCTCGTCCTCTACGCCTTTGGCTGTGAGCTCTGGGCTCCTTGGTCGGAAGAGTTTGGTCGTTGGCCAATCATGCAGGCATCACTGTTTCTCGTCAACATCTGGCAGCTGCCCGTTGCCCTTGCGCCCAACTTTGCTTCCATCATGGTTGGTCGGGCGCTTGGCGGCTTGTCGTCTGCTGGTGGGTCTGTGACGCTGGGTATGATTGCCGATATGTGGGAGGCGGATAATCAGCAGTATGCTGTTGCGTATGTGGTGTTTTCTTCGGTTGGTGGATCAGTGCTTGGTCCCATCGTTGGTGGTTTCACGGAGCAGTTTCTCGACTGGAGGTAAGTTAAACCACCTACTTGAGTAAGCATGTCTGACATTGTTAGGTGGTCCATCTGGATCCAGCTCATCCTGGGAGGCTTCATCCAAATCGTCCACTTCTTCACCGTCCCCGAGACCCGAAGCACCATCCTCATGAACCGCATCGCCAAGAAGCGCAGAAAGGAGACCAACGCCAACATCTGGGGTCCCGACGAGCTCGTCCCCTTCCGAGACCGTTTCTCAGCCAAGGAGATTCTCATCACCTGGACCCGCCCCTTCAAGATGTTCCTCACCGAGCCTATCGTGCTGGTCCTTTCTCTGCTCTCCGGCTTCTCTGATGCCCTCATCTTTATGTTTATCCAGTCTTTTGCTCTGGT
The DNA here is from genome assembly GCF_025433545.1 of Fusarium keratoplasticum. Taxonomy (NCBI): domain Eukaryota; kingdom Fungi; phylum Ascomycota; class Sordariomycetes; order Hypocreales; family Nectriaceae; genus Fusarium; species Fusarium keratoplasticum. Next base: position 358,739 of record NC_070537.1, on the reverse strand, counting down.
TTATGCGCAGTGGGACTTCTCGACCATTGCGGTCGGTCTTTCGTTTATTCCCATTGGCATTGGATACCTGATTGCTTGGCTTGCTTTTATCCCTGCCATCTGGAAGAATGTCAAGGAGCGAAAGGAGAAGCCGCATGATGAGAGGGCTCAATACGAGTCTCGTCTGTGGTTCTTACTTTACACTGCTCCCTGCCTGCCAATTGGCCTGATTGGGTTTGCTTGGACAATCCAGGGTCCTCCTATCCATTGGATTGGATCCATGATTTTTGCTGCAATTGTGGGAATCGCCAACTACTCCATCTACATGGCCACCATCGACTACATGATTTGCGCCTGTGAGTATCCTCAACCTCTACATAAAACCTGTACTAATTATCAAAGATGGACCCTACTCTGCTTCAGCAACCGGTGGCAACGGCTGGGCTCGAGATTTCCTCGCTGGTGTCTTGACCGTCCCCGCCACGCCGTTCTTCCAAAACATTGGAAAGTCATCCGGAAAGAACCTCGAATACGCCTCAACGATTCTATTTTGTATCTCTTTCGTGCTTGTAGTTGCCGTGTACGTCATCTACTGGAAGGGTCCAGCTCTGCGAAAGAGGTCGCCGTTTGCCCAACGGTTGGCGGATGAGCGACAGGAAGTGCAGGCCGAGGGTCGTCGTGGAAGCATCGCCTATGATACTAGGCGGAGGAGTAAGTTTTTACTGAATAAACTTTGAGGAACATGGCTAACGATATTTCAGGCTCAGCTGCGTCTGCGGATGTTGAGCGTCCCGTATACCCCCGTCAGTACAGCAACTCGCATCGTTTCTTTGGTGAGAGTCGTGTTACTCCTCGCCATACGCCCCGTGGCACCCCTTCAGCCAGTCGGGCCAACAGTGTCCACAACGTCAGGAGGTAAAAGAAGAGAAAAGACACTCTCTTTGTGTGACTTTATGAGCTGTACATGACACTCGTTTGCATTGGAACTGGCGTCGGTTGGCAGCCGTGGTGTTTTGGTGCCTAAGCATAGCCGGATTTTTTAGACTGCATATCGATGAAACCTGGACGATTGTATATAAATCTTTGAAAAAATGCATAAACATTGTCAAACTCACCGTTATATCTGAAGCACGATCAGACGACTATGGCTATCTAGATGGAGGTTGACCCGGAGCTACTGTGACGTCATTGGGCCAGTCAACCTCCCATCACCAAACCACCTTTGACGCACACAAAACCCGCATATGGTGCATTACATGACTTTAAAAGCTTCGAATAAAAGAAAATGATAATCGGGTACTCTCCACTGGGAAACTATCGTCCGAGTAACACGTGAATACCACGTGTTGGCCTCCACTTGTGGCTCTTTACGAGCGTGAATCTTGGCAACCATTCTTACTCATTCATGCACCTCGACACTCTGTACAGCACGTTTCAACGATATCATGCAGGTTACTATCGCTCCCGCTAGCACCAGGACTGGTGCCGCCATCGTTCGGTCACTGCTCTCGTTTGAGAACCAGTCCATCAACATCAAGGCTCTCTACCGGAACGTGAAAAAGGCACCTGAGGAGTTTACGTCACACGACAAATTCACGGCCGTCGAGGCGGATGTTTCGGATGCTTCATCACTGGACTTTTCTGGATCGGATGCTGTTCTTGCTATTACTCCTCCAGTATATGACGGCCGTGACATCGTTGCTCACGCTACAAACGTCTCCAAGAATGTCCGTGATGCTGTCGAGAAGGCTGGTACCGTGAAGAGGCTCGTGTTGCTCTCGAGCGTGGGGGCTGAGTTTTCTGAGGGAACAGTAGGTGTAAATGGTCGTCATTCACAATCTTGGCTTACCTTTACAGGGCGAACTCAAGACAAATCACACTGCCGAGCAAGTCTTTAAGGACACAAATGTTCCCGAGATCATCTTTGTTCGATGCACGTATTTCATGGAGAACTGGACAATGTCTCAAGAGACTCTCAAAGCACCAAAACCCTTCTTCTACTCAACCATCACGCCCTTGGACTTTAAAGTCGCCATGGTCGCTGTCAAAGATATTGGTCAAGCTCTGGCTTCAGAACTGGTCAAGAAGTCGACCCCACCCGCCAAGCCTTACATCTTGGAGCTTCACGGACCCCAACCGTATACACCACTGGATGTCAAAAATGCATTCTCGCAAGTTCTGGAAAAGGACGTTGAGGTTATGGCTGTCGAGAAGAAGGATCTGCCAGCGTTTTACGGCAAAATCTTTCCTCCTCAGATCATCAACGAGTGGGTTGAGATGGCCACGTGCTTCTTGCCTGGTGGGATAGCAGAGAAGGATGTGACTAAGCCGAGTGAAGTTGACATTGTTAGAGGCAAGACGGAGCTGATTGAGGCTATTCAAGCGGCACTGAAGTAATTGTATCGTCAAAAGTGCAAGAGACGGAAGAAATTGAGTATTTAAAAGGAATTATTTCATTGGTCAATCCCATCCTGCCTTGAGTGACGTACCCCGCTAATCATAGCCCGATAAGCATTCCTTATCGGACCTCGCATCGCGACTCGTACAACAAATTCTTGATCCTTCAAGAACATGCACACTCGACGACCATGATAATAACCAGGGTCGCGCGCGTCGCCCTGCGTCGCCAAGCGATAGCGACGACGATACTTACTCGACCGATACCGGCCCATGCGCGATCGTTTTCGTTTTGGGATTTGTTCAAAACCCGAAGAGTGGCGGGGGAGGTGAAGGAGTCGACCGAGACGAAAACGATCGAGACGGAAGCGGCCGGAACAAAGACGTCCGATACGCAAGCGACCGAGATACAGCCGGTGAAGAAACCGCCGTTCGATACGGTGCCTGTTGAGACACCGCCAAGCGAGAACCAATTGAACAAAGACGAGCCGGCCAAAGACCAGCCAGCTGAGGAAGAACCCAAGGACGAGTTCAAGGAAAAGTTCAAGGGAAGGTCCCAGAAAACACAGCCGACCGACCAACCGAAACAGAAGGAGAAGGGACCATACAACAGCCGTCATGGGCCAAAATGGATACACATCATAAACAGGCGCATACAAGCGCTGCAGGAGAGGCAACGCACCAAGAAGGACATACCCCGTTCATTATGGAGGGAGATTGGGAGGGTGAATGCCTCTGTCAAGCAGAACTGGTCGCGGGTCTTTGCTTCGAGCGAGGGCTTTCTGACGCCTAAAGAAGGCGTGGCTGGATTGACGAAACAAGAGGTGGCTTGGGGTGATATGGTGAGTCTATTTGTTTTTGTCTGTGCTGATAGAATGCTAACGCGAGAGTTGTAGGATAACATGGTGAGTGACCTGCCCTCTGCAAGGACAAGGCTGACTAACGATAAATGATAGGGTAGGTTTTCCCGGTCAAAACCATGGCCCGTCTAACCATGAAGCAGGCCATGTCAACAACGTCATGTACAACAAGTATGCCGAGGCTTCCCGTATCAACTGGATCCGTGGATTATCGGAATACCGCAAGGATAATACAGCGGAAGAAGTACAGGAGTACCTCCAGTTGATGACACCCCAGTCAACTGGCCTTGTTCTGCGAAGCATCAAGACTTGGTTCAAGTTTGTACGTGTTCCACCTGATCAACTAAACTGGCCCCCACTTACCATCCTCAAGCCCGTCACATTCCCCGATCGTGTGAGTGTCTTTCACAAGATCACCAAGCCTCCTGAACCGAACTCGGATCACTTTATTCTTGAGGCCATCATCCTCTCTGAGTACCACTACAGAACCGCCGCCAGATTGACCGAGGAGATCGGCATCTACGACCACATAGAGGGAAAGAAGACGACCTTGAAGCCTAACCAGGTTAGGGATCTGAACCGCATCTTCAAGAGGCAGCCGCTGAACAGGGAAGCTGCGGACAAGGAAATCGACGAGTGGATGGACCGACTTACCGACCTTGAGATGAAGGTGCAGATGAAGGGTAGACGTCTTAAGGACCTTCCTCTCAAGGAGGCTGCGGTGGAATCTGCCATCGACGACGCCCTTAGGGCTACTGGCGAGCTTGAAGCCGAGTTCGACGTCAGCAAGGAAGACTCCAGATACGCAGAAGCCCCCGAAGATCTGGAAATCTCCAAAAAACTAGAAGCCGAGGAGGTAGAGGCTTCCAAGAACACAGTGTCAGAGTCTACTGAGGAGTCGAAAGAGTCAAGGACTCCGAATACCTCCAAGGCTGCAGAGTTTTTCAAGAAGATCTTCAAGTGGTCATAAGTCCTAGCAGGTACTAAGGAGTCAATGTTGGAGTCTTTTGAGGAGTCGAAACGGCTCAAGGGCTTGAGTGCATTCGAGGATGCAGAAGCCCTTAAGGACTTGGAGGCAATGGGACGGTGTCAGAGTCTGCCGAGGAGTCCAAAGAGTCCAAGGACTTGGCGTCAGAGTCTCCTGACGAATTGAAAATGTGCAAGTATGCCCCAAAGTGTAAAATAGTGTACATAAGGAGAATGAATGATCTCAAACCATCCGCTCCCCATGATTGGCCGTCTACCCTGTCTAGAATACAGTCCTCAAGTTCCACCCTCCAGCAACACCTCTGGCAAAGACAAAAGCTGCAAACGCCGCCGTGTACAGAACCCCCGCAAAAACGATGAGCCCCCAATACGAACCATTGTTGGCTTCCAATATGGCCCCTGCTATAGGTATCCCCGTCAAAGCGCCGAAGCTGGCGATGAAAAAAGCTGTTCCGTTCCTTTTCCCGTAGTCTTCGATCTTGCAGACCTGGCTGACGCAGACTGGCGTGAGGCTGATGGCTGCTCCGGACCAGAAGCCGAAGAGGATGGTGAAGGATGTTGTTCTGACTTCTTCGCCGTCGGCAGTTAGCCATAGTGTCAGGATAAAGGCCGCGCATATGAAGGCCGTTATACACATGGTGTTGAACGTGCCGAAACGGTCTGCCACGTACCCCGGCAAGGCGCGGCCGGGAACAGCGCCCACGTTAAGCAGGGTGTTTAGCATGTATGCTTTCTGTGAATCGAACCCATAATGAATGGCGTACGCCGAGATGTACGAGTAGGGTATAAACACGGCAAACTCGATTAGAAAAATGGCCGCGGTTGTTGCCGCGTACTTCAGGTCTGACAGTGCTTTCAGGTCGATCGATGCGCTGGCCTTTTTGTTCGGCGGTAGTCGTTTGTGGAGAAGACAGCATGCCACAGCCCCTGAAACGGCGTTGATCAGAGCGATGACTCGGATCGCCCAAGGGAAGCCTATCTTTGGGCTTAGATATAAGATGACTAGCGGGAAAGCTACTCCTCCTATACCTCCTGCGGTACATGCCAACCCTGTGGCAAAGGCGCGGCGTTTGTAGAACCAGTGTCCTACGGCTGCGAGGCTAGGGTTGAAGAGGAGGGAGGCGGATATGCCACCGAGAACACCGAAGGAGAGGAGGAACTGATAGAATTCTGCGAGGTTCAGCAAGAGGGAGATGCTGTGAGGTGGTGTGTGCCTGACCTGTTGATAAACTGACGAAAATCATCGAAGCTACCATGCCGATGGAGCCAGGGATGATGACAAGTTTGATGTCGTGAGCATCAACAATTGGACCTATTGAAGTCAGCAATTAGACTAAATATTGTTGAAGTAGAATCACTTACCGACTTGAGCACCGCAGAAATACAAAAAGAAGCCATAACATCCAAAGATCCATCCGACGGTAGACTCTGGCAGGTGAGACAGCTCATTCTCCAAAACCCAGGCCTGCAGCACGGCTAGGGTGTTGAGAAGACCCATTGAGGGTATCATGGCGCACCAAGCGCCTACGACTACGAGCCATGCCCGAGTGCCGCCTTCTGGGTAGTCTTGATCGTCATCGGTGACGGTGATGGAGGATGGGCTGTGGTGAGGCATTGTTGCATCCTCGGGCGGTGGGACATTTTTCCTTGTCGATATCATGGCGTTCTTCTGACTTGAGGTTTGTAATTGATGTTTGGCCCATTTTCTTATCTCTGCTAGAATTTTCGTGTATTTATTCGCAGTATACGCCTCAGGCGTATACTCAAGTGGAGGCTGCGTAGATTACAAATGGCAACGACAAACTAACTAACAAGGCATCCGAATACGACGGCCGCTTAGCAAATGAAGGGGGGTGTTCAAGCCATATTGGCCTATCTTGGCAGTCTCGGACATGTTCAAGAGCTGTCATTAGAGGGCGCCGTGGGGTGTGCCAAAAGACATGCCATCCGGAAGTCGTCGTTCCGCCCCACAACTCACGAAGACTCCAGAGGACTTGGGCGGATTCCAACTAGGTAGAGTACCTTTGGAGAGCCTGCCTCGTATTACTTCCACGAGTTGGCATGTATGAGTATGTGCTTTATTCAAGAATCGAGGTTTATGTCTGTCTTTAATAGACTTATCACAGATTATATCTGAATGACTTGTTCTCCCTGTCCGTCATATCTTCTAAACCATGGCTCAGTTCGGGTTGGCCGTATTGCCTGTCACGGCTACTATTTTCCCGTGCAAGCATCACACGAAGTGCAAGAGAGACGCCCACGCAGATGGCGAAGCAGATCATAATGCCAATAAAGCTTTCATCGTAGCGAGGGGCATATTTGCTAAGACATATCAGCAACTGGAGTGACAGAGGCACCAAGGTACTTACGCATCAAACATCAACGGGCCTACGATGTTTCCGAGAGAGTATCCGATGAATGTACTCGCGGCGTAGACGGCCTTTTTGGTGTGGCCGGCGACGTTGGATGTACCCAGACCAATGCATTGGACCCAAGCGGACGAGAAGAAGCTGATAAGGTAGAATCCCACAATTCGCCCGGCCAGTGCGGTGTCAGGTAGTTTCCATCTGAGTAACTTAGCAAAGAACAACACATCTAGGGTCGTGCAACTTACAGCAGAGCACAGCCGAGAATGACAGGCGCACAGGCACCCACAACCACGTACAAACGCGAGTTGGGAACCTTTTGTCCTATGTAGCCCGATCCGAGAACGCAGATAAATGCCATGGCGCCGATAGGCAAGTTGAGGAGCAACGAGGTAAAGACGTCGAAGCCCATATCTTTGAACACGATGGTTCCAAAGGTCGTCACTGCTCCAGAGCCTGTGCATGAGACGATGGATAGAATGATGATGCCCCATAGCTGATAGTCGAAAAGGGCTTCCTTGAATTGGTATGGCTTGAATTGTCTGTTTTCGGAGCCGGCGTTGTTTCCTCGTACACGTTCGAGTAGGAGACGACGTTCCGTTTCGGTGAAGCCCTTGGCGTCTTGGGGACTATCCGGGAATACCCACCACAGGGCAATGCCCCAAAGAAGAGTGGCGATACCGGCGATGATGTACATGTACTGCCATGAGTTGAGAGAACCACCTTTGATGTGGCCCAGGCCATAGTTGATGAGAGGCGAGACTAGAAGGGAGCCACCACTGAACGAGTACCACCAACTGGAACGGGAGACTTGTTCAGCGTGGGTATACCACAGTCCAACAACAAGCATAAATATCGGCGACACACCAGCCTCGATGAGTCCCAGGAAGAAACGGTTCACGAGAAGACCGGCGTAGGAGGTACACGCTGGGGTGCAGAGAATGACAAAGGACCAGGCGATGCAGATGCCAGTGCAGACTATTCGACTCGGGAAACGTTGGGCGAGGAACGAGATGGGATATGTACCGACAATGTAGCCAAAGTAAAAGATGAGGGATACCCAGGAGTATTTTAGACCTGTGTTGAGGTTAAGGTCATCTCGGAGTCCAAAGATGGCGGCTTGGCTGAGGATGGCCTTGTCGTAGTATTGTAGGGCGTAGGTGAAACAAAGCTAATAATGTTAGAAAGGAGTACTGAAGGGATTGGGGGCTGTCGTACCACGGGCATTAACCGCCAGTCAATCTTTCGTAGGAGACGTTTGTTGGTCGCCTCGTCCAGCTCGATCATGTCTCCATCGAGCGAGGATCCGATGACATGGTCTCCCTCGACGGCACTGGGCTTTTCACCCAGACTAGTCGAGGTATCTTCTTTCTCGTAACGTGAAGTCATGACGAACCAGCAAAAGGTGCATAATACTGGGGAAAGATCACAGAGTCATAGGGAGAAACGTGGGTTTTTTAAGCAAATGAATTTTTCATCTGCCCCAGACCTTACCCCAGACTCCTCCCCCATCCCTGTGACCATCTAAGCGAAGCAATTCCTTCACCGGTGTACGACCCAATCATCAGACGATTGATTCACCCAGCTAAGGTCCATCCGGTACCCCGAGACCGGACGCGGCTCCACCTGTATCCGATCCGGGCGGGGAATGCGGAGGCCTTTCCAGTTTTGGAATATCCGACGGATGTGCTTCGGCAGCCGAGACTTTGTTATCTGGACCTTGGTTTTTGATGTGCAAGGGGATTTTTTCCTCTGGATATGTTGAGATTGCGTCAACTTGCGTCAGCCATCAAGATGAGGCCTCTGAGATTGAGTTTAGCCGCGCGAAGGCCTCAATTGGTCTCGATGAGGGGAAGGCGCTCCCTTGGGACACGCCGGTCTTCCACGTCGCAGAGTAACAGTCAGCAGCGGCCTCTGGGCTACGCAGTGGCTGGAGCTATTGTTGGAGGCCTATTAACTGCATCTGCTGTATCCTATGGCTTCTTCCAATCGTCAGCTGCAGAGCCAGCTCCAAAATGGAAGGATAAGGATTTCAAGCAAACCCTGGCTCCGGCAAAATATGCTGACCATGCGACAATGATGAAGGCACGTCCGTACCAAACCACTCGTTTAAACATGTGCTTACCATTTGCTCCAGGCGGTCAACGAGATTCGAAGTATTCTAGGCAACGACGCCGTCAGCCTTGACTCTCACGATCTCGACGAGCACGGCTACTCCGAGTGGTCCACCTCCAACACAGATGTCCGCCCAGTAGCCATCGTCCGACCTAATTCGACCGAAGAAGTTTCGAGTATCGCAAAAGTCTGCACGAAATACAAAGTTCCGATGGTTCCGTACGGCGCAGGATCGAGCGTTGAAGGTAACTTTAGCTCTCCGTATTCTGGCGTCTGTCTCGATCTTTCGGGCATGAACAACATTGTTGCTTTTCATCCTGAGGATATGGACGTTGTGGTTCAGGCTGGTGTCAACTGGACAAACTTGAATGACGAGATAAAGCATTCGGGGCTGTTTCTGCCGCTTGATCCTAGTCCGACTGCGTTGGTTGGAGGAATGATAGCGACAAATTGCAGCGGAACCAACGCGATGCGCTACGGCACCATGAAGGACTACGTGGTAAACCTCACAGTGGTTCTAGCAGATGGATCCATCATCAAAACTCGGCATCGTCCTCGAAAGACGTCAGCTGGGTATAACCTGACTGGTCTTTTTACAGGCTCTGAGGGAACTCTTGGTATCATTACCGAGGCGACGTTGAAGTTGGCCATCATTCCGGAGAGCTTTAGCGTTGCTATTGCTACTTTTTCTACGGTCAAGGAGGCTGCTGATGCCGCTTTCAAGATGATGAGGAGGGGTGTGCCGCTTGCTGCTCTTGAGTTGATGGATGATGTGCAGATGAAGGTTATCAACAAGAGTGGAGGAGCTGGAGGTAGAATGTGGGAAGAGAGGCCTACATTGTTCCTCAAGTAAGTATTGACTGTGTTGGAGTCGATTCGTTTGCTAAGAATGATAGGTTTTCCGGGTCAGAAAAGGCTGTCGAGGATAATATACGGTTGGCTCAAGAGATCACCAAGTCTAACGGCTGCCACGCATTCGAATCAGCCAACACGGAGGATCAGATGCAGTCTCTCTGGTCTGCAAGGAAGCAAGCTCTCTGGGCCAACCTCGCTGTTCGACCTGAAGGAACACAGATCTGGTCGACTGATGTTGCGGTGCCTCTGTCCCGGATGGCAGAGTTGATCGGTGAGACAACTAACTAAAGATGCCTTCAGAGGCTAACGGGCATTAGAAATCTCCAAGGAGAGAGCGAGCAAGCTGGGCTTATACAACAGTGTCCTCGGGCACGTGGGAGATGGAAACTTTCACCAGGTGGTAATGTACAACCCAGATGTTGAAAAAGAGCGAAAGGCAGTCTCGGATTGTGTTGATTCGATGATGGTGAGTGCCCTAGAGATGGAAGGCACAGTATCTGGCGAGCATGGAATCGGACTTGGGAAGAAGGTGAATATCACTCTCAGGATCTGTTTCTACTTGGCTAACTTCGTCTAGCATTGTCTGCAGAAGGAGCTCGGTCCGGCGACAATTGGAGTTATGAGAGCACTCAAGGAGACGTTGGATCCGCAGTAAGTTGGTTAAATGCTTCACTTTGGATCGGTGCTGATATGTCTTAGTTGGCTTCTTAACCCAGGTAAGGTATTTGACAAGTGAGGACGGCAATAGAAGGAAACCTTTATTAGATTTGGCACGTTTATGAATAGATATTAGAAAGATGTCTGCCAAGTTACGATTTGATGCCGTGATGTTTGGACATGCCTTTTGCTACTGTGGCTGGTGGCCTCTTTTGTCGACGCCGCTGATGACAACCAGAAGCACCATGGAACACAATGAGTTACTACGCTATTCTCAAATGTCAAAGTTCCCTTTCAGCAGGTACCGAGGTAATAAGGCCTTATATCCTACTTCACACATCCTCTCATCCCTGTCCGCTGCCAAGAACCAATAACCGATCATCGGAGCCGAACGTGTGGGGAAATGAAATGAGCCATTGTCGGATATCCGTAGCCGAAATCTTGAGCCGAACCACAGTGACATCCGACGGCTCCAACCTCCACGATTCGGCTTCTCTACAATGGCCGAGCAAGATCCCAGCGGGACCTCCCAGATCGGATTCCTTCCTGTCAACCAGACGAACTCACCACCTGCGTCTAAACATCGACGGGCTTACTTGTCTTGCGAACGCTGTAGGAAACGCAAGTCGCGTTGTGAGCCTCTACAGGGAGAGACGCGATGCAAGAGATGTGTCGCGGATAATCAGGTTTGTGAGTTTCGTGCGACGAGGAGTACTAAGAGAAAGGCATCGCCTGTTGAAAGAGATGTGCGTCGTCGACGAGAGGATGAACCTGGGCCTCAGGGCTCCGACACGGTGGAATTTCAACCTTTCAAAACGGGAAATACACCACAGACACGGCATGCGATGGATATGAATACGCTCGAGAGCCCGGTTACGACTGCTCTAGATGCAAGATCAAGACTTGTCTCCACACACATCCACAACACTGCGGACGCGTTGGATCTTTTGACCTTTGCTGCAACGGGGAGCCAGGGCTATAACCCGTCAGATACACCGGCACATGAGAGTCAGACCTCATCGGCTATGCCTCCGAGTGTTTACGGTCCGTCAGCTGAAACGAGAAGAGTAGCAACCGCCTGGTCTGGTTTTGTCCTGATTCGAAAAGGCGTCATCTCGCAACAAGAAGTCATCGAGTATTTGGACTTTTTCTTTGAGAGACTCTGGCCACTGAAACCTGTTGTTCCTTCCTACTATCGCAACAGAACATCATACGTACAACTGGCCGTGGAGGAACCGCTCTTACTCACGTGTCTTGTCACAATTGCGTCGCGATACGTTCCCCTGTCTGGTTCACACGGGGAGATCAGATCCGAGAGGATACACTGGCAGGTTTGGAAGTTTCTTCAGCGGTTTCTGCAGTCTGTCATGTGGGGATCGACGACCACTCGGTCTCTCGGGGCTATTTCGTCCATGATCCTGCTTATTGACTGGCATGTCAAGGCCATCAACAATCCGATGGACTTTACTGAGGGTGATGGGGAAGCTATCAACTTTGTGGATGATTCCATGACGGGGTTTAGGGAACATCCTGGTGATTCATTGACGGGTCAGCGTCGTTATGGTATGACCTCCTTAATGGAGAAGCTCAACATTGTGTCTCCGGCGTACCGAAGCAACAAAATGTCATGGTGAGGGCCTAATTCTAGACTATCTAGTTATCTTAACTGACTGAATCTTAGGATCCTGTTGTCTAATGCAATCGCCCTTGCACACGAAGGCTGCTGTTTCGAAAACGAATCCCACACACCCTCAACATCCTCTTCAGAGTCAGAAGCCATCCGACAAGAATGGAGCCGCCTCGTCTGCGTCTTCATCTACCTAGCGGACGAAAGCTTGGCCACTCGCCTCGGCCTCGAGCCCTTGCTCCCCGAAAAGTCGAGACAAGTCGTCAAAGATCGGTTCTCTACAACATTTGCAGATTCTTTATCTGATAGTACTTTGTGGGAGGGATATCTTGAGCTTGCTGTTGAGGCTCGGAAGGGGAGAGAATTTCTACACTCGCTTAAGAAAACTGGGACGACGTTGTCAAGCTTGAACTTGGTTCCTACTCTTGAGCACTTGAGACGATCTTTGAGTCGTTGGAAGAGGCAGTATCACCACCACTACGGTAAGTATGTTCAAAACCTTTTCATTGGCCTTGCTAACGGTGCCAAGATTCCAATACCTTTCTGAGCGCATGCTTAGACATGGAGTTTCATTACATCACCATGTACTGTTTCGCCCCAGCAGCTCAAGCATTGCCCTCCTCTTCGAGAACGGCGGCTAACGCGCTGTCCGAGTTTTCTGATCAGGCAGCACAGGCGAGCTACTCGCTCTTGGCTGTAATTGTCGATGTGCTTGAGCCAGGAAAACTGATTGCCTACTTGCCTGTGAGGTGTTGGCTGTTTATCGTAGCTGCGAGTCTGCATCTGTTGAAGGTAGGTGGGCTCGTGCATGAGGAGAACCATTGCTTACGAGTTTAATAGGCCACTATTGCCAAGGAGCAGCACATCTCATCATCACATCCAAACATCCATCTCCTTCGATCCGTCATCGACGCCATCCGCCAAGGCTCCCCAGACGATTCACACATGGCCATGCGATTCTCCAAATTTCTCGGAATCATGCTCCAGGCCTCACTGCCCCCTCCTCGAAGCGCTGTACCCGAGAGAGCCCAGCAAGGTCCTGAAATAAACGGAGTAACTTCCCAGGGTGAAGGTAACATTGAAGGACCGTTTGCTTCCATGTTTGAGGATGTCGGCATCTGGGATATTCCGCTCAACATCGATGTAGTTTCTGATCCTTTCACGTGGTGGGACTCTTTTTCGGGGAGGAATGGGTTTGCTAGGTTTCCATAAGAAGTCATTCAAACAGAATGATCATTAGACAGACTATCTTGACTACTGGAAGAACCGGTTTTCTGGTCTAGGAAGACCAAGATGCTCTCTCAGAGTAGTCCCCTCATAGTCCTTGCGGAACAACCCACGCTTCTGCAACTCAGGCACGAGCCTGTGCGCAACGTCTTCCAGTCCCTGAGGCAAGAAAGGGAATGTGACAGTGAATCCATCTGCTGCATCTTCATGAAGCCACTGGCCCAACTCATCCGCGACACTCTCGGGCGTGCCTACAAAGGCAAGGCCAGAATAGCCTCCGTACCTCCCTGCCAGCTGTCTAACAGTAAGTCCCTCTTCTTCAGCGAGCTTTATGACCCCGGCGCGGCCCGTCTTGCTTGCGTTGGTCTCTGGGATATCTGAGGGTAGAGGACCATCAGGATCGAAGCCGGATGCGTCAGTGCCGAGTGCAACAGAGAGTGAGGCGATGGCGCTATCGTAGTGCACAAGACTGTCCAGCTCAAGACGCTTCGCCTTGGCTTCCTCCACCGTATCTCCAATAATAATGAGAGCAGCTGGAAGGATCTTCAAGTGGTCTGGGTTTCTTCCAGCAGCCTTGGCACGTCCCTTGATGTCGGCGTACAGCTCCTTGGCTGCATTGATATCCCGAGGCGAGCAAAAGACAGCCTCTGCCGTTTCAGCGGCGAGTTGCTTTCCAGGCTCTGACTGTCCGGCCTGTACGATAACAGGCCATCCTTGGACTGGACGCGCAATGTTGAGCGGGCCTTTCACTTGGAGGTTATCACCCTTGTGGTTCAGAACGTGAAGCTTCTCAGGATCAAAGAAGACGCCACTCTCGCGGTCTCGAATGAAAGCATCATCAGCGAAACTATCCCAGAGACCGGTCACGACATCGTAGAACTCTCTGGCTCTCTTGTAACGCTCGCTGTGCTCGAGATGTTCATCGGAGCCGAAGTTCTTGGATGATTCGGGGTTGCCGGTTGTGACAATGTTCCACGCGGCACGGCCGTTACTAAGATGATCCAAAGACGCAAAACGACGAGCAATATGATAAGGTTCGTCATATGTCGTAGATGCAGTAGCCGCGAGTCCGATCTTTTCCGTGACTACCGAGAGTGCCGAGAGAAGCGTAAAGGGCTCGAACGAAGTGACTGTGTGACTGCGCTTGAGGGCTTCGGTTGGCATGTTCAGAACAGCAAGGTGATCGGCCATGAAGAAGGCGTCGAATTTGGCCTCTTCAAGTGTCTTGATGAAGGATTTGAGATGGGCGAGGTTGAAGTTGGCGTCTGGATAAGAGCCTGGATATCGCCAAGCTCCTGTGTGCAGGCTCACCGGCCGCATGAAAGCGGTTAGGTGCAGTTGCTTTTGACTCATTGTGAATTTGTATTGGAGATTTGAATCTTGTTTAATGGCAATGGGAAGTAGACGTCACTTATGTTTAGAAGCACCTGGCCTTTATACATGCAGATAAGACGCGCGGTAGTTGAAGATGACGCTAGATACCGGGCTTGATCACGACATCGGCTTCTGCGGGGAACGAAACGGGATGCTTACATATCCTGTCCGAGATTATCAATCCGACGTCCATTTGTAGCTATTTCCGTCCAGAGTCGGAGGAATTTTGAGTGCGTCAAGTAACTTGAAGATGGAGCAAGTTGTAATCGATGCTGGCTAACTGATAGTGACTCGGGCCTCTCCTACGGTCTTTACCTCCCCACAGAGCCACGTTTGGCATGTTTTATATCAGACGGAGATCATTCTCGTCTGTAGTCTCTTCTGAGCTTCATTACTGTCTACCGGCGTATCGTGAGAGTGACTCGAATCATCTTCGCTAACAAAGGTCGACTCCTCAATAGGCGGGCGTGACTTTTCACTACACTCATATTAGAAAACTTCAAAACACCAATTGTAGTCAAGACTTACCCGTGACTTCCAAAGACGATGCGAATGACCTGCGTCATAGTGACCAGACCGACAACCATAACTGCCGAGTATACATATCCCTTTGGGAAACGAGGTGCTTCCACCGTGGGATACACGAGCAGCGGGATCCATGCATTCGTCGAAGTGGCAATCGCCGTCATAAGAATTAGAGTCAGCGCTCTTTGCTCGTTGTTATGTCTCAGGATAGTATTCGCCCATCCATACAACACAGAAGACACCGCAACAGCAGAGTATCCAACGCTAAAGGCAAACCACTTTGCAGCCTCGGGAACATTCCAGATTGCGAGGATGACGAGTCCGGTAAAGTTGATTGCTGAAGCCAACGTGATGGCCGCTGGTCTTCCAATCCAGAGGTCGGCGCTAAAGTTGATGAACAGAACGAAAAAGATACCGAGACCGGGACTGATGGCTCCCAGCTGGTTGAGTCTAGTCGTGCTGTACCGGTTGAGACTCTTGATCCAGAGTAGGAACGCAGCGCTGTTAGCACTTGTGTTGAAGAAGAAGATGTCCCAGATAACCAAGAGGTAGAACTGCCAGCTTGTAAAGATGCGACGGAGCAAGGTCCAGGAAAATGGAGTGCTTTGGACTTTGGAGCCTGCACGCTCCAGTCTCTCCTTGGCGAGGGCGATTTCAGACTTTTTCATGACGAGACGATTGGGTTTGTCTGGTGTTCCAGGCCAGATAAAGTAGCCCACAAATGCCAGAGGGAGCGTGATAATTGCGTTGATGATAAAAGCCCAGCGCCAGCCTGGAAGACCATTGACACCGTCAAGATATTGAGTCGCAGCTCCTTGAAGAAGACTGGCCGTCATTGTACCAAGTGTAAGACCGATGTAGAAGGTGCCTCCTCGTCGACCAATCTCATCACTTCGATACCAAGAGCCCAGAACAAAGTGAACACCAGGGAAGTACGACGCCTCAAAGATGGATACCATGAAGCGATATGCCATAATCTCGGCGTAGCTATGTGCTTGGTATTGCAACAGGGTAAAGATTCCCCAGCCGAGGTCAAGACTGGGGACAAGATAGTGCATAGGAACGCGGGGGAAGAGGTAGATGAAGGGGAGGAGGCCGACAACGTTTCCAACGACAAAGATTGTCTGGAACTGGACTAGTTGGTTTCCCGTGAAGCCCAGTTCTTCGGCCATACCAGAGACGTAGGCATTGTCTGAATTGTCAGTACGGGTTCAACGCTGGGGAGGCGTAAACGTACTGATGTTTGTCTGGTCGACATATTTCACCCAATAGATGGCAAAAGCATAAGGAACAAGTAGTAGATCGAGTTTCAAGATGAGCTTTCTCTCCTCTGGGGAATCAGTCGGCGAGTACCAATGGTACCATCTCCTAACAGGTGGACTCGACATATTGCCTACAGCTGCAAAGAATGTCGAATCTCCTGCAGAGGGAACGGCACCAACTTATGCTGATCATCCAGCTGATACACCTCGCTAAAGACCCTTCATCCCGCCCCCGCAAACCGGCCGAGTCGTCACTATCATGACCGAGCACATCAACCATCTGTGGGGGTTGAGAGCCTGCGTATCTACTAGGATCCATGTATCCGACGAGAATTGCCGTTCTTAGAAATGGTCGGCTGGAAACCAGCTGTCTGGCTGCCAATCGGTGGTCGGGGTTGATGATGCCATTTCGGCCACCATTGCGTGAGCCTCAAGCGATAGCGCCGTCCCTTCAAAGTCTTGGCCACGGCACATATTATCCTGATAATGCCGTATCATCTCCGGTTAGAAGTGCCTCGAGCGGACTACAAACGAGTTTTTAGACTGCTTGATAATGCTGGATATAAAGAGCCGGTTAAAACCACGCAGCAAGCTAGCAGTCACGTCATCTCACCAGCCTAACCCTGAGCTCGCTTGAACAGGTTCGGGGCAGTTGCAAACGAAAAATGCTGGTCATTTTATTATTCGCTGGATGCATATCTGGCGTATACATGAGGTCGAAAAACACACCCGGGCCCCATTATCTTTTGTACATGACACATCTCTATCTTGCAAATCTGATAAAGAAAAAGGAAATATCAACCGTGTAACCAGGGAAACAAATCTTGCGTCCGTTCTCGCGTGAGTTGGAACATGCATGAAATATGTATAGAGGCTGGCCAATGCCATCCCATGAAGAATTGAAGTGTGGTGAGTCATCTTTCGCTCATGCCATAACTGGATATCCACGGCGTCTTGCCAGGTGACTTTAAAACAAAGCTGTCACGCTGCAGATACGGCGCCATGTAATTACCTAGATGTCCTTGCCCAGATCATTTGCTTGCCCTTGTACAAGATGAGGCCAAGAGCCCAAACGACAATAATGACAAGGGCTTGCTGGGGCGCAAAGAGAGCTCCCCTCACAATAACGAATCCGCTGACCAGTACAAACAAGATGGGGTTGAACGAGTACGTCTTGTAAGGACGGTGGAGCTTTGGCTCGCGGTAACGGAGGATGATGGCGCCAAGAACCGTGAGGAAGAAGAAGGAAAACTCAGCGAGACCGTTCAGAGTCAGAAGGGCGCGGAAGTCGCCAAACAGGATGTACATTGTTCCAAGAAGAGCCGAAAGAATGACAGCGTTGATGGGCGCATCGGAGGACTTGGCCTGGCCGTCTCGGGAATGGCTGTTTGTGTTTGAGTCGACAGTGAAGCCAACTCGACCAACAATGGTAAAGTAGTCGGGGATCCAGTCCTTCTTGGCTGCAGCAACCGTCATGCGGCTGGCGACGAATGAGTTGCCGAGGAGAGAGCCAGCAATGACCAGGCAGACGAGGATGGCCATCAAGATGCCAAAGCCACGACCCAAGAGCAGTGTGATGGAGGTCTACGCACAAAACGTCAGCCAAGTTTTTCAAGAAGAGCTCAAGACTTGAACTTACCACTGCCACGCTGTCGGTGGTGGAGACAACCTTCCAGGGCAGGAGGATGTAGTATCCCGCGTTGGCGAAAAAGAAGCAAACAATGGCCGTGGGGATCGATGTGTTAATAGCCAGAGGCAGCTGCTTGGCAGGCTGTGAGAGCTCAGAGGTGACATAGATGGCCTAAAATTCGTCAACGTGACAACTCCATACCAGTGATCAGATAACTCACCTTGTCCCAGCCGGAATAAGCCCAGAGAGCAGCATACAGAGCAGCCGAGTAGTGACCAAAAATCTCCCACTGGCTCAGCTGCGTCCAATCCGTCTCGGTGCCATCGGGGTTCAGCGTCTTGCGCCAAGAAAACCAAGACTGGCTGAACCACTCCTCTCCGCCAATCTCTCGGTTGGGCTGCGCGAGATGGATGCCAATGACAGCCATGGCAGCGACAACAACGACCAGGATGCTAAAGAACTTGGTGGCGACAAAGAAGTTGTTGAGACGCGTGCTGGCCTTGGTGCTGATTGAGTTGGCCACGCTCATGCCGACGAGGACCATGATAGACAGCAGCTTGTGCTCCACGGTGTCGGAGGCATCTGTGACACCAGCAGCTGAGAAGGCGCTCTCAGCAAAAGCGATGCTAAGGATGGCGAGAGTCGCCGGCATAATAGCAACAATCCAGGTCCATGCTGCAAGGAAACCAAACACTGGACCAAAGATGTGCTGAAGGTAAGGCTGAACACCACCTGACATGTCGTTAGAACCAAAACAAATCTCATCCACTAATGTCTCAGCTTCAAACCTTCTCCGGGAATGGCGGTTCCGAGCTCGGCGAAAGTCGTGGCTCCGGTCCAGGCAAGACCACCGCCGACGAGCCAGATCATGAGGGCGATGCCCGGCGACGGAACATTGGTGTCGATTGAGCCGGGCGACGTGAACACGCCGCTGCCGATGACGATGCTCACGACAATGCCAAAGGCCTCGACGGCTCCGAGATTCCGCGTGAATGACCCCTGCGCCTGCGCGTGTCGATCAGTGGGCGGGTACTCGGCGGACCCCTCGCGACTCTCATCGCGGTCCTCGGCCAGCAGAGGCTGGTGGTCTCTGATGTCGTCGACCTGGTGAGAGGGCATCTTCGCGTCACGTTGCGTCAAATGAGTGAAAGGCTTCGTTATCGCGCGAGATCAGCAAATCGTGGGAATAAGGAGGTCCGTTGGTTTGGTCTTGAGACGGCGCAAAATGCGGAAGCCAGATTGCGTGACCCCCCATAGCGGCTAATCGTCGGAGCTTACGTCAGAAAACGCCACAGGGGGAAGCAAAACACTGATCTTTTTCCTAAGGTGGTCTCAAATTGAGACAAGATCAGCCACAGTTGTTGGTTGTGTTTTTTCTCAATCAATCTCGCGATGGCTTCCTCTTTTTGAAGTTGGAGCTTGGCCTGCATATGTCACGGTCTTTTAATTCGCCCTTGCGACCCCCGTTCGTGGGAATGCGCCCATCACTGAAACGGTAACATTTCCCCTTTGCAATTTAAAGCCCCCCGTTGTTTGGACCCATCTGGCACACGCTCACTCGTCGCCTTTTCGTATTCACAGTGCAGGGACTCGCTTCTGTCATTCTGCCCACTGATCCCTGGTTCTGAAACGTTTTGACGAAACTATGCCAGGCGGGTTGGATAGTCCACCAATTGACTGCTGGAACTGGTGTAAACTCCCGTCGGATGTTTTATCGTGATAGGGGAATATAAAGAAGACTATGGTGCCGGTGCAGTGGTTGGCCGATTAAGCACCTTGAATTCACTTCCATTCTTTACCTTATTTTTAACCTTCTTTTTTAAAACTGCCGTTCGTTCAAAATGGGTTTCATTAACCGAAAGACTGCCGCTCTCGGTCTTCTCGCTGTGGGCAGCCATGCTGCTCCCCAGGCCGCTACCCCAACTGCTGATGCCCAGGCGGCACCCGCGACTTACACGGCGAACCCCAACGTTGGCCCTGGTGGCAGCAGTTTCAAGGATTCCGCTCACTTCCGCGTTTACGGTGGAAACGCAAACGATGTCAGCCAGGCTATTGACATGCTGGAGGGAGCGTACGACTGTTTGGTTGGAACTCTCAAGTGGCGCTCTCCCGGTCTGTCTTTTAACGACGTTGAGGGTACTGGCGAGCACTACAAGACCAACATTTACTCTGTTGGTACTCTCGAGAATGCCGCTGGTGTGATGCACTCTGACTACGAGACCGGGCTGGCCTGGCTCGAGGTCGTTAATGAGTATCTGGCTGTTCCTGGCGTCACCGTTCACGAATATGGCCACGGCCTTCACTACCACCAGCGCACCTGGGTTGACCAGGGCCGAACTGGCGCTTGGTGGGAGACCCTCGCTAACTGGGTTGCTGATACCTACAAGACCTCTGACATCTGCGCCGATGCCCGATCCAAGCATAACCAGGAGACTTCCGCCACTGAGATCGAGCTGAACAAGGTCCTTGGCGACTCTCACCAGGTCATTGTCGACGGATCCGTCAACACTGGTAACTACTACCAGGCCTGGCCTTTCTTCACCTATCTCACCAACAACCCGGATGACTTTGCCGGCCTCGGCCAGGACACGCTGCGACAGCTTATGGTCCAGTACCAGGAGGGCAGCAACGAGACTCCTCTCCACACGCTCGCCCGCGTCTCCCAGAACGCCACCATCGGCGATATTGTCGGCCGCTACTGGGCCCGCATGGCCTACGTCGACATCGGCCACCCCTCTGCTCAGGAAGTCTTCTTCAACCAGCGCGAGACTATCAACTTTGCCAACGTCGAGGCTTCCGGAAACGGCTACAAGCCCAAGGCTGACCGTCAGCCCCGATACATGGGCGCCAACATCATTCCCTTGACCGTCTCTGGCAGCGAGGTCCAGGTCAAGGTGACCTCTGATGCCGAGTTTGTCGCCACCGTCGTTGTCTACCGTGAGGGCGGTGAGTCGTCTTACGTTACCCTCACCAACGGCGCTGCCACTGTTCCCGTCAAGACCGGTGAGCAGGTCAGCGTTGTTGTGGCTAACGCTCCTGCTGAGCCTATCCTCTACGACGGCTTCAACCTGAGCGACGAGGTTTCCAAGGGTCTGGACTACACCCTTGAGGTTACCGGCGCCACCGTTCAGGTTTAGGTATAATCCCGACTATTGTACGGCTTTCCATTCTTGTACATAGAAAATTCCATAGATAGTCAAGGTATATACAAAAAGCATGGTAATCCAAAGGTTGAATGCTACATCTATCCCAGTCTGAATATCCTGACGAGTCAAATGCTCAATAATAGGGTTACAATGGTTCTCTAGTAAGAAGTACTAAAGATGTAATGGTAGACTTGGCAAGTGATGAAATAGTTTATTGAGTTTGCTTCTTAGTAGCGCGTCAAGCCTGCAAGCAAGGAGAGCATAATTATATCTCTATAGAGAACAAAGAATCCTCCTCAATCCTAGGACTAAAAAAGCTCTCCTTAATCTTGAGCCTTATCTTCCAACCAATTTATCGGATCTGCGGATAATTGACCAGATAAATCCTTACATATCCTACATTGGCCCCCAATTCTGTGTCCTTGTAGACGACTTATATTGTGTTGTGTTTTCTGAGGCTAGTGCGACCTCCCGGGCCCGCCTCAGCACGTTGGGAGCTACCCGCAGGATCCAATCCGACGATAGCAATAGCCGCCAGCAGATAAAGAAACGTCAAATACCAATGTTATCGCGCAGATTGCTTATTAACAATTTCTACTGCCAACAAAAATTGACATCTCACCAGGCTGAGATTATGTCCCTTCAACTTTTTCTTTAACGCGCTGCCATGACCATATGCTCTCTATGCCTCCCGGCCTTGGTAGTCCCAACACAGCTGCCGATACTACAAGGGTCTGACGCTGGCTCCCTCCATCCTTGCACTATACCATTTGTTCGCGCCAGCCGCGATGATGTACCCGCTCTTGACCAAGTTGGGTTGCTCCATCATTCCAGCCTTGATTCACTCTCGCTTTCAGCAGAGAACTGCCCGCTTTGCAGAGTCATCTTGCAAAAGATTGAAAAGTTCATCCAAGATTTTAAGCAGATGGAGCAGAATGCCTACAATAGGGCCTGGTGGATTGATCACCTAGGCCATGCTCTTCCCGCCGAGTGGACCCTTAGACTGGTCCAACGTGACGATGAGGCGGATGGCTTCGTGGTCCTTGCAATTAGCAAGAACGAGGAGTACCTCTACATGATTGATGTTTTTGGGTTCTGCGTCGAACCTGAAGAGTCAATGTATTCGATTTCCAATTTATCGGACCGCGGAGCATCGGTTACTGGACGAGTTCGTGGGGCTCGAGTTGATCCCGATGCTGGGTCTAAGAGAACCCTGAACGTGGCTGCTGGTTGGATACACGACTGTGTGTCAAACCACGACGGCTGCCACCCTCTTCAAAGCCCACTTCCCTCACGAATTCTTGACCTGGAAGCCTTTGATGACCCAAGCAAAATCCGCCTGTGGGAGACGAAAGGCACGACGAGATCCGATTCCTATGTGACCCTCAGTCACTGTTGGGGAGTTGACACCTCGCATCATGTGAAAACTACACATGCAACACTCCCTAGTCGCTTGGACACTATCATCGTACAGGAGCTCCCCCAGACTTTCCAAGATGCAATCAACGTCACACGCCATCTTGGCATACGCTTCCTCTGGATCGACTCTCTCTGCATTTGCCAAGATGATCCTGATGACTGGGCCAGAGAGGCTGCTGCTATGCAGCGAGTCTATGCCGGAGCATTCTTAACCATCTCCGCGGACGGCGCGCCAGGGTCTGCACATGGGCTGTTGCAAAGGCGGGAACGAAGGCATGTGCCTATACCATTGAAATTTACCCCTGACAACACCGACTCAGCCACTGCCACAAGACCGAAGGAAACTAGTGTACCTGCGTACGCCTTTGAATTCCCCCGGTGGGAAACATTCAAGAAACGCGTTTTACTCGCGTTGATGGGTCAGCCTCTATCATGCCGAGCCTGGGCCATGCAAGAACGCCTCCTTTCCCATCGCGTGTTGCATTTTACGAGTGAGCAACTCTTCTTTGAATGCGATTGCCACTTTCTATCTGAAGATGGCATCAAAATCTTGGGCCGCTGGAATTCTTTAGACCTGGGGGGTGATAAAACATTGTTTGACCTGTCCCCGGTTTCCAACATTCACCGAATGTGGGACCTCATCCTGGAAGAGTTTACTACACGACAACTCACGGTCAAAACGGATTGGTTCCCGGCTCTTTCAGGGTTAGCAGCTCAGATCAAGGGTAAGTTGAGCGCTGATGCGGCGCGAGACAAGCCATCGGATAACCCTCAGGATGTCGAATACGTCGCAGGCCTCTGGAGCAACGCTTTGGTCAAAGGGCTGGGCTGGGGCCCTTTTAACCGAATGCAAGAAGGTATCGCTTTTCCAGATGAACGACCTCTGCCAGGAGACAAAGGATACATTGCTCCAACGTGGAGCCCAGCTTCATTCGACAGGCATTCAGTTCACAACACGGCTGGCCCCTGGGCTGACATTGCAGTTGTTACTGGCTACAGTGTGACACCCAAGACTATTCAAAACCCGCTCGGCGAAGTTGTGGATGGTTGGATCAGCCTGCGAGCTCCCTTGGTGAAACTGGAGCAAAGTGAGCTGCCAGACACTGATGAGCATGTCCGGAGCAGGAGGCAACGGTTTCTAAGGCTATGCACGCCCCACGGTGACCGATATGGATCGGTTGTGGATTTCGATGGGCTTGGACGCCACACCGCTGATACACGCTCCTGGGTTCAACTGAATGAGATATTTGCAGTATTTCTATCCGAGTTCAGGTGTAAAGATGATATATCTTACAGGGCGCTAGTAGTCACGCCTGTCAGCCCAGAGAAACGAGTAAGGGCTGAGCGGAAGGAGTTTCGTAGGATTGGATGCATTTATTTCGATTCAGATGATGATGTGGATAAAAAAGGGATAATACATGATCTGCAGAGGGTTGAAGAGATAGTCTTGGTCTAGCAGTATGGTTTAATGATATAAGAGTAATTATGCCTCTAAGCCATAAGAATGAAGAGGGTCTACAATAATTTATAAAAAATCATCTATCCATTCTGGTTCTATCTATTAAGGCCAGGCCCTCTATCTCAAATCGTGAAGCCGCAAACATGATTATCTAGGACACAAACGGAATCACTCCAAAGGGGGAACAAATCAAGACCAGTCCCCGTCGTCGACAATCTTTTCCCCACGCTCGGCAAGGCCCAAAAGCTCACTGACAGTCCACAGCTGGAATATGTGACCAGGAGGCGTGTTCATGTTCTCGAATGGGGTCCCAACAACACCGGCGTGGTCATCGGTCTCAAAATAGTCAACTGCCTTGGCAGCGTAGCGGATGGGAATGCCGAGGTGCATGGTATACTATGGAGTAGTGGATGAAAGAGGGATCGACACATGCCCAGGCCTTCGCCTAGCTTGCCAATGAAGCCACTGTCGAATTTGTATGCATGGTACTCCCTGGGGAATGTTGATTCGTAGCAGGCGTCAAGGAAGCCGGGCCAATTCTTCATGGTGTTCAAAACCGAATCACCAATTCCAATGATATCGCCGATCAGAAGCTTAGCTCATCATATTGAGTGAGAAGAGAGAAGAAAGGGCGGTCGTACCGTAGTCTTCGAAATTAGGCCGGCGGTCGATGACACGAACGTCGTGACCCTTTCAGTATCCCTCAATTGCCATGCCGAGACCTGCAATGCCGCCGCCCACAATTAGGATGGACAGCCTGGATGAAGGATACCTCTTGATTGGCTCCACATTGTTGAACGTGTTTGGCACAGCTACCATTGTGTCGACCAAGACCTGAAGATGTTGGGAGAGGTTGTTACTAGAGTAACTGGCAGAAAAGAAATCCTGATGAACAGGTTGGTGATACTTATAGCTGTAGTTCACGTATATGTATAACCGAAGAGTAAGATATCTGCTCCCACGGAAGTTCTGGGAGGTCGTGATCCCGTATAAACGAGGGTCGTGGATACGGCCAAGGCTCATGCGGCCCAGGGACGGGATTGCTCAATAGTCCGGCGGCATTTGGATAATGATCTGCATTACCCGTGAAGCTTGAAAGTTATGGCTTAGTTCAACATGATTCTGGAAGACCATTTTCTGGCTTGGCTTCGCAGTCAACGAAGAACCACGCTGTGAGATGTAAGAGGGGGGGCGGCTACCACTGGCACTCCCACGGAGATGCTATTGGTCGATTCAAGCACCAGCACCATGGGCACTTTCGAACAGACTCGGCACTTTCCCCATTGATGCTAAAGTCAGTAATAAGCGGGAGAAGGGGCTGGATTAGAAAGAGAGTCGTCTTCTCGATGCACCCTAATTACATCAAACCCAGGTTTCAATGCTGACCCACCGATCTGCGGCTTTCAGGGCCCAATACTAGCAGCATGAGCGTATACAACCCGGTGCGACGGTGTAGGGGCAGCTATTTCCGAGACCTCATCATCCACATTTTTTTCGTTGTTGGAAAACAGAAGGGCATGCACATCTTCAGACAGAACTTTAGCGCAACTTCACTTCGTACATAGCAGTTTTACTACATCATTGGCTCAAAGTATGTAGACATATTTTTATAAGTGGATATTATCTCGGAAGAAAATTCCCAGGAGAATGGCCTGAGTCCCTGAGTGCTTTGACATCAAGGTTCAGATCTCTCTTGAGTTGCGTCTGTTAAGCCTAGTGATGAACAACGCACCACTTAAAGGACTATAATTTATTATGTATGTCGAAAAATAGATTTCCCACTTTATTATTCCCAATCCATTCCCATCTTCTGGCATGTCCTACTCGGGAGCTTACGTTCATTCCTCAGTACAGATCAGCCAATGGTTCTGTATCTCTCACACCGCGTCATCTTCACCCTGTAGAGAATCATTTACCCCCCACGGCCCCATTCAGAACCTCGGAGTCTCCTCCGCATCCGCACACTGCCCGGAGCACCCCCGGCGATACCATGCCGGAGGTCCAAGGTCAAGCCCGGGCCGGTGACTCAGTTTCTCCGTGCCCTATTGTCAAAAGTGGATCCGGAGGGCGCGACATGGGGCCACTTGTGTCCGGGCGGAGAAAAAAGCCGCCAACCTCCGCCACTCTTCCGCCCTCCTCCGCAGACTCATTCCTACCCTCTCAGACATGGATTCTGCGAAGCGGAAGCGTGCCGCCAAGGCTTGTAATTACTGTAGGAAGAGGTAGGTTACACGAAGATGATGGTCGCCGCAGACTCTGTCAGAGACTGCGCTTTTGCTGTTGTTTGCTACTCTTTTGAGCGATGGACTCTGCTGATGATTGACTTTTCACCGCTAGAAAGAGAAAATGTGATGGCAGGCAGCCGGTTTGTTCTCTCTGCGAAGAGGCAAACAACTCTGAGTGCGAATACCGGGATGAGAGTGAGAGCAACAAGTATGCGCATCCGAACCTGTCTACACCAGTCACCCCATTTGCTGACTGCAGCTGGCAGACGAATAGCCGTCGAGGTAGACCGAGTCGATGAAATCTTCAGTCGGCTCGAGACGCTCGAGTCTACCTTTCGCCATGCGATAGCAGTGCGAAGGGATAGGAGCCCTGTCTCTACTCCTTACACCTTACCACGACATGGAGAAGCCATCAGTCCCGAAAATGCAGCTGCCTCGGTCCCTTCGACGACCGACAGACCTGGAACCGCCTCACTTTCTCACTTTGCCAACAATAATGTTTTCAACACCACTATGGACATACCCTTATCCCATTCGTCCACTACAGGAAACCTCCTTCGATCAGCACCCGCCAAGGCGTTACTAGGCCACTATCCCGCTGACCTGTTTCTCCATATTGAACTTCGTCGACCTATCCCCGACGGCCTGCAGCTCATTCCAGTACCGACCAACCAGATAAACTTGCCCACGTTACAACCCGATGAGACGGATATCCTGATACAGAACTTCTTTCGACTGGTGCATCACTTTCATCCTATCCTTGACCAGAGGGCATTTCACGACTTGTACAACCGGACTATTGATGATGGCTTACGTCCCGATCTTGCCTCTGCTTTGGTCTTGGTCGTGCTGGCTCTTGGAGCTGTAGCCGCTGCAACACCGAACCTGTCGGAGCCTTCGTGGCACCCTGGTATTCAGTATTTTACTCCTGCCGTTCGACTCCTCTTGGCCGAGTCTCTGTGCTCGTTTGGTGGCAATCCCATCCTGCCGCAGGCGCTGTACCTGGCGGCGCTTTACTATAGTTATATATCCAGGCCTCTACTCGCTTGGAGGCTGGTTCATATGGCATCTACGGATGTGCAGCATTACTGGATCCGGTGAGTCAAATTATTTGGTGATATTGACGATTGCTAACTTCTGGGATGAGCTCTGAGAAGTTGCTCCGTGATGGCCAGGGCGGATCACAAGATCAGTCAATTCTCAGGGTCTTTTGGGCGATTCTCGTCCTTGAATGGTGCGTTACTTGCTGAGGAGAGCTGTGCGCGATGTGCTAACTACCCGTAGCGATATTCTTGCCGAGCACCATCTTCCACGCAGCGGTATTGAGAAGATTGTAGACAAACTGCCCTATCCCTGGTCTGACGGTCCATCCGAGCCTTACATGCACCGCTGGCTCGCGGACCTTTCATCACGCCGCCTACTAAACCGGATTCACTACGTGCTGTATGCTGGTGCTGAACCGGGTACCGGGGGTGATGGGGCCGCTGAACACTCGGCAGATGAAAGTCTCCCTAATCTGGCGAACGAGTTGAATCATCAACTAGGCGGTTGGTATCATCTCCTCCCTCATAGCATACGGCCGAACTTGGATAGTCCTCCATCTGGGGCGGACGACACCATGGTTACGATCCGCTACCATACCACAGGGGATATCATTTTTAGACCCTTTCTGTATCAGGTTTGCGCATTGGCACCCGATGCATCTCCAAGTGCAACTTTACTCGAGAATGCTGAAAGATGTTTGTTCCATTGCCGGGGATACTTGAATGCCGTGGAGCATGCTGTCCGCGCCCCTACAGCTTCACTGGAGAACTTGCTACATGGGTGAGTGAATACGTTCCTTGAAGCGAAACTCAAATGCTAACTAGGACATCAGAACAATGGCGGTTGTATTGCTGCTATCATTCGCCGCCTTTTCCAAACTCGAACCTCTTAGAGTACCAGACCTTAATCAACTGCAAGATAAGGGGATACGGATCTGTGAGAGATGGGCGTTTCCGGGATCGAGCATTGAGCAGATGGTTGTCATCTTGCGTGCGCTGAGAGCTAAATGCATCGATACGGGATGAAGGATGGGCAGTCATATAGTAACCACTATAGTGATGTCTTTTGTAAAGATACCCTTGATAACGTTTCTCTTGAAGCTTGGTCCAACGTTGTCATCAAGTGTCGATCTCACAGGTGGGCTCTCCCATATTTGACATTAGGGCGCACGCTAAAACACGCCTTCACGCCGACAACCGGGAATGCCGTGGAACCTTCAAGATTCTGCCGATAACAATTCTCAGAGAAAATCCACAAGGAGGTCCATTCGGAGTCAGCTTTTAAATATCAAGGGATGTCAGAGGAAACTGACATAACAAATTCCTTACGTGAACCCTCTGAAAGATCATACGACACCATTACCTCCTCAACACGTAACATCGTCCTTACTTTCACCGACCCAAGTGAAACGCTAGAGTCATATTACGTTAGTCGAATCAAACCCATCGATCCAATGGCGGTAAAAGAATCGCAGCCTGTTGCATCAACCAACAAACCTGTCACTCTCCGCCCGGCAAGCGCCAAAGATGCTGGTCGCATTGCGGAACTCGGGGCCCACGTTTTCACAGTGACGTTTGGCCACTCGGTCGAGCCACACGAACTGGAAGCTTTTCTTGAGGAATCTTACACTCCATCGGCTATTGCGAAGGATATAAACGACCATGACAAGGATGTGATAGTCGCGACCGATGCGAGTAATTACATCCTTGGCTTTGCGTACCTCACGCGGGGGAGTACTGAACCTTGCGTCCAACGTGTTGAGAATACAGTCGAACTTCAGCGCATCTACGTCCACCCTCTAGCACACGGGAAAGGAGTTGGGCGCGCCCTGGAGAGAGCAATAGAGAACATGGCACGAGAACAAGGCTTTAAGAACATCTGGCTTGGGGTCTGGGAAGAGAACCGGAGAGCAATCAAGGCATACGAAAAATGGGGATACACTCAAGTGGGGGATCATGACTTTGTTATTGGGACGGTGGTTCAGACGGATAACATCATGCTTAAGGCTTTATAAGGGTCATTTTGGGATGGCGTTTGGGTAGTTAGGGAGCTTTTTTAGACGATAGATTACTGATGTTACGAAACCCATATCCTTCGGACAAGTTCTCCGTCGATAACTGGCGACTTCGGAGTCTTTTGCCGGCTCCGAAATATGCAAACAGGGTGATAGCGCTACCACTGACCAATGCCCTTCTCTCGATTCGTCCTAGGCTCTGCTTAGAATGACTGAGTCGTTGATTTGCCGCGCCGAGAGCCTCCCACACCGGCCCGGTCTGTCGTCATATTGGGCGGTCCGCTTGTCCCGCTGCTGACTTTAAGACGTGCATTGCGCCTTGCGATTACCCCAGATTCTCCTTGTTACCCTGCCGAACCTGATCATCAACTTATCCATCGCTGAGAGTATCTTCTTCACGATCAATTGTTCCTAGAATACTTGCCCATCTTCCATCATGTACATTCGAGCTGCCCACGCGGAGACTGATCTCCGCGTCCTTCGACGCCTCATCCACGAGAACCCACTGGGCATGCTCACGACAGGCATCAGATCCCCTACATACCCCTTCCTCCAAAGCAGCCATATCCCATTCATCCTCGACGTCCAAGATGAATCAAGCGAAACCGAGCTTGGGCGGTTGCGAGGGCACCTCGCCCGACAAAACCCCCAGAGCAAAGCCATGATGGAAGCTTGCACCTCCAATCCTAGCGCCAACAACTTTCTCGAAGATGAAGTCCTCGTCATTTTTACTAGGCCAGCTCACCATTATGTTACGCCTAAGTTTTACAAGGAGACGAAGCCTGCGACTGGAAAAGTCGTGCCTACTTGGAACTATGCCGCTGCGCAAGCGTATGGAAAGGCGCGCATCTACTTTGAGAACAACGATGAGACGTCTTCATTCCTCGGAAAGGCTATTTCTGACTTGAGCCATCATGCGGAGACCAATGAAATGGGATATACCGGTGGAGATAGACCTTTGGAGTGGAAAGTCTCCGACGCCCCCGAGAGGTTCATCGATCTGCTCAAGCGAAACATTATTGGCATCGAGATTGAAGTCGATAGACTGGAGGGTAAGTTCAAGATGAGCCAGGAGATGGGCAAGGGAGACAGGGAAGGAGTTATCAACGGCTTTGAGAGTTTGCAGTCGGAGAGGGGAGATGATCTTGCAAGGGTGGTTAGGGAGCGTGGTGAAATCAAGGATAGGCAGGCTCAGAAATGAATTGATTGAGAGTTCTGAGGCAGTAGCAATTTAGAATAATGATACCAAGTTCAAGAGGAATGCCCATATACAAAAGAATGTTTTGCAGCGTCCAGATCCTCTTAGCAGATGCAGGCCTGAGCCCATCGTCTGGGGACAAATTCGTATATATATTAGTATAATGATTAGAGAAGCGCTTAGAAGAGACTCCAGAATACTTTTGTTCAGACTTGGACCTATTTCCATTACTCTTAGACATCTATTCGATAATTTATCACATACTCATGAACATTTTATCCGATAATCTGGGAACAGGTCACAGAGCCCGGCTGGTGTCAAATGCCTACTTCCTAGAAGCATGGCGAACAATATGCATCACCGATAAACCCGCAGACCCGATTGAAGCATCGTTTCGTTAAAGCCTACATACCCACCAAGACGGATCAGAATGCATGACTGCTTGGCTCAAGATGGGCATCTCGGCCCGCCGATTGTCTCGGCCCGGTGAGTTCTCAGCCAAGATAAAAGCCCAAGAAGTCATCTCGATGTTCTCTCGCGGACTTGTCATTACAGATATTAGAGTCATTCTCTTACCTTTAATCCAGAACTCAAATCTACGTCTTTGAAACCGCAGTCATGAAGACAATCTGTCCCGACCGCGCCCCTCGCACCATCGGCCCCTATGTCCACGCCATCGTCCACGGGGACTTTGTCTTTACCACGGCCTGCATCCCTCTCGACCCAGAGACAAACAAGCTTATCGAAGGAGACGCTGAAACTCAGCTTCGACGTATCTTCGAGAACCTCAAGATCATTCTTCAAGAATCTGGCACCACACTCAACCATATCATCAAGCAGAATGTCTACCTCACCAACTTTGACGACTTTGAGGCTTTTAATAAGGTTTCGGCTGAATATCTTGGGGAGCATAGGCCGGCGAGGGCGACAATGAAGGTTTTGGAGTTACCAAAGAAGGCCAGGATGGGGTTGGACGTAGTGGCTGCTCTGCCTCACTGAGTTCTCGACCCGAACCACGAGCAATGGCGAAGCAGATCTCTTGTTGTGCAGTATCGCTTTCAATGTGTTTTAAATGCAACGGTGTTAAAAATTGCTTGTTTACTGGCGTGTCTGACACTTTGTATTTGCCTTTGATGAGAAGAGCCATAACCTCTATCTATCGGTGCAGTTATCCCATCAAGGGCCGGGCTTCCACTATAACTAAAGAACACAATACCAACACATCATAACATCATATCCCGATTACCACAGTGTCCTATTTTTAGTCCTTTTGCTGCCTGCAGTAGAAGGCGAGTCATAAACTCACTAATCGGGCTCACGCGCGGGCTACGCATGCAGGCGTTCACGGTGGATGACGTCGCACAAGGTTTCACAGCATCTTGGTAGTGAGTCACACGTAAAATTCGATCGTGTTGTTACCGACCCAAGCATAAAGCCGGCCGCATTTTCTTAAGTCCCGCTACTGTTATTGCTGCTGTCGTCGTTAATCCCACTTCCCTCGTCATGGAGAACATCGCCATGGAGAACGCCGCTCCAGACTTGCAATTATTAAACCCAAAGCCAGAGGCAAAGGATGAATTTCACCTCTTTCCTAAATTTCCGTTGGACGTTCGGTGCGCGATCTGGGAACAAGCACTTTCCCATGAGCGTCTTATCTTTATCGATCTTGTCCCCCCTGAAGCCGACCTCGCGAGTTATTGGTACCGTCCCTGGGACCCTTGGGTAGAGTGACCAACTCCCAACGACTACGTTATCGTTTTATCGCAGCGCCCAATCATCAGCAAGCTATTCCGTGTCAACACAGAATCCCGGTCCTGCGCATCCCGCTTCTATCGGGTCCAGCTTCCCTGTACCTACCAATACGGGGACCATGTGGAAGAGAATGGCACTCTGTACTTCAACCCCGAACTGGATATCTTGACGATTTCGGGCTTTGAGTATTTCGTCAAGTTTGCCCATGACACCTGGGTTCACGACCCGAGACATGTAGGGATTCTCAATATGGCTCTATTCGACCACAGAGTTAGGCCCATGTATACCCACGAGAAGAAAAACAATCGCCTGCGCGAGGTGGTGTCCCGGCTTCGGCGCATCATGTTCCCGTTCATGCAGCAAGGTAGCGCCGAACTTCGACGTGTGCGCTTTCCCGGCACAAACGACACCATCCCGAGACTCAAACCACTCTTCTACCGACCCATCATGCCCGCAACCCCTATTTTCCATCGGCAACCCGATCCCAGACCTATTCAGGCAGAGCTTAGACTGGTATTCATTGGCTCATTTGACCCCCGGGTCGGGATTCATGAATGGGTTAGCGTGGTTACTGCACTGGGCGCGCAACAAGATATCGAATACCGATTCATGGTTACGTACAGGGATAAAAGAGCGCAGATCAGCAATCGAGACGATGCTGTGAGATACATTCAGGAGGAGGATAAGCTGTGGAAGGAACGATTGCGTCGTCCCCGGAACAAAGTGTGTCAGCCTGAATGGCTATCAAGCGCCGCCATCGACGAGACTTGCCAAGATGCAAACCAGGTACCTCAACCAGTGATGGGGTTTTGGCTCTTCCCCATTGAGTGCCTTGGACCTTTGCCTCCGGTCAGCAAGGATCCTCGAACTCTCTACCAAGGCCCTTGGGTCTTTGACAGGGTAACCACAAAGGGTTAACGGCCCGGCCGCTATCTCACGAAAGTCAACATGTCTGAGTATTGGCCTGAGCTTTGTCTATCATATCTTCCATAGATGTCCTGTAGGTACGTAGGTAGGTCGCTGAAGTTACGAAGCGTAGAGTCGGTTCACTTACAACCTCAACCAGCGGGTGGATCACGTGATAGGAAAACTTGGCCCATTTCTCATTTTGCCCCATCTCAATGTGCGACTCATACGATGTTGAACCTTGATTCAGGCCAGGTCTCCCATAACTTTGCACCCGGATATGATGCCCTTTTCGATACGACCTAAAAAACATGGAGAATCTTCCTATTAAGCCCTCTGGCATCTTGATGCAAAAAGATTTCATCACGCCAGAACACGAAGCCAAACTTGTCAACCTCTTTCAGCACGAGCTGGACTGGCCTGCACGCTCAGGGCGTCTATCACTACACTGGGGGTATACCTTTAGCTACAAGACGTTTGGAATCGATGAGGATATCCCTTTCAAGCCGTTCCCAGACTGGCTCGTCCCTCTGCTGCCCATCACGGAAGGTCGCCCGCCGGACCAGGTCTGCCTTCAACATTACGCACCTGGTACTGGGATACCGCCTCATGTCGACACCCACGGTGCTTTTGACCAACTATATGCGCTTTCCCTAGGCTCACCACTTTTCATGCAGTTTCTTGACAAGGAAACAGGCGAAAAGACAGAGGTGGATTTGCTACCCCGGAGCATGATCCAGATGAGCGGGGACTCGAGACTTCACTGGACACACGGCATCAAGTCTCGCAAGACTGATACCCTACCGGATGGGACAGTGAGACCAAGGAAGGATCGTTGGAGTCTTACGTATCGCTGGCTACGCGAGGGTGGAGAATGCGAGTGTGGGAATGAGAAGCTATGCGATACGGCGCAAAGACGACAGGGCATGGAGAGAGAATATCGGTGGAAGCAATATGAGGAGGATGCAAAGAAGAATGAAAAGACTACAGGACATATAGGGTTGGCGAGTTGACCTTGGGATCTATCCTGTTGACTCAAGATCGATGGTTCAGTGTATTGACTCCCTGTCGGCTCTTTTCCCATCTTGGAACATAGAACAAGTGAAGTTAGTGTTGACGACCGCACTTGAAGGCGAACTAAGGAGATCATGACATGCTTCAAAGAGCGCTGCTAAGGAATAGACTATAGTTAATACAGAGGCCAAGAAGATAAAGAACCAAAGACGTTCCATCAAGATAACAAGATCAATGAAAAATAGGGTGATAGGGTAGACGATGCGGACTTGACACCGCAGGGACCGTTGTGTGAGCCCGATGCAGG
The DNA here is from genome assembly GCF_025433545.1 of Fusarium keratoplasticum. Classification (NCBI taxonomy): domain Eukaryota; kingdom Fungi; phylum Ascomycota; class Sordariomycetes; order Hypocreales; family Nectriaceae; genus Fusarium; species Fusarium keratoplasticum. Next base: position 324,394 of record NC_070537.1, on the reverse strand, counting down.
TGATGCACAGCCCACAGAAGGCCCTTGGCAATAGAGCCAACAGCAAGTATGCCTCGAGTAAAGTCTGGACGATCTGTTGGAGAGCGGCACGGACTTTCTGTCATGGTACGTCAACCGAGCCGATGACAGCCTACAGACTTCGACAATCCAGACTCTCCAATAAGGATATCCCCAATGATAAACTGCGTGTTGACCTCTCCAAAGCCAAGACTAGACGATGCACACATCCCCAACAGCCCAGCGAATAAAACGTGGAGTGAAAACAATCCACGCTTCGGTAAACTCGCTTGGCGTGCTGGGGTGTCGTCTCGCTATTAAGAATAACCCAAATGGGAATGCACGAGACTCGCAAGCGAAGAGAAAGCTCGTTATTTTTCGCATGGGACCACCCGAGCGATCTGCGCGGTCCAGAAAAACGCCAAAGCTTCCTCGTTGGCTGATGATGATCCGATTTCCACTCTGATGATCAGATAAGATCAGTGCTCCTCTCCAGGAAACCTCAACCCCCACCCTCGAGCTGAATGCTCAGAACAGAGGGGCCTCTTTTCAATCTCTCACTTCTTACTCGTAGGTCGATTGCCCGGTGTTCAGCTGCAGCCCAGACAACGCGACAAACAGGTTCGCTGGTTCCACTTACTTCTCGGTTGCACGGCACGAACCCCATTGTATTGTGTAGTTCTTTTATTCCTGGTCACATCATTCCAGTGCACACATCCTTGTGATCGTGGGAGATGTAGTGTGTGTGTGTGTGCCCCATTACGATCTTCCCCTCTGGGAACGCCAGCAAGAGTATATCAGCAGAGACGTTCGCCTTGGCTTCTGTTACATTTTTTACAGAGCTTTTATTCACTTGAGGTTTAGTCTATTCTAGCTCATCTTCAAATCAGTGGTCTTTTGTTTTCAATCACCCTCTCCAAGCATCGCCATGGCTCCCACGCTAACCTCCATCCTGACCCTTGGGTTCTTGGCAGCCGCACCCGCATTCGCGCAGACCTTTAGTGACGGAATGGGCCCCGCTGCTTTCATGTGGCCGAATGACAGAGAGTGGAAGGCTGATGGGGACCGAAAGGCCCCTTGCGGTTCGGCTGCCGCTGTCGGAAAGAGGACCAAGTTCCCTCTTGGTAAGTCGTCTTTTGTTAGTGTTGGACAGGACTAACACGTCACAGAGGAAGGTCACCTTGCCTTTGTTGCTCAGCATACCTTCTACGATACCAAGATTAGCATCTCCTTTGAGGATGGTACGTCCCCTTATGTCATGTATCTTGGACAGCCTCTAACCCTATCTAGACCCCAAGTCAGACGACGACTTCACGGCCCTTGTCCAAGACACTTCTATCGCTTTCCTCGAACCCGGCCACACATGCTTCAACATCCCCGACCCCAAGGGTAAGAAGGTCGGCGACAAGGCCACAATACAGTTCCAGTACCAAGCCACCTGGAACACAGCCAAGAACGAAACCTTTTACGCCTGCGCCGACATCATCTACGCCGAGGCCGACGAGGTCAGCTCCCGTGTGCCCTGCTTCAACGTCACTGTCCCTGGCCGTCGAGACACCATCCCCGCTACAGAGTCCGAGAGCGCCTGCACTACGGCTTCTGCTGCGCCGGCTGCTACCTCTGCTGATGATGAGAACCTCGGTGGAAAGAATGGTCTGCCTGGTACCGCTGCGGCTGCTCTTGTTGTTGCTGCTGCCGCTCTGTTTGCTCTCTAAGTTTCGATTCTCGATATATAATAAGGGATGGGGCAGTTGGCTTGCCCGGAGGGGTGTTGGGGACCCTTTTGTATATAGTACCTATAGATTTTAAATTTGCATTATAGACTCATATCGGATCGCAGTTTCATGGCCTGGTCATCTCCCTAGCTTGGGCTGGCGATTCTGCCGTAGCGGCCGACAGTGGACGTTGGAACAGGGGGTGTGGTGCTTGTCGGCCTTGCGCCGTACCGGCCGATAACCCCAGTCTTGACTCATGCTAAGTGACCCCCTTGGTCAGGAACCAGCTTGTCATTCTAAGATTGACTATTTCCAGAAAGGGATTGAAACAAAAGCCTATCAAAGGCCTTGGTGGTTATCTGAGAGGACGTTGGGTCCGGATGATCTAGCCGCGCCCGTCGACTCTCGGTTTCGCCCACACTTTGGATAAGAGAATGTACGGCCTGGGTTCCCCGCCAGCCCAAAGGCGCATAACTACATTATGTGGTCTAAGCTATGGGCTCAGAGGAGGCCTGCTTACCGAAGCAGGCCAAGGTCTCCAAGGTTAGGCCCAAATACCTTGAGTTTTGAGATCGCTAAGCTCTTTAACGGCTAGCTCAACTCAGTACTGGTTACGGCTCTAGTGATGGTCACATTATAACAATCGAGGAGGAACCCCAGAGACTACCATAAAGGCGCTCATATTCCCACCTCCGCACCATGAACGGATCAGCAGTTTGCAAAGATCCTTTGTCACAATGGGAGAACAACGGCTACCGAACATGCAAGGGAGCGCCGGTGAAGAACTGGGAGCTTTTCAAGCAGTTGGATGGATTGATCAGAAACTTGAATGAGCTTGATGCCGAGGTTTTGTTCTGGCATGTACCTCGGAGTCAGAATACGGAGGCGGATGAATTAGCTAGCAGGGCACTGCGAAGCCAATAGTGCATTGTCTTAATCACGACACTGAGATGGGCAAATGTGTGAGAAGTGGTAGCCTAAGTGGGCTAGATCTATGGCTGGATGACGCATAACCTAGACCAGTACCTTTTCGCATCAGACATAGCTATCCTCCACCCTCAAGTACGCTTCTATGCAGCATACTGTTGTGATTGCGGCGGCAGTGCCCCCATATGGTTAAGGGCCTATTTCGGCCTTCCGGCCATGTTAGTTATGTACCAGTCTTGCAAAAGTCATGTTTTACCTATGCGCGTAGCCCGCCCCTGGCCGAGCCTCAGTTGAGGGGCAGCCTTGCAAGCAAACAGAAGGCGATTCATTCATTCATTTTTTGGCTTCTTTCTGGCACGATGGAGACCCATTGACAACCGAACCATGTTGATGGTTCTTTGCTCCTAGAAATCGGTCTAAGGGACGATGCGGTTCCTTTCTAGCCTTGCTAGTATCAGCTGGAGGTGCTGGCGGCAGAAATGGCACGCTCGGAAGTAGCGAGAGGATGAAATCAAATAATCCCATTGCCTTGTGTACCACTGGTGGCGGTGTCAGTTGTGTAAGCTGATGGAGGCTTCCTTGCGGTGTTGGTGGTTGAAGCTGGTATGATGCCCAAAAGGCCGAGGTTTTCTGTGGGAAGCTTGAACCGACACTTATGCACAACTGGCGGGCTATTTAAGAGGTATCTTTTCACGTGAAGATGTAATGACGTCAGCAGATACGGTTGGGCTCCGTCGGCCTTCTAGTCCCCCTGTGAGACTGGCCGGCCTCTGGTCACGAGACCCTTAGACCCTTGGTAATTACTACCATACAACGGGTTCAATTTAGTTGGCAGCACTGTAACTCTCACATTAGCTAAGAGTTAGGTCGTCGGTCGAGTCTCTCGGTCACAAGAGCGATGGATATGCTACCCATGATCCCCATTCAATGTCCGCCGACACGATCTGAAAATCCTGCCAAGCTCTTCTATCCCCGAAAGGATGCTCGTATCACCAACCTGGCTCGGTTGCCAGGCCCCGTTAGGTAACAGGGGCATGCACACCCGGGTCTAGACCACAGTCTGGTCGGACGACAAAGACCTCCCGTGCCCTCCCCACCTCGGCCCGCTATTGATGTGAGATATGAGTGATCGGTGCACATAGCCGACACATTGTTCTAACTGGCTCGCACGGGGCTGGTTATGAAGCAGCCCCCATCCATGCATGGGAGCTTGCCATCATGATGTAAAGTGCTATAGCAACTGCTAGAAAACACCGCATGTGTCCTATTTCGAAGGGGGTGCTTGACCGTCATCCCGAGATCAAGCCTATGGACGGTCTCTGTTGGCTCGGGAAGCCCCGGTGCTGTCTACTACCCCTGTAAACTGTGGTCCTTCCTTCTTGGGACTAATAGCTAATATGTGTAAATGACCTGATAGAGAGACCTAATTAAGAACCAACTGCATAAACTAGAGGCACTTCTGGATATGAGGGCACCCACCGACACACCCAACAGCATCATGCCGTGGAGTCGAATATGCCTTGTAACGCAGTGGGTGCTGAGGCCTCGAATATTCCAGCCATGACCGCTGTCTGGATCGGCCCACATCAGCATTAAATTCTTTATCTGGCTGGGCATCCCTTTGTCGCTTTACTCTCCAACGCTGACTTCTTTGTCTCATACCGGCTGAAGCCTTGCCAGCGCCATGAAACTTTCCTACGTCGTCTTCTTATTAGCAGCCCTCTTTTCCAACGTAGGTCCCTCGACCAAGTCCTCTCTTTGAGAACTGCGCTAACAGCAAGCGGAATAGGCCGATAGGCTTGAAGCTCCTATCGAAGGGTACGGAGTGGTAGTGCCGGAATGGGAGGTTGAAGTGACACCAGGAGGGCCCACGACGGTATTGAACGGGACGATCGAGGAAGTGCATGATGAACTGCTCCAGTTGAATCCCGACTGGGATGAAGAGTACATCGGAAACAGCACTGCCGATGCTGGCGAAATCAACGAGCGAGACGCTGGTTTCAGGCTCCTCGCTCGGACCGATTTTAGCGATGCTGCCTATCGTTGCGGTGGCCGATGGCCAAAGTGCCGAACCACCTTCATCAGTCAAGGCATCTACTATCTCCGCAGCGTCAAGGGAAAGCCGCGAAACGGACCCGGGCCCGGCAATTGCGGTCGAGTTAGCTGTTCTTTCAACTCTGCAATTTGGTGGTGCAATGATGTGAGTGTTTACGTTTGACAGTTGCTTGGCCGAGGTTGTTTTGATAGCTGACCATGATCGGGATTTAGAACGCTAAGCCAAAGACGCTGAACAGCTTTGGGAGCATTGCAGACGGTGCTGCGTTTATTGTCAAGAAATGTTACATCCCCGATAGAGGACCACCTGTGCCAGGAAAGTGGAACATGATCTCTGGCCAGGCTTTTCACCATACCAACTGGAATGTGATTGTTAGAAAGGATAAGTGTTAGTGGCTTAGTACTTGCTTGGATATTTGGGCGAACGGGATCATTTCGTAAACCTCTGCCTCATAGATAAACCACAGATTTGACGAAACCATGGCAAGCCAAGAATAGAGTCTAGAATTATGATGACTGCGGCACAGTGGCGAAGTGAATTTTAATGCGGATAACCCTCAGGGATGACTTCTGTTGGTCCACTGCTGGAATACCTGCCGTGCTGAGCAGGGCTTGAACCTTCCGAGGTCCCTCAACATCCAAAACAGCTTCCAGCGCGGCATTCTTGATACGGATGCCAATGTCTTTCATCTGATGATGAGTATGAAGTCAGAGCCCCACCGAGAACCAACTGCATATACGAACTGATGGGCCCCCGTGCGCACTGCAACTGATTGGGAACGAACACCGCATAACCGACAAGACCGATCCAACGTGAGGCATTTGACTAGCGGTCAAGTTCCGCCGTGTGCGTGGTTTTATGACCCTAAAAGCTCATGGTGTCGCTATCCGGTCATGATGTTCTGACCAAGGTCTACAACTGTAGTACAGTCCCGATCGCTTCAAAAGCCACTATTGTCCAAAGTTTTCACTCAAAATTCTTCCTTATCTTTACTATGAAGCTTCAACACGTCGCCTTTCTCGTGGCTGGCATTTTGCCTGGCGTGAGTCTACGAAACAGCCGTATGACCGAGGCAGTGCTAACGTCACATCTGTGTACTAGGCACTCGGGCTTGATGCTCCCATCGAAGGGTATGGAGTGGTTGTGCCTGAGTGGGAGATTGAGGTCACTCCGGGAGGTCCTACAGCCGTACTCAATGGTACGGTAGAGGAAATCCACGAAGATCTCCTTCAGTTGAACCCCAACTGGGATGAGGAGTACATGTCGAACTCTACCGATACTGCCGGCGGCGCTTCGAAGCGAGATGGCGACTCCCATCTGTTTAGCCGGACTGACTTTAGAGGGTCCAAATACACGTGCCGTGGTCGATGGCCAGAATGCCACCCTAACCCTATTCAGAGGGGAATAGAGTATCTCAGGTACGTGCAGGGTAGGCCCAGGAATGGCCCAGGTCCCGGGAACTGTGGCCGGGTAAGCTGCTCTTACAACGCCGCGATCTGGTGGTGCAACGATGTAAGCCATACTGAAAATTCTGTCGATAAGGGTTGAACCTAATGGCTAATCAACGTAATTAGAACACCAGCGCAAAAACTCTTGCTGGATTTGGGAGCATTGCGGACGGGGCTGAGTATATCGTCGATAATTGCATGCGGTGGCACTGGGTCAAGGGGGGTTACGTGAGCGCCGTAGCGGGCCAAGTGTTTCATAAAACCAAGTGGAATGTTATAGTGAGGAAGGATAAATGTTAGATAGGCGTTGGGTTTTAGGAGAGGTATATCACATTTCGTCGCCGCAGTCTCTGTCCGCTCTAATGTCTGATTGCATTATATCCTTCGAGCAGGTGCTCTTTGGGGATGGGGTTAGGCGCAAGTTTATCAACAATTCAGCAGCAATGGCCCGTTTCCAGTTCTGGACTAATCATGGCTCTCTATTACTACAGGGGTCATCTAATATCTTCATACTTCCCTCTACCTCACCTGTCCCTCTCGCCCGATGGACCTGGGCAGACTCGCAGCCAGACTCTATTTACGACGAGGCGGTACACAACAAGACGGTCTTTATGAGCTGGTTCAACAAAAGAATTCTCCCCGCGGATCATGATTATCTGATCTGCTCCTCTGGATT